>NC_081409.1:928024618-928338785 GCF_030272615.1 Cryptomeria japonica | reverse complement strand
ATTTTTTCCACTGAAACACTTCTTCCATCGAAATCATCATGCCCTGTCGGTGAATGGATCTATTGTCTTACTGAAGCCTTTCTTTATCCTCCCTTATCATCTTCCACTGATAAAGTCGCATCGGTGAAACCATGCGTATCGGAGGCATGCCTTTTAGCTTCCTCGAAACCTATTTCCTCATCGATATCTTTTATCGATGTAGATTCCTTTTGTCTGATTGACATTTTTCTTTCGATGAGAACATTCCTTTCGGTGAGTCCTTTTTATGTTACACCGATGGTACTATCTCCTCGAAGACCTTTTCCCGTTGATGAAAACCATCTCCACTTTCCTCGATATCTTTTGTCAATGGAATTACTGTCTTCGATGAGTCTTTTATGAAGTTCATCGACGCTTCCTTTCTTCGATGACCCTTCTATATCGATGAGACATCGTTGGGTCTCATCGATATTATTTGAACCTGAATATCTTATTAGGATGCTATTACACCCGCTTGATGACTTGTGGGCTACCATGGTATTAATGAAAATGATGATTTCTTTTAAACAATAGGGGGCTTTTATTATTTAACTACATAGATAACTTTCATCGAAATACTGTATTCGGTCACTTTGGTTGTTTCCTCACTGATACCTATCTTATATCCATTGGGTTTTTATGTCGAAGAAACCGCAGGCTTCGGTGACCTCCTTTATTTTTCCACCGAAACACTTCTTCCATCGAAATCATCATGCCCTTTCGGTGAATGGATCTATTGTCTCACAGAAGCCTTTCTTTATCCTCCCTTATCATCTTCCACCGATAAAGTCGCATCGGTGAAACCATGCATATCGAAGGCATGCCTTTTAGCTTCCTCGAAACCTATTTCCTCATCAATATCTTTTATCAATGTAGCTTCCTTTTGTCTGATCGACATTATTCTTTCGATGAGAACATTCCTTTCGGTGAGTCCTTTTTATATTACACTGATGGTATTATCTCCTCAAAGACCTTTTCTCGTCGATGAAAACCATCTCCGCTTTCCTCGATATCTTTTGTCGATGGAATTACTGTCTTCGATGAGTCTTTTCTGAAGTTCATCGGTGCTTCCTTTCTTCGATGGCCCTTCTATATCGATGAGACATCGTTGGGTCTCATCGATATTATTTGAACCTGAATATCTTAATAGGATGCTATTACACCCGCTTGATGACTTGTGGGCTACCATGGTATTAATGAACATGATGACTTCTTTTAACAATAGGGGGCTTTCATAATTTAACTCCACAGATAATCCTTCTTTCAACGAAATACTATATTCGGTCACTATGGTTGTTTCCTCACCGATACCTATCTGATATCCATTGGGTTATTATGTCGAAGAAACCTCGGGCTTCAGTGACCTCCTTTATTTTCTCCACCGAAACACTTCTTCCATCGAAATCATCATGCCCTGTCGGTGAATGGATCTATTGTCTCACTGAAGCCTTTCTTTATCCTCCCTTATCATCTTCCATCGATAAAGTCGCATCAGTGAAAACATGCGTATCAGAGGCATGCCTTTTAGCTTCCTCGAAACCTATTTCCTTATCGATATCTTCTATCGATGTAGCTTCCTTTTGTCTGATTGACATTAATCTTTCGATGAGAACTTTCCTTTCGGTGAGTCCTTTTATGTTACACTGATGGTATTATCTCCTCGAAGACCTTTTCCTGTCGATGAAAACCATCTCCGCTTTCCTCGATATCTTTTGTTGATGGAATTACTGTCTTCGATGAGTCTTTTCTGAAGTTCATCGCCGCTCTGCTAGGATAAGCTTTAAGACTAGAAGGAGGCAATAACTTACATTAATGAGCATAGGTATATAAACATGCTGGCATATCTCGCTCCCAGATATATGTGATCATGGATATATAGGTATTATTATTTATGTAGATATTGCCTTCTTTTAGGACTAACACTTACCTAGCTATCCTCATCTCTATTTTACCTTTTCGGTCCCCTATATTCTTGATGTTTTGTCTCTTAAGAAGCTTTCAGGCTTTGATGTCTCTAGGTTGCTTTAACTTAGCTTCGTAATCTTGTTAAGCTGCGTATATGCTTTGCGTCATCCTCCTCCCTGTGTATGATCGACCCTAGCCACCTTCAGGCTTTCTAGGCCTTCCATGGTCGCAATATATATATATATATATATATATATATATATATATATATATATATATATATATATACATATGTATAGATATGTATATATATATATATATACATATGTATAGATATGTATATATATATATATATATACATATGTATAGATATGTATATATATATATATACATATGTACATATGTATATATGTATATACATATGTACATATGTATATATGTATATACATATATGTACATATGTATATATATGTATATATGTATATACATATATATATATACATGTATATATGTATGTATATATATATATATATACATATACATATATATATATATATATATATACATACATGTATATATATATACATACATGTATATATATATACATGTATGTATATATAGATACATGTATATATATATACATACATGTATATATATATACATGTATGTATATATATATATACATGTATGTATATATATATATATATATATATATATATATGTATATACATCTATATACATCTACACACACACACACACACACACACACACACACACACACACATATATATATATATGCATTTATATATATGTATTTATATATATAAATACTTAGGATTTTGTTTAGACTCACATCTATATTATCATATACATATATAGTTTCCTATTTTCCTGCCTGTTCTCACAGTTTTAAGTTAAATCAGTCTCAGTTGCATATGTCAATCTTCCTCTTTCTTCCCAGTAATCCCTAGCATCATATTATTAGATTAAGGGTCGACCTGATAAAAAAAAATCTCACTTAAAGCTTTCCCATGACACTCAATTAGGGCCTGGAAGGCTCTCAAACCATATTCTTTAAGATGGTAGCTCCCCGCGATCTCTTTGCAGGAATACTTATGGAATTTGCCTCGTTAATATTTATTAAGTTTATGCTCTCCGATGGGTAATCACTCTCACATTATGTTTCTGGAGATTTTTTGAGACTAATATTTTGAGGTGTGTATCCTAACAGGGTGACCATCCAGGCAGGTATGATATATTGTATAAGTTGACCTGTTCGGTTTTCCTTTTCCTAACATTTTGGTGAGAGATTTTCTCAAGATTTTGTGTAGCATGAGGAGCAGAGCATGCTTAACCCTGTGTTTCAAGAATAGCAAGAACTGTCGCCCACAAATGGTAGCATCACCCCAAGAAATGGGCAATCTGCTGCTCAACTTTACACATAGGATTTCTACATACAATCTTCATTATTTTGGATAAGTTCCCTTTGTGATCTTGTATCTCCATTTTGTATCGCATTTTTAATTTTTTCTTATCCTTGAGGGATCTGGGCTAGACCGGAGGTTTTCTTCCCTCCATTCTTTCCTACCGGTGCCCACATCGGATGGAGGTGTAAATGTAAATCTATCTATTTTTTAAATTAATAAAATTCTTTGGCCTTGGCCTTTTATCGATAAAAAAAAAAGATAAAAAAAGTAGATTATTTCAATAAATATTAAAATAAAATTATTATAAGGAAAATAAATAATTCATTTTAGCACTTAAAAATAAAATGATTTTTTATATATTTTAAGTGTTAAAATAAAATTATTTTAAAGAAAGAAGATAAAAGGAAATAAATAATTTATTTTAGCACTTAAATATAAAATGAATCGTTTTATATTTTAAGTGTTAAAATAAATTATTTCAAGAGATAAAGAGAGAGTGTTATTTTTGGCATCATGACATGCAGAGTTTCAGTAAAGGGGGTGTTTCTTTTTCAACGCTATTTTTGGCTCAGGGTTTCATGCAAGATTTTTCAGAAAAAAAAAGACACTTTTTCATATTGGCTATTTTTAGCAGAGTTGACGATTCTATATTTGGCAGGAGGGTGTCTTTTTCATGCAGTTTGAGTTGGAGGCCTATTTTCAGCATCAAGAACGATTTTTAGCAGAGTTTTACATGAGTTCTTTATGCCATTTTGGGGAAATCCGCCCAAGGCTTTTTCTCATGCAATTTTTCATATTGGGGTTTCAGGATGTGGATTTCTTCAACTTCTCTTTTATATATTCTCTCTCCTATTCATTATTAGGGAGTTATTTTTCTTTCCTCAACATGATTGTGGACTATTTTCATACCCTTTCATGCTCAAGCACATGATTATATCTCACATTTTTTAGTTTGAAACAACAACAATTCCTTTATTTTCAATAAGATAGTAGTAGATTCCTTCTCGATACTTCTTGTCTAGTGTTGAATGAAAGATACTGACGATTTTTATGTGATTTATTCTTTGAATCCTTTAATGTTGTCTCTTTCAAGCAGTATTATTTCAGGAGGATACATGGTTAATGCATGTTATAGTTTGTGTAATCTGATTTTGATGGGTTTGTAGTTGTGAAGATATTTTATTTTCCTTCAAGCAAGTTTTTCTAATCAAGCCCTTTCTATGAAATATTTATGTATTCACATGTTCAGTTGAGTTGTGAAACTTTCAAAAGTTACTTGTTGAAGATTTTATGGGTTAAGTGGTTGCAAATTTCAAAAGCAATATTTGGTGCATCACCTCATAGGGTGGGTTTAATTTCAGTATTCTTTCTATCCCTATTCTCAAGAAAGTTTGCAAGAGATTCATCAAACATGAAGCCGACCTGATCTCTGAAGGTCTACTTTCACAATAGGCATACCCACAGGCCTGAAAGTATTCCCATGTTTCATAGGATTGCTAAGTTTCATACTTAGCATCATAGGCGCAATCCTCTGTGACAACACAACCCATGAGTGTGGAAACTAGAAACAAAAGTTGCATACTCTATAGGAAGCTTGTACAACAAATTGTGCATCCTTTTTGTCATTGACATAATCTTTGAGTTGTTCTCTTAGTTCATTAGCTTTAGTTACATAGTCTTCAATTATATCAAAATTCCTAGGATCTAAATTTGTGAGATCGTTATCAAGCTTTTAACTCCTTGCTCATCAACTTTGCCATATAATTGAGTAAGTTTATCCCAAGCACCCTTAACTATTTTACACTTACCAATATGAAAGATAAGATCACCTAATGTACATATTTTATTAATGTTCGAAGAGTCATAGTACTTTTGATGAGCCAATCCATTTTTAAATTAGGATGTGATGACTCTTGAATAGTTCCATCAATGTAGTGAGTTAAACAAAGAAAAAACACACAACACAACTCCCCAAATCCACTTAATCAAAGAACCTCCCAAAAGCAATGATTTGACACTTTATACTCAGTGTGATTACAATGACCACTTGCAAAGAAAGGAAAAGTAGGCTTTTGGTTTCAATGATTACAATTGCCACAATTAGGCTAATGTGATTCAAAAAACCATGAAAAAAGACCAAACCGAGATTTGTGCATTTCAATTGCCAAAATAAGCCAAATAAGACCAAGTGTTGAAATTGAAATTTTTAATCATAATGAGTACAAACTAATAGCACCACTGTGAAGTATAAGAAAAATTATGCACTATATAAAAAAATTAAAAAAACCAACACCTAAAAAGGAGTTTGTATTACCTCAAACGAAGCCCTAGAAGTTGCAAAAATGAAGATTACTCAACAACACCTATGAAAAACTAGATTTTTTGAAAAATGTACAAAAATTAAAAAAAATTGCTACCACCACTCCAAATAACACAAAATTCTAGCCCAAACAAAATAAATTGCTTGCAAAGGGAGCCTGGATGATTGAGATATTGTAGTTTGAAAATCACCTCCCAAATTAAGAAGCTCAACAAATATGGGTTCGCCAAAAAAAGGGATTGATCTGCTAATGTCATTAGAAAATATTACCTAAGATTGTCCTTGAAATATCTTATCATTTTTAATTTATTTTTCATAAATTAAATTTCTTAAAATAAAAAATTAAGTGAGGGGGCCATGTGGGCTTTCACCCCACAATACCCAAAGGAGTACGTAGCAACATTTACAACTACAAAAATAAATAATGCAATAGTTTTACTTAAAATGCAACACTTAAGTACGTATATAGTACTCCTATGCTTGTAGATCTTCAATATTTATTTTTTCAAAGACCTCATAAAAAGAAAAAAAAAAAGCTTTTTAAAATAAAAAATATAATTTTGAAATAAAATATTTTTGGAATCTTTAAAAAATAAATGTATCTGACTATAATTATGACATGCGTTCGGTTGATTGGGAGAAAAAAATTATGATGCCCTTAGGTGAAGTGCTCTGATTTCAATGAATTGATCGTTGATCTTGGGGTTTTGGGGCCTTTGAGCATGATGGCAGGGTTAGTTTTGACCCAAAATGTTTAGAAATTGCAAGTGCCTCCCGAATTTGGTAACCACCTCCAAACTTCAAACATTCATAGATTTGGCCTCTAGAGTCCAATTTGGACAAAACAAAAGGAAAAACCGACTTTCTCAAACCTTTTGAATCTAATGGTGGTCTCAAATTTGACCCAAAAGCTCCAATTTTGATTTGCAGTAGAAAGCCATGAAAACAAAACCCCAAAATGCACCCAAAATCTCTTAAAATGACTAACCAATGGAACTTTATAAGCTCTAATACCATTTGAGGTTTGGCAATGGAGATAGCCATCCAAGATCTAGAGGCCTAATGGAAAACACGATAACAAGAGAGAATCAAAATTACAAGAATAAAGTGTATTCCTATTAAGAAAACAATAGAACAAAATTAATGGAATGATAGTAAATAGGAGTCCCCTTGGTTAAGTAGGCCAGGGTGAGACATAGGAAGGCACAAAATAATGACAAGTGTCTCAATCTTATGACATGATACATAAAGTGATAACTTATCACCCACCTAAGGTGGAAAAGTGATAGTGTAATACATCCACTGAAGGTGGATCACCCACCCAAGGTGGAAAAGTGATTTCATGATAAAACCACTAAAGATGGAAGTTCCACATGGAGTGAAAAGTGATAGCGTGGTAAGTTCACTAAAGGTGGAAGTGTCCTATGTGGTCCCTTAGTATGCTTAAGTGAAATGGTGTAATTATAACCTAGGTGAGGAACTTACAAGGTCCAACACATTATTTACACCAACAATTTATAGTCTAATTGTTGATAATAATAACGATTCTTCTGTTGATTGCGGTCAAACTTGGAATCATAAGGCGGTCCTTAAGATAACTTATTTTTTGTGGGATGGTTTACATAATAAGATCCCCATTATTAATAATTTGAATGAAATGGTAATTAGTTTGTTAATAGATGTATTTATTGTTGTCAAGATGAGGAAATGGTGGATCATCTTCTTTTTCACTATAATTTTACTAAAGAAGTTTGGGAGGATGTTTTGAAGAATCTAAATGTTTACTAGGTTTTTTGAAGAAATTTGGCAAATTTTGTTAGCAGCTTGAATCAAAACCCTCCCTATTCTCATCTTGTGATTAACGAAATTTGGAAACACGTCCCTCTTCATTTGGTCTAGGGCCTTTAGAAGGAGAGAAGCAATAGGATATTCAAAGGTCTAAGAAATACCAATCGAGATGTATTTCGATGTATAAAAATAGCTTTCAAGAGAATATTAATGTTGTGAAGTTTAGAAATGTAAGAAATATGCCTTCTTATCTTGAGATTAGAATATAGAAAAGTTAGGGGATTAATCAAGACCTTAGTTAGATGAGTTGGGTAAAAGTTCTTTTGAGAAACAATATTAAGTGTCCATCCCATGAGAAGGGAGGACTAGAGGCTTGGCTTGATTGGTGAGAGATTCTTGTGATAGGTATGAGGTCACAAGGTCTAATCTCTCTCCACCCAATCAAGACCTTTCTAAGATGAGTTGGGTAAGAGTTATTTTGAGAAACAATATTAAGTGTCTATCCCTTGAGAAGGGAGGGCTAGGGGCTTGGCTCAATTAGCGAGAGCTTCTTGTGGTACACACAAGGTCAGAAGGTCCAGTCTATCTCCCCCCCACCCTCCATTTCCCATGTGGTACTAGAGAGTGTGTCATGCTAATACCACAAATCACATTAAAAAGTTTACCTGGTGCACTACAGGTCATAGGGGGGCTACCTGATTCCTATAGTCTAAAAAAAAGAATGGTTGGGTCAAATTAGATTTTGGTGGTTGTTACTATTGGAGGTGTTATTCGTGATGATGAAGGATGGTTGATTAAAGGGTGTGTTAAAAAATAAGGTGGAAAATGAATAATGAGGTTGGATCACATGTGTCGTGGTGAGGAGTGAGAAGAATTAAGTTGTTGGGCTATCAAAAGGTGAAAATTGAAGGACAATCCAAGTTAATTATTGACTTATTGAAGAGCTCAAAAACACTTCCTTGGAATATTAGGAATGTGATTAAAGAGTGCAAATCTCTCTTGGATATATTCTCTCAAAGAAAAGTAATACATACTTGTAGAGAAAGATATTGTGTTGTGGATGCTATTTCTAATCTTGGAATTGTTTTTTAGGATTGGTAGTATTGTAAGTGTAATTTGGAACTCACATGTGTTGTTAAGGATGTCATTTCCAAGGAAAGGTAGACTCACGTAGCTAGTTGTATTGGTAGTGTTGAATTTAGTTTGATGATTGGATGAAAAGTAAGTTGTTGGAAGATAATATGATTATGAAATATTTTCACCTTCCTTTATGGTACAAAAAGAATTTTAAGAATTATAAGAAATATTTTAGTAATGAATTCAAATATAATGGGGGCCATATATGTAGGGTGGAACTAAGGAAAGAAAATGCTATTATCAAGGTACTCACAAATGAATAGGAATAAATTTTGGCTTTGTTAGTACTTTCTATCAAGGGACCAGTCAATTCTTGAGTGTATTTTTTGTTTCCCTCATGTGATAAGGAGAAAGATAGGTGAGGAGTTTTTGATTATCAAGTGGAAATATTTCATAGCATTTGGGTTAGCGCTGGTTACATTTGCATAATTTTTATTTGTTGTTTCACATGACCCTCTCTACATGCTTGCTAGAATGGCAAGAGACTAACAATTGAGCCTATTTCTTGTGTAGTGTTTAAGAAAAAATGTGGAATTATGGGAAATGTTAAAGAGGAAACAAGTGTCATTGGAAATGACGCCTATAAATTAACAACAATGGAGGGAGATCCACTCCCCGATCCTATGAATAACATGCACCTTAAAATATATTACACCTAAGGGATGGGGTAATTCAGACTTTACTTTCTGCACTTGCATAACATATTCTTTAAAGAATTGCATCTCATATACTTTCTTTCTTAACCGCATTGCATCACAATCTTAATAGCATATAGTTGCATCAATAAAGGTGATTGTCTGAGTTATTCACCTGTTTGCACTGAAAGGAGCGAAGGTTGTCTCATTTCATAGATAGTCATACATGAAGTTTTTAGGAGGTCTTAGGTCATTCATCTTCAAACATCACCTTGTGATTGAGTTTCATCCATGGTCAGGTAAAAGTTTCACTATTGAGTCTTGTTGCCCAAAATCTATCAATTGCTATATCTCACACATTAATCAAATTCTCTAAGTCATTACAGATACCTAGTTGATAATGTGGCTAGTGAAAAATCCAAAATTCTACTTCAGTGTCGCAGTAATCATCATACCCAAGTAGGTTTCATTACTCACAAGTCAAGGCAAGAAAATAAAGGAAAAAAGTGTTATGCCTAAATCCATATCAAAATATCAAGGCAAAAGAGCAAAAGATATATAACTAAAATATCATGCATACAAGTGCAATAAAAGCTTGACTATGAGAACATGCAAGTAACTCCATCAGGGATATGGATGCTTGTTGGCAATGGAGCAATATTCAAGAGATTACAGTGTATAACCTCATCGGGGCTATAAACATTTGACTGGCAGCGAGGCTCTATCCAGGATGGTTTTGAAGTAAGAATAACTCATGTAGCTAGTCACATAGGATTCCAAGGGTCTTTAATGATTATAAGAGTCTAAATAAATTCAATTGTACACACATGGGAAAAAGAAGATCAAAATCTCAAGAATCGGTGGGGAAGTTTTCAGCGTCTCCATTTATAAATCTTAGTCACATAGTGTGTTAATTTGGATGGTCCCAGGTCTTCCGAGAACAGATTGAACTCCTATCTTTGAAATGTTTCATACCTTTAATTCAATTAGTACATTTCAAAATGAAAGATGCATACTATTATCCTTGTTCAAATAGGAAATGCATCTTCATCTTACATCCTCCATATAGCATAACCGCATTTTAAATTTCATTTTCTCCACATGTATTATGTAGATCATCATGTCATAGTAGGTCTGCATATTGGGGGCATAACCAAAAAAATCCTAAAAAACAGATAAAGTCCTGAAAAAATCCTAAAAAATCAAATGAAATCCTGAAAAAATCCTAAAAAGCAGAAAAGTTCTGAAATAATCCTAAAAAATAAGATAAAGTCCTGAAAAAAATCCTAAAAGTAGAAAAAGTCCTTAAAAAACCTTAAACATAAAAAAAAACTTTAAAAATAACTAAAAATCGAAAACAATTAGAAAACTTGCAATAAAATGTCTTGCAAGGATCAAACACCCTAGCAGATATCCAACAAACACTTTGCACGAAGTTCACAAAGGATAAAAACAATCTTGTCAAAATATCCATAATCAAACTGAACAAGTTGTCTTATCAATCGAATCGATATCCATATCAAGTGATCATTATCTTGTCTTAAACAGATATGGATACACTCGAAACCAGACAAGTTAGTCTTAAACGGGGCCCACACTTTCTGAGATCAAACATTATCAACTATTACATCAAACAATCAAAGCAAAGGCACACATATCAATATGACTGCTGAATTTTGTCCTAGTTGGTCTTTATCTTTTATCAATTGATGATAGGTCATCTTTCTATGCTACTCAAGGATGTCCAAAGTGACTATAGGAGCTATGATGGGCACAATCCTTTTCTTTGTTTGTTGTTTGTGGTGTAAACCAATGAAGTTTTGGGGCAATGGTGTTATGGGTGTCTGTGATAAGTGCGTTCAATGTCTGAATGCCACACATACCTCGAATCCTAGCATCATTCCCAAAATGGAGGGTTCACTCCTTGTTTGCTACATGTTTGTTCTTTGCAATGAGATATATTTACATCTTGGTTCTTATACCCTAATGTATGCAACTTCATTTTTACATAATAAATCTCAGTGATGAATGTATATTGCGCTATGAATAAAGGCACAAAAGATCGTGTATCAATTATCACTCTTATCATGTTGATTGTATTAATCAAGATCACTCTTTTATCAAGTATCCTTTCATGGATCAACCTAATTATTCTTTCTGACCATTCCATCATTTAACATTGTCTCTCTCATCATGTCTTTCTAATCTTTTCATCTTACTAACAGTTCTACTTCGTTACTTGAGTCTAGTGGCAAACTAAAGAAATTTTGGCATATTTTCAAGCAAAAAGATTCATACATTCATATAGTTACATTCATTTAGTTCATATGCATTTTCTATTCATTTAGGTGATTGCATTCAAATCATTTAGATTCATGATCATTGCATTCATTAGATTTATATCAGTAATCATTAGATTAGTTTCGTTGCATTTATTTAAGTTTGCATTATCACATAAGATTCAATAATCCATAATTCAATTAATTTGCATTAGATCATTTTAGTTCATTATCATATAGATTCATTTACGTATCCTAAGCACATAGAATTGCATCATAATAGAATCATGCATCGCATTGTCGCATAAGTAAAATCATATAGAAAGAATCATAAAAGCATAAATAGAACCATGCATCACAAATATGACACAAAGCATATAAGACGCCGCCAAAACTGCAGATCATATATATCTAAAAAATGATAATGTGTCAGGATACAACCATACAAAGTGCCCAATGGCTCATGTAATATCATCAATAAGTGTCTCAACCGACACTGCCTCTATCACTAGGTGGATCCTGCCTGCTAGATCCTACCCCAGGATGTCCTGATGGTGCCCTAGGTGGACCCATAACACTCTGTGATGTAGATCTACTAGATCCCGATCAACCCCTGTACTCACGCTAACTAGGAGCTCTTTGTCCCTCAGGAACCAAGCCCTCATAAAGTTGTCTATAATATAACGCCTCCTGAGTAGCATCAAAAAGTCTATCAGATTGTGTCTGTATATCTAAATTGGGAGCAAAATGTTGATCATAAACGTCTTGAACTAACTGTGCTCATCGACGTGCATAATCTCGCTCGAAGATATCCCAATCCCTCTCAGTAACAACAACAACATACTCCCTTCGAAGTAGAGTCTTGCCATCTTGCCTCCCATGTCTCTCTCTAGCCAACACGTCCTCTAGGCTCCAGTTATGCGCTCTCAAGACTTGCAGATCATCATCATCGTCGTCATCACCCTCTCCTCCTTGTCCACCTACTATTGCGGTAGGAGCATCCTCAAGTCTAGCATATCAATGTCCCGTGAGCTCTCATCACCAGAATCTCCACTTTCAGAAGATCCTGAAGATTAGTCATCCTTGCCCTCGCTGCTCGACTCGGTATCTCCACCGATTTCTGCCTCCTCATCCTCGTCCTCCTCCATCTCCATCTCCTCGTCCTCCCCCTCCCCCTCCCCTACTGTTGCAATGGCTAGCACAACTCCCTCTCCTCCTCCTCCTCCTCTCGCTCCACCTCTCCCTCCTCGCGGTCTCTGGTGCCAAATCTGCCGAGGTGAGATCGAGACAGTCGGATTTGTCAATGGTACAGGCCCATGCCTAGCCCACCATGCATCATACTGGTGGAGTAGTCCTTGGATTTTCTACCCGGGTTGCCCAACCCCACTGAACAGGATGAAGTGCGTCCCTTTGAGACTACGGGTTTGAAAAACTCAAAAAGAAACTTTGTTGTTAGTGACAAAGATGATGGTAGGTCTAGGGGTGTTATTTTATTGACATTTACAATGAGGAATTGCTGGATAAGTGTGAGGATGGGTTTGAAAAAGGTGATAAAAAATGTGAGAAGGAGAATCTAGGTGGTAGAAGTTCTACAAGGTTGGCCAAGTTCGGTGGAAAACATATTTATAAGAAACATAAAAATGTGGAGATGGATGATGAAGTGCGGCCTTGATGAGGAGAAAGAGATTCAAGGGGAGTATAATGGGGATGATGAGGATTTTCATCCACATTCAAATGAAGAACCCTATTATGAGGAACACTTGACCTTTCTAGGAGGAAGAAGAGGAGGAGGCTTTTGAGGAAAAAGAGGAAGAATAAAAGGATTATGTCTTTGGGGATGTGGAGAAGCTCGATTCAATGGGAGAAGATTCCATTAATTCAAAGAGTTATTAAGATGGCTTTTTTTTTTTCCTTTCTAATTTGGTAAAAATTATAAACGACCTAATGAAAATATCTATGACTGGGTTAGTAATTAGACAATCAAGGACTGAGAGACATAATAAGAAATTGGGCATTGTGGATGACTAGAAGGAGACTTCCAATAAAAAAAGACCAAAAAAATATGGAGGTTAATAGATGGGAGGAGTTGATGAACTCCCTGGCTAAAGACTGGAGCTATATATATGTTGGCTTTTGTATTATTTTGTCTTGTTTCTTTGTTTTAGGTAGGTTTGGTGCAAGCCACGTGGTAATTTTGTTATTTTGTTGGTTCCTTTTAGTTTTCTACTTTGACATTTTTGTAATGGGTTCAAGGTCTTTCCCTACTTAATACAATAAAAAACATCAAAGAGAATATGAAGATCCTCAATAGTGTCCTCCAAGTTTTAAATATGACACTCACAAAAAAAAACTTGCAGAGTATATCAAGTACTCGTCTTAAGTAGCTATATATAGAAAACAACAAATACCCTACTATATTGAATTATTAGAAGCCATGGATTTAGAAACACTAGTCTCATTAGAAGAAACAATAGATGGAAGAGATAGAATATTGACACGTCTCTAGAATATTGGTAGATGAAAGAAAAATAAGATTCAAATGTGCATATTGTATCTCCTCAATGGTTTCCACACTAGGTTATCAAGTGTGCATATAAAATGAATCTACCAATGTTGGATTACTATAGTACTTGGCCTCAAGATGTTGACTCATAGATGAAGAAGACAAACCCTCTAAATATGGATTAAAAGTTTGTTGGTAAATAGATTTGTCCCTACGATTTTGTCTTCAAAATTGACCTTGTTTGCCCGAAGAGCAATGACAACCATTCCAGCAGTTGGAGAGATTGAGGTAAAACCACAATCTTCCTTTGTGTTTGAGAGGGGTAACTCCCTCGTATGATAGGGGTTTTTAAGATTTTTGCATACTTTTAACTTGAGAGTACATAAAGGATGATAGACATACGAACATCAAGCGAGATTTCCCAACTGGTAACAATTTACAAGGGGATTTGATAACATAATATGTTTAGCCATGAGATGATGATGAACGAAAAATGATAGATCTCAACATATGAAGAGATAGGCTACTCCACATTCAAATTGAGATACCAAAGGTTGCCTGTGTATCATCACATCAATTTGCACATATCATATGCATAAAAGACTACCAATTTGACATACAAGAAATTGGTAACAATATCGCACAAATACATTTAGAACACATGAACTAAGATGTATTCTTCATTATCCTTTGGAAAATATACAAGTCCAAAATCCTTTCTATAAATAGTATGAACATAAAAAGTTCTTTGAAATATCTTTGAAAATTTCACGAGAGTTCCCCTCTATAAGAGTCCCCACCTTTTACATTGCCAATAGCCTTGCATTTATAGAGTTTATTGGGTATTGTTATCTAAACCCTTATTGGTGACACTCTTGTAAAGGCTTATGCTAGCGTAGTGTAATAATTGATAATTGAACATTGAATTGCTTTGAACTTAACTTTTTCTTAGAAGAGTTTTCTTCACACAAATAAAAACGTTATGATATATTACTTTTGCATTTAGTTCATTATAATTACATGATTAGTTTAATTGTTATATGTACTTCTTCAAATAATAAATATAAGAAACATATTCCACACTTTTACTTTCCTTAAAAAAATACACAAAAATATTTACATTAAATATACAAATTCATATAAAAAATTATCATTACAAAAACATATATTAACTATTCTACAAACTATCTATGTAAACATTGAAAACCTTAAATTCTATTCTCTACTCATTCCAATTGTTAACAATTTCCAACCAGAAAATCAATGTGGAGACAATATCTTTGTATTTTTTTATTTGATCTACAATATCTTTGTTGATTTGAATTCCTTAGCAATGAACTATATCCCTAGCTTTTATGCACATTGGTGCATTCTGATTGGTAGATAGCAACTTCTAACAAAAATCAATGTTCATGATGACATGATATCTTTACTTTTTTTCGAAGTACGTACCTACCCAACCCTTTTCAAATAGTGTACACAAGAACGAAGCATAATTTACGTTTGGTAACTTGTAATTAAATACCACTCTTCCAGTAACTTGTAATCAAATACCATGATTTACGTTTGGTAACTTGCAATTAAATACCACTATTCTAGTAACTTGTAATTAAAAACCACTATTCCAGTCCATTGTTTTTCTTTCGTTGCTTTGAGTCAAATTGTAATGATGCAAATTTCTATGGTCTAGAAGGACCAAATATTCCATGAAATATTCCTTCCGATTAGGTTTTTGAACATGTCGGACTAAAATATCAAAAAATGGGACAGTAGCATCATATGAAATAGGGTTTTTGTGAGGATCTTCGCTTATAAGAAAGAGCATTAGAGCGAAGAGTTTTTGCAAAGCAAAATTGTGCGCTCATCTCTGGTAAATATCGCCACAGATTTGTGTTGAGAGAAGAAAAGATGGAGCAGACTTTTATCATGATCAAGCCCGATGGCGTTCAGCGAGGATTGGTGTGTATCATGTGTTTTTGTTTTTCTATCATTCTGATAGTTATGGTGTTGATTTGAGTGTTTTAAAGCATGTCTTTTATTTTTTAACCATCTTGTGTATGTATTTGTATGGTATGCGTGGGTTTTTTTTCTTTTAACTCCCTTGTGTTTTATTCTGTCTGCTAAGTGAATATTATCACTGGAACGGAGGAGGCAATATGAGATGAGAGAGGGGTTTGTATCTAGATTGATGCATGTTGGGTGGGGTTACGTGGGTCCTTGAAGAAAACCTTATGTACTTAGTGGAAGTTGCAGGATCTATTTTTCATTAGTTTTACTCTTTTACAAGATTTTTTGGCCCCCGGCCAGTTAGTTAGATTGGGCCTGAAACTGAAGTTGAAGTTTTACCTTGTTTGTTGCCACACTTGACCTTTAACATTGGGTCTTGAAATTTTGACAGAATACATACTAAACTCAGTACTCCCTCCTTACAAGTGACGTTCATTGCAATTTTGTTGACATAAAATTATAATCGGATCTGGTGTTGGCTCATCTCAAATGATTGATGATATGCCTCTTCTTTATCTTATTTTGCTGTGCCTAAGTGTGGGTAGGGCTAAGCCTGATGATCTAATGTGCCTTTTGCAAACATCATTAGATCTCATGTGAAGTGGTAGACAATATGTCTCTTGTTCTTCTGCTGTGAGGTAAACTCACAATGTAGCCTTGACTTGATCCGTCATTTTTAAGCTGGAATCTTTCTTAGCTCGTTCTCTTTTCTTCTCTGGAAGTTTTTAATTGACAGATTATTATTTGTAGATGCTTGAGCTATAGGTGTAAAACTGAGAGTCTGATAATTTGTATGCACCACGTCAATTATACCTAGATGTGTATTCGTAGATGTTCGAGCTACATTTTTGATGTCTCTTTAGCTCCGATATGGGTCTAAAGTTAGGAAGTGATGCTTTTGTATGTAAAATATTTATACATGCTTTTTAACAAATAGATTTTTGCTGTGTATAGTATGGCTTCTTATTTGAGGTCAAGTCAAATGCAGAAATGTTCAAGGCATCTTACTGAGTGTTTGATTGTTTGCTTGTGAACCGAATCAGACATGATTTGTTGCTATGAATGCAGTTTTATTCTTTGTTATCTGGATCATAGTTTGATTCTCTGGGCTTTTAGAGGAAACATGTCAAATCTCAAGCCAAACAAGACCCAGAAATTTTTGTTGGCTTGGAAGTTTTGATACTCATTCACAAGGTGCCCAAACATAAAAGTAATAATAATTTTGAAGCTGGAAAACTGCACCACTCCCCGCATATTAGCATTTAGAATTCATTTTTGCGTCACCCACAAGAGAAAATATGGTACCATTAGCAAGGTTTTGCAGAATTTTGGATGATATTTAAAATAATATGCCAATTTCTTCCTGTTGTTTGGTGTTATTTTGGTAGAGCTTGGCCCCAGCTTAAAATGAATCAATTGACTTATAATCTAGAGTCTACACCAATATGCCATGTCAAAATCTAGTATGGTCTTTATGTGTAAAATATTAGAGTTCGAAATGTAAAGAAGCATTTCTTTACACCAGTGTTCTATATAATTCTGTGTTGCCATGTTTGTCCAGAATCCATCAGGTATCTGAACGGGATTGAAGCTTTAAGTTTGAACCAGGTACAGATCTTGATCTGAATTCTTTCCGGGCCCACCCAGGCATTTGGCTACGCCTGTGGGTTTGCCCTAGGCATTTCAAGACAGGACTGTACAATGTGCACATTTGTTAATTGCCTTCTGGTTGTAATTAGAGTGGTTTCAGTTACAATGTTTGTGTGTTCAGAGTTCTATTTTGGGCAGGGGTCCACTGCATGTATCAATACAGGACTGCACAATGCGTGCCGTTGTCAATAGCCTTTTCGTTGTTATTGGAATTGTTTCATGCTGCGATGTTTGTGTGTTCTGAGTTCGATTTTGGGTAGGGGATATCTTGAGATTTCTGTTTGAAAGTTTTCATTTTTGACAGGGGATATCATGAAACTTATGCTGGGAATGTTTTCATCTGATGGGCAATGTTTAGTATAATATTATGATCATGTGGAGGTGGTTCGAAGAAACTATATTTGGGTTGTGTACATGTTTTGTCAGTTTTGCTTGGAATTCAGGTCAGGAAGTCATACCTTTTTAGGACAACTGAACAAGGTGGTGCATTCAATTTATTAGCCCTTATGGTAACAATTTTTGATTGTTTTAATCAATCCATTTTCCTTAACATCAGTGCGAGAGGAGGGCTTGAGCTATATACAACTCTCCCTTATAGATATATAGCTACTGCCTGCCCAGATCTAATCTAACTAGATGGGTTTGGGGGTCGAACTAGGTCATTAGAATTTGCGTGCTTTTGGCCAGCCTATTTTAGATTGCACTGTCAGAGTCTTTTCCACCAATATATCGGTAATATAGGAAGTGCCGAAATCTTCAGGTAGTTGTAGGACTGTTCTTGGGAATTACCAATTGTTGCTGATCTCTACAATCAAGTAATAAAAGTTATAAATATTTGGATTGTCAAAGCATTACTGTCTCACACACCCTTTTGGCTGGAACAATATACCACTGGAATGACCCTTTTGTTCTGTTTATGTTTTAATTTATAGGAGTGAGTTGTGCATCATTGCTGATGTTTGTTTGTTTTCTGGCCTGTAATGACTTTTTATGATATGGTTTGCATGCTTTTATTAGCAAGGAGTAAAATTTACTGTGATTCAATTAGTAATATGAACTGGTTAAATATTTTTAATACAGAGATGTTAAATTTGTTTATTGATGTGTTTGTGATTGATAATTCAGTTTGCTCTATTTTGCTGTTACCTATTGTTTATGTTGACTTTCAGTGGGAAGTGTTTGATTTCAATTCATGAAGGTTTATGAAATTCTACTTCTGTTATAGGCTCGCATTGTAGGATGTGTCTGACAGCATCACTTCCTTGGTTTGTTAGCATGAATTTAATCCCAAACGAGATGAATTGCCAGTTGCTTACCTTATTTGCCATTTTTGTACTTTGTATTGTGCAAGAGTTTGAAGGCTTACCTAAGTAGTCAGTTTGAGAAATATTCTTGGGTGAATAATGGTTCTTTCATTTATTATATAGGTGGGTGAAATCATTTCTCGGTTTGAGAAGAAGGGATATTATCTGAAAGGTAAGAAGCAAACTCTTTCATGTAATCAAACGTACAGTAGCGTAAATTTTTGATTTGATAGACCACATAGAAATTGCAAGTTATTGTTATTGTGTAACAATTCTAATATGCATTGAACTTGTTGTTTGTTAGGTCTGAAAATGGTCTCTGTGGAAAGATCATTTGCTGAGAAACACTACGAGGACCTCTCTGCAAAACCATTCTTTGGTGGGTTGGTAGAGTACATTATTTCTGGCCCAGTGGTTGCTATGGTCTGGGAGGGTAAAAATGTGGTTGCAACTGGCCGAACAGTCATAGGAGCAACAAACCCTTTAGCTTCTGCCCCTGGAACTATTAGAGGCGATTTTGCAATCGAGATAGGAAGGTAAAGACAACCTCAAATATAGAGAATATAAATTTGTTACATATGGTGTTTTTACATTTTATTAAATATTGCAGTGTAGAAATTTTGCTGTTGGGTTCTCACTTCATCAATTCTTAATGCACTTTTCTCCTGGTGTGCGTTGTGCTTATAATCTCAACCAGAGGAAAGCTTTATGATGTGCCATTTGTATGTCGTTGATTAAATTAAAATACCCAAACCATGTCAGTTAAATTTTGCAACAGTCCAGGTTTTCATAGGATGCTATAGTTTCTTTTTTGATAGTGTTTGTAACTGGTTACTTCCTAATTCCCTTGACTTCAGTTTTTTCTGCCCTTTGGTTAAGGAATTGTGTTATAAGGGGAATATCTGTTTTGTTAAATTTAGTAGGACTTTAACCCTAGCATCATCTTCACTCACATTGAGGGTTTGAAACCAATTTTTCGCAAGTGCAAGCTGTCCTTTAGCTAAGTGATTGTGCTGTAAGGGGCATATCTATGTTGTGAAATTTACCCAGGGCTTTGCTAGTTGCAGTCATCTACACCCACATTGAGGATTTGAACCCACTCTTTTGGAAGTACCGTGTGCATTCCCTTGGGTAGGTGATTGTCACAAGGGGCATATCTATGATGTGAAGTTTGCCCAGGCCTTTACACCTTGAATCATCTGCACCCACTTTAGGAGTTTGAACCTGGGTCAATGCTAATAAAGTCCACCAATTGCAACTTTACACTTGGTTGTCAACTTTTTTTTTCGCCTTTTTAGGTTGTCTGCTGCAAAATTAAGTAGATGGGTTAATGGTTATATTTTGCTTTGCTAAAGTTTCAATACAATACTTACCATAAAGATGAACCGTAAACCCAACATTTGTAGCATTTGTAAATCTGCAATGGACAACACCTAATTTAAGTAAGGTGCTGCCTAGTGGCATGTTGCAGGTGGCAAGACTAGTATTAACAATGAGACTGAGATTCAAAACTCACCAAATGAAATTTGGCCAAGGCCACGTGCAAGGCTTGGATGAATTGCATGGCACAGTTATATGCCTCTTCCAGTATATACTCTTATCTGGCTAGTTATGTATGCTCCCCTTTTTACCTATTAAATAGGGAAGATAATATCCTATCAAACCCATACTGGGATCTAAATGCCAATACAAATGTCATTGATGATACTTTTGGGGGTCAATTTGATGCCCCTGCTTCTTCTGTTTGTCATTTTCAGAACATCAAACATTGTTCCTCTTGTTAGTTTTACCCCTACTAAATTTTAGTTTAAAAGGTGAACCTGCATTCATGAATGACAAACGTGAAGGAAAACTAAATTTAACCAATCTTTTTGCTGATCTTGTAAATAAAAAAGGTATCCTGTTTCCTGTAGAACGAATCTTTGTTGTTTAGTTGGCTTCATCAGTTCAAGGTTGACTCCAATTTAGGAAACTTGCTATTGGATTGTATTCACAAATGTCTGTTTTTTCTAACAATATGCATTTCTTGCAGGAATGTCATCCATGGTAGTGATGCGGTGGAAAGTGCAAAGAAAGAAATTGCACTATGGTTTCCAGAGGGTGTGTCAGACTGGCAAAGTAGTCTGCATCCTTGGGTTTATGAGTCTTGAGATTTGTGATCTGTTTTAATATCTGCATTTGTAATGTTTTTGGGACTTTACTGAGGTATTTATTTCATCTCAAATCCAAAGAGTAAATTCTCTAGTATTTTTGCTGGAGTCTTCTTTGAACTTGTTGCCTTCATTATGAAATACATGGTTCTAAGATTTCCCTGTTTCGGGACTTGATATTTTGTTTGATACTGGAGGTTATATGTTTAATTAGAGTATTGGCATATAAAATTCTGAAGCATTCTGGTTTGTAGATGCAATATTTTGTATTAATAATTGATCAGTTTGGCTCCCATGAAATTCGCATGCCTATGAATATACAAGGACATGAGAGAAGTATGTGTGAATTTGGAATCTTACTCTTAACAGCTGTGACAAAGTTATTTAGAATAAATAATAAGGAAACTACGGAAGTTACTGAAGTTACTTTTTGCGACTAAGAAAATTTCCATTCTAGCAGGGTTAAGAAAATAATGGGGATGTCCGCAATGATATTTTAGTGGAATTTATTTTATTTAGAATAAATAATAAGGAAACTACGGAAGTTACTGAAGTTACTTTTTGCGACTAAGAAAATTTCAATTCTAGCAGGGTTAAGAAAATAATGGGGATGTCCGCAATGATATTTTAGTGGAATTTATTTTATGATTCTTTGACAATTTATCTATTTCCGTTGAAGCAAATATAACTGAAACGACCTTTATTTACTCTGGCCGACACAAATTATGTTTTAATACGGTCAATCTTCCTTTGTAGTGAATGTTTAAAAACCATAATGGGATGTCTTCAATAATTTATCTGTGACATTTCTTTTTTTGTGGTTAAACCGAGTTTCCATTGGTGAAGTAAACGACCCAGGTGATTTATACGAGGTTACCAAGCTCCATACTGGTTGGATATTTAGCAATAAGCTCTAGCATGGACGGGTTCAAGTGAAACAAGTATTGGTAATGATGGCTTACTTGTGACATTTCTTTTTTTGTGGTTAAACCGAGTTTCCATTGGTGAAGTAAACGACCCAGGTGATTTATACGAGGTTACCAAGCTCCATACTGGTTGGATATTTAGCAATAAGCTCTAGCATGGACGGGTTCAAGTGAAACAAGTATTGGTAATGATGGCTTACTTGTGACATTTCTTTTTTTGTGGTTAAACCGAGTTTCCATTGGTGAAGTAAACGACCCAGGTGATTTATACGAGGTTACCAAGCTCCATACTGGTTGGATATTTAGCAATAAGCTCTAGCATTGACGGGTTCAAGTGAAACAAGTATTGGTAATGATGGCTTACTTTTTTGAATGCAAACATTGTTAAGATCCTATGCCCTATTCTGTTTTTCTTTTTGCAATAATGCCTACTGGAGGCAGGTTCAACTGAATGGTAATGACATTTCTGATAATTGTCTGCTGTCTTCATGGGGTCAAACATACACACCATCCTTTTTCTGCTTTTACCAATAAACAACAGCCCGGACTGTTCAACTGAAATAACTATTGGTAACAATTTGCTTATTTTGCCAATTGTTGGCAGTATACATGGGTGCAAATAGATATGAAGGACGTGTCATGCTGGTTGTCTTTTTGCAATAATCCCTACTGTAAACAGGTTCAACTGGGTAGTAATGGCTTATTAGTTGTTTCTGACAATAGTCTGCAGTTGGAAATGAAAATGGATCATTTTTATACAACATGGGCATCTAATTATGTTCTAAATGAGGGGATTTGAACATGTGACCTCTCTTTCAAGAATATACTAGGTTGAAAAATTGTCTCACAATTTACTCTGCCTAAATGAAATCTTTGCTTTTTAGAATGGTCTTTACTTTTGAGAAAGAATACACATTATGTACCTTCCATCTATAAACTCCTAACAATGAATCTAGTTTCACATTTGGTGACCAAATCTTTCATTACATTGTGAGTATACTTATCTTAATATCCTATGTTGCACTGTTGACTAAAACAACAGTCCACATGATAAGATGCAATTTTCACTGCAGAATATAATCTTTAGTTACGAGGGTTGATAAAACTTGTAATCTTTAGTTACGAGGGTTGATAAAACTTGTTATGGAGAACTTATCTGGATTGACTGAAATGTAGTCACTGTTCTAAATAGTAGTGCTATAATTCTAAGCCATTTTGTTTCATCGGCATGTTTTACAAATTAACAAGCCCTTAGGCATGTATGGTTCTCTAATGCATTTAGACCTAAACAATGGGGTGCCATACTCCATTTTCTATAATTCAATTTTTAATTATATAGAAAATTATTAAATAATTACAAATATGGTAGATTCAATAATTAGAAAAGATATATTCTTGTTGGCAGATCTGATCCACCGCAAAGGGTTTGGGAAGCTTCTAATTGAAGAAACGTCATCTATATTAGTAGTATGTAGAAAGAGACATGTTCCAATAGATATATATTCGTATAAGCAAAATATAAATGTAATAGTAGAGATAGGAGGATAAGGAATAGGATAGGATGAAAGACATTCATAGTAACAAACATGAAATATATGTACGAGGAGAAACATATTAAATATGGTGAAAGGGAGTCTATAATTTATTTATTTATTTTTTAAAAATGGCTAATGTACAGTGTGAATAAGTTCCTTACTCCTTTTGTATGATTGGTCTAATGTATAAATACAATATACATAATTATGTGGGACTTAGAACCCAAGTTTTTTTTTCTCCATTTTCTTGTTAACGATGGTTTTGTTGTTGGGAGCTTGGTTAGTCTTACACAAAAGACAACAAGGAGTAATTCAAAGTTAAATTTTAAATTTTGCAAAAGATTAGACAAAGACTTGAATTTTTTGTTATGAATTGTAGTATTATCTCCTTGGTGTTTGCCTTGTGAGAGGTAGTTAGGCACTAAGTAATGAAGAATGGAAGGAGGAAAACTTCAAAAAGAATCCTTGAAAAGATGCTACTCATAGAAGGAAGTTAGAATATAACTATTATGGGATTCTTCAGAAAGAATCCTTGAAAGGATGCGACTCATAGAAGGAAGTTAATATAATTCCCATGGAATAAAATATGAAGAGGAACAAGATCCCAAATTAAACACCCATTGCAAAAGGAGATAAGAAGAATTCAAGAGAGATTAAGGAACAAATAGAATTGACAAAGAAGGTTAACATGGCAAGTCCAAATGGTGAAGAAAGACAGAGACAAAATATGGAGAATGAAGAAAGACATCACAAAAGATTGGAGAATATGGAGAAGATGAGGAGTGAGTGTGCTAATGAGGGTGTTGTTGAATGCGCCAAGTGCTTCCAGATTAGAAAACTAAAAGGAAACTAGAAAAGAAGAGTGGAAGACTTTGGAAAACTTGAATTGATGTTGGGAAAGAGCATGATGACTCTTAACAAATTTTGACAATGTTGGCAATTTTTGTGCCAACCTTAGTAGAGATCAGTTCTAAAATTTCAGTGCAACTAACACATCGTGTTAGTCATACTTAGCAGATTTTTTTGCTTCCTTATGTTTTATAGAAAACACATAACACGTTGGTTATGTGATGTGTCAATAACACGAGGGTTATTGACCTGTGCCTTACAGCTACACCGACACCTCGTGCGAATAACACATCGTGTTATTCGCCACCTCAGGTTTGCACTGCATGTTATTTGGCTGCGGCAGGCTAAGGTTTTGGCCACACAAGTTTTGTATAGCAGGTTTTGCCCACGTGGGATGGCGGGGAAGGCAAGGAAGTCGGTTCCTTTTTTTCCCCTCGTGTTGGCATAAGTAACAAAAATGATGCTTGCGGGGTAACGAGAACCAAGTTGTTGGTGATGTTCTCCGTTATCTCGCAAGGCAGAAAGGTCAAGAGGAGGGGCCTTGCGGGATAAAGAAAAACAATGTGGGTGATGTTCTCCGCTACCTTGCGAGATGAAAGATGCCTAGGAAAGAGTGTGGCGGGGCAACAAAAGACAAAGGCAAATGGTTTTCCCCGCCACCCCCCCAGGGCAAGAGGAAGGTGAAAGCGCCCTTTTGGGGTAATGAACAGATGAAACCATTGTTGTTCTCTGCCATCCCACACCAAGCCAAATATCAAGCAAATGGTTGCACGTGGTGACCAAATCCAAGGGGGATTATTATTCCCTGCCATCTCGTGGAGTGAGAAGGCCGCTCAACGGTCACAATAGAAAGAAGCGTGGGCCCGAGGTGCCACATCAGTCATTGTTTGCCGTCGGATCTTCATAAAGGCTTGATCCGACAACCATGTTTTAAACTCATATTGAGCCCTATTGGGGGCTACGTGGCTTGATCGCACGCATCCATCTTCATGGTAAAAATTTAAATCCCTTTTGCAGGCGAGGCCCGTATTTTGTTTAGGTAGCATCTAGATCTAACCAGAATCAATTCACCCACTCTTAGTGGCTCTGCCATTACTCCAAACATGACCCCTGCGGTCGGTTTCCGATGCCACCTGTGGCGCATTCATTACAATGAAGACTTATGGGTTTGAAGGCCTTTTTAGATGCCATCCTAATGCTAATTTCCCCTGATTTTCAGGAGATGATTGTCCCTCCACATGCCTCTGCAAGCGGTTTCCATAAGTTTTCTTCCACAACCCATGCTCATTTAATGTGGAATGGAGACTTTTTTGACCTATAGACACCATACTGATGCCTTGTGCGTCGAGCTTTCCCCTCATCTGTAGATTTTGCTTTTCCCCATGCTGCAGAGGACCATTTTTCAGAGATTGCACTCAACACGCCATCAAATCCTTGATCCGATCTTCTTCTGATGCTTTGATATTTTTGTAACCTAGCCCTGCTTAGGGTTTCTTAACTATAGCTCAATTTGAGTTATGCCTGATCTTTAAAAGCAATTTTGTAGCCTTGTTCGGGCATCTTCTTTTTCTTTCTTATGCAGAAAACTATGTCTCTCTACACTTGTAAATTTTGCCTTGTCCTTTCATGAATAAAATTCACCTGTTTTTGCCTTTATTCAGTTCTTTCAACTTGTAATGTTTTACCTTTTTGTCTGAATGCATTTTAGTTTGTTTTCTTAGCATAGGTCAGTGCCCTTGTACTTGGCATCCGTGAACTGAGCTAGTTGCAAATTTCAACCTTCACTCTGCATTTTGTAAGCTAATTAGAATAGAATCTTGTGCATGCCTGTGGTTTTAT
Organism: Cryptomeria japonica; assembly: GCF_030272615.1. Lineage (NCBI taxonomy): Eukaryota > Viridiplantae > Streptophyta > Pinopsida > Cupressales > Cupressaceae > Cryptomeria > Cryptomeria japonica. The sequence continues at coordinate 928,312,513 of NC_081409.1, read as the reverse complement.
TTGTGTTTCGTGTAGCTACAGGCAGGAAAGACCACCTTCAATCTAGATGCAAACCTTATTTCCCCCCTTTTAAGCATCCCCTCTTTCTCCCTTTTCCCTGTCAAACTAGTAGAATAGATATTTCAGTGTTGGGTTAGTCCAACACTTGCACTCAGATTGGAAAGGAAGCCGACCTTCTCCGGAGATTCAACCTCACTTCTGCAAGTCCTAGAATTGGGAGGTTGTTTCCATGTTGTGCAAGGTTGATGATCAAGGTTGGTCATCAAGCGGGTACACTTTTGTGACAACAAACAACACATTGATGAGTATGCAAAATAATAAAAGTTGATAGGAGATTGTTGTAGCATGGAGGCTCTAGCCCTACTAAAACTCTCCAAAAGTTCAACAAGAATAAAACTTTGCCTGTGCAACAAGAATATTTAGAAAAAATAGTTAACAAAAGCATAAAGCAATTAAGGTGAGAAGAAATAAAAAAATGAACACAATTCAATGTTTAACTGATGGAGAATAATTATTTCCAATAACTAATAGAATTTCATTAACACTTAAGAAAATGAAAAGATCTTATGAAGAGTCACAAAAGAGTCACAACCCTTAAACTAGAATCTATCTCTAATGCCATATAAAACTAGAAGAATATCAATTGAAGGGATATCAAATAGAGAAAAAAAGAGTGTGAATGAAGATAAGACAATAGATTGAGGAGAGATTTTGGGAAAAAGGATATTTTGAGACAAAGTTAACTAGAGATAAGGGCATAGAACATAAGCTTGCTATACGAGTTGAACCCCAAAATGGACTCGTCAATCAAGCTTTTGATATTTGGCAAGGATACTATAGAAGTTGCAAAGCAAATCTTCTCTTGGAGTCACTCCTCCAAAGGAAGGACACTCAAGAAGATACAATTAAATTGTTGGATTTTTTGTCATCCTTATGGAAAGATACCTTAGATTGGTATATGAAGGCACATCCAAATCATGATAAAGAGGAGGAGGTGATGAGGATATTTCCTAAGCAACTTTGACACTACAAACTTTTCAAGTGTGAGTGTGAGTAAGATGAGGGACCTACTACAAAAGGAAGGAGAGTTTGTGAAAGAATATGATAAACAATTTAAAGAGCTAAAAAATTGGAAGAACCATTAACAAAGAAGCAAAATGTAGAATGGTTTATTTTTGGATTGTAGAAATATATCAAAGCAATATTGGATGAAGGATATTTGACATGCGAGGCACAAGCATGGCAAAAGGTAGATAAAGAAGAACAAAGAAGCCATAGAAAAGTTACAACTAGCTAAATTAACTTTGTGCTAGGACATTATGGCAAGAGATCCGGTGAAGAAACCAAAACAAGAGATCTAGTGTTCTTACAGTTCAACATGACACCTAAGAAATGAGTTACCAAAGGTACAAGGAAATAAAAAGGCAACTACCATCAAAGTTGAACTTCAAATAGCACTGACCAAATTAAACTCATTATATTGTCGAACATGTGGAGAATGAGATAGTCATGCAACAAAAAATTGTCCATCTAATGCATTCCATCTCCAAAATGTAAAGGACCTTTAGATCCTAGATTTCCATTACACCATGAATGTGACAAAGAGATATATGAATATGGTTTATGTTAAAGGCCTTGTAGAGTGACCTTTGTATGCAAATGGTGGGAGATACAAACAACCCTAATGGAGAAACAATATGAATGCATCTACAATACAAAACACTCCTCTATAACACTGCTCATAAGACAATAAACAATTTAACTATAGAGGAGGAAGAGGATGTGGAAGGGGTAATCACAACAAAGATGATGCCACTCGCTACAAATGTGGTAAAATTGGCCACTTTCTTGCAGAGTGTTGGTTTGAAAAAAAATGTTGTGCATTTTGCATCAATGAGAATCATGATCTATACAACAACAAGAGGGCACAATAGTATTTCCAAAATGCCCATAATTTAGAAGTATTGACCTTCAAGGGTATAAAGGAGCAAGGGTTATTACGAGAACCCCTTTGCAGGGTGTTAACGGAGGTTAGAAAGTGGACAATTGGTCACAGACACATCTAATGGGGAATACTTCAGAGGATAATATCAGCAACAAATGAGAACCTTGAGAAATAAAAATTCAAATAACTAGAAGGATAAAATTGCGATGCTAACTCACAAAGAGATAGATACTGGGAGAAATAAGTAGAAAGTAGTTGAATAAATAAGTGAAGAATCTAGTCTGAAAGGCTAGATGAATATGGTTACTTTTTGCCTACAAAGCATCAACAAGATAAGGTAGTAGAAATGATTAAACAACACATAAGGCAACAACAAAGTGAAGATATAACTTGCTTTTAAGAAGAGGTGCTTACACTAAAAAATTAGCCTGTCTTAAAAAAAAAAAGATTTGTTGGTGAAACTAAATGAATTAGGCAAATATTGGAACAAGCAAAAGTAACCTTTGTTAATCACAACACCTAAACAATTTCAAGATAAAACATGTTATGGTGGATTTGGTTGCAAATATAAACATTATACTAAGAACCACTTGGGAGAGAGTAGGGCGACCTAAGTTGGTAAAAACTCCATTTAATAACAAAGTGAAGATATAGCTAAATGAAGAATATGATATCATTCCAAGACATAAGGGTTCAAATACCTTAGAGGATCACCTACGAGTTTGTACAATTTCATGGTGGGGATATAGGGAATACAATCATAGATTGTACATCCAACTTTTCTATTGGATATTAATACCAATAACATAAATGTTCATCTTAAAGTTTACACTTACGAATAGACAACCTTATGGAAAGTTTAGTAATGTGGGACTTGGTGCATTTCACTAAACAACCTTCGGCATTTTAGAAGCCGGCTCTTCAATTATTTTGAGTGGGAAAAGGTATAGAAGGAAATTAAAAAAGAAAACCTAGAACTAAGGCGATGAGCCAAAGCTTTATCATCTCGAGGACCTAGGAACTATGCCATCTCCAAAATATAAGCAAATACCACTATCTCTTCATTGTTAGAAAGAGAACATAATGTATAAGGTCCCATGAACACATAATATAATATTCAAATCTTTCAATGAGAAGCACCTATTAAGGTTTGATTGAGACAACAATTTCCTAACTAATCCAAATTTCCATTAATGTAGAGTTGGTTTGAGGACAAATCAACATTTTAAAATAAGGGATGATGTTGGCAGAGTAAAGACATAGTTCAAATAGTGACAAAAATCCTACCGTAATCCACAAGGAGGTTTTATTATTTCATTAATTTTGATTTAACACCTTTAATTAAATAATCTTTATTATTTAATTAAATTAAATTTTTAATAATTAAATAATTTTTAAAGTTATTTAATTATCTAATTCATCCTTTACTAATTCAAAAATTCAAAATTCAAATCCCCAAATTCTAATTTCATCTAATTTCAATAAAATGTGCATTTCATTTCATGTTTAAAAAAATCCAAATTCAAGCCCAATGAAAATGAAATTTGAATTGCAAATCAATTTCCTACAGCACATGTTAAAATCTTAACTAGCACTATCTTTTAGTATGTTTGGGCAATCAATTCAGTCAACTTCTAAATTAATTAAGTCATCTCCTCAGTTAACTCAATTAACTCATCAATTAACTTTTTGGAACAGATCAATCAATCTAGTCATTTGATCAATAAATACCGTTAACTCATCAATCAAATGAGTTTAACTCTTAACCAATTTCGTCTGTACGGATCTCAACCATTGATTGATTTTGTTCTCAAATGCAACTTGACCGTTCAATTTCTCTCTCTTAAATCTATAAATTGAGTATCCATTTCCCAAATTCAATAACCAGTATCTTTGAAATTATTGTGTCAATCTTATGCAGGAATCTTAGCACAACACTAAGAGCCATGCAACATGATAATGCAGGAGAGCAATGAAAGCTTATTGGATCAACAATGGAGGTTTACTTAGTTTATATTTCATATTTTGTTGATTTTGTTCTATTTCATTGTCTTTGCGGTCTAGCTAATTAGATTTGAGCTTTTGGTGGTTAAACTTATTGAATTGAGTTACTTATGCTAAATTTTCCTATAAAAATATTGGTGAACCCCAAGTGAACGTGACAACGACCTAACTTTCATTTGTTTACTGTGTTTTGTAGATCCACAGTACGGAATTTCACATGCATTCCCAGGATTGCGCATCCGTATCAATAGAATTTCACATGTGTTCAGATAGATTTTCACATCCGTTAAGCTATCATATCACATTTGTCTGACAAGTATTTCACATGCGTCCAAGGTAAAAGTGCGGTGAGATAATTTGTTTGGTTTTCAAAGTTATTATTTTGTCTTTCAAATTCTTGCTTTACGAAACATTATTGAGAACAATAGATGCTACCTTTGCAATGTCACTAACCCCATGGCTTGCAGGGTAAGAGTTAGAATTGAAGGTTCTAGACAACAAGCATAATACACACACTTGCAGAGAAATTATTAAAAAACCCTGCATGTAAAATACAAATTCATTGAACCAGAATTGTGGATAACTTACTTTCGATACCAAAGACATGTCCAAGACTTTATTGAGAAGTACAAAATGATAGAGGGGACATGATTAGGGCTTTGATAACGATTGGTGAAAATTCTAATTATTTGATTGTAGGATCCGATTGGCATTTTTCGCACAAGTTACTATTTTGCATGCATTCAGTCAATGTTTCACATGCATTTAAACAACATTTCACATTTGTTAAGTAGGTATTTCTCATCTGTTAGATTAGTATATCACATTTGTATAGACATCATTTCGCATTCGACTCTTAAAATTAGTTTTATCTTCTTTGATTTTTGTGGTATTGACTGTTTGTTTCTAGCGTGTGGCGAACATAACAAAGAGGTTTCAATTGGTGCCGGGATGAGTTGTGTGCTAAACTACTAATGATTCATTTGTAGGGAAGTCTCAATTAGTCAAAGACTCATCTTATATCAGCTACCAAAATTATTGTTTGCAGGGGTAAATGGGAAAGTGTTTTTGATTTTATTTAGAATAGATAACTTATCATTTTGGGATTAAAATGAACCACTATTTTTTGTGTTTTGAGCAATAGGTTCACTTGTGTAACCTTTAGAGGGCTTGCCTCCCGAGAAGCCCTTAAGGTTAGGTGAGAGGGAACGACCCAAGCAGTACTATTGTAGTCCGCTATATAAAAAAGGGTGCAATGAAAGTCATAGCCCATCGGTATTAGCTCCTACCGCTTTTGCTAATCCGAAAGGAGTTTTAAATCCCGAGTACGGTTATCTTGGTGCACGTAGAGTGTTGGCGACCCTAGAATGAAACTAGAAACCTTGTTCATACTAGCCAAAAATCCTTACATCTGATGGTTTAGGGAGTGCAAATCGTACCTCGTAGATACCTCTCATCCTTCATGATGAGATAGGAATCCCCCAGTTATAGGATCTTTGGATCTTCAGGGTAAGAGAATCTGGTATGCTTGAGAAGTGAGTTTCGTGGTGGGGGAGCCAACGCTACTAGAATCTCTATCTATTCATCTTACTTGTGGTATTCTATCATAGAGGCCCCATTGGATGGTTTCCATTGTATCCAGAGTAGGCTTGTACTTGTTTTTAGTCCATTTGCAAATCTTCCGATGTGCTAGACCAATAAGAGTCAGTCCAATCTCAGGCCAATCTAGGCCCTGTCACATGTAACTCTAATTTTTAGAGTTTGTTCAAAAGAAATCCATTGGCCATACTGTCTATACTATTTGTTGAATGTTTGAAATTCACCATTTGACTAAAAACATCATAAACTCAAGTAAGGTCACATAAACAACAAACTGCAAGCAAAATTCTCACAATCAAAATGCTGTTCAAACTCAAACTTCACACTATCTTATTCGGATATTTGTGATCAAAAGTTCGTCCAAACCCATAGGTTCACATAGGTTACATTTGCATAGTCCTCATTTTGCACCTGCATTTAGTCTTAAGATCAAGTCCAAGCTTTGCTTTTAAGAAGTCACCAAACCCATGTCTTATAGATTGCATAGTCCTCATTTCAAACTTACATTTTCTTAGGATCAAGTCTAAACATTTGCTTGGAAAGTTTTGAAGTCAAGAGACCCTCTTTTAACCATCAATCTTCAATCAATATAAGTGCCCATACTCATTAGTCCAGTATAGGGTATTGTCTATCAAAACTCAATCCGGGTAAAAAACCATCCTCATTACTTTTGAGCAGTGTCACCAATTTGGTCATTTGATTTTTCCTTAGTGTTTGCATTTTCATTTCAAGAATCATACCCCATTTAGAAGACTATCATAGCATGCGTCAAAATGGTATTACTAGGTGACAATTTCTTCCCATTCCTGCAACCTAATCTAGAACCAAATGATGATAAGGAGGAAATCATTGACAATCTTAATAACCTTGCTTGGAGGCTAAGAAGGAACACTCCCTGGAATATAGGGATCATGTTTTTCATAGAGGATAAAATATGAAAAGCTCGTCGCATCAAGGTTGAAGCTGAAAGAGAAATCATTCAACAAAGACTTGAGAGACTTAGGCTACAACAACAACAACAACAACCTCATCCTAATCCTCAATAGAGTGTCCAATTAGGTTGCATACTTGGTCAAGTCTCACTTGCATACATAATTCATCCTTAATCTTTGGTCTTGCATTTAGATCCTTACTGTGTCACAACCCATGATAGGTCTTGCATTGTAGCTTTGAGTCATCTTAGAGGTCCACATGCCTGACACTAGATCACAAAAGGATAAGAACAAGATGGATCCAAACAACAACACTTTGTTTAACCCAACTAACAAAACAAATTGGTCAAACTATTCACATGGACAACCTCAAGGAGGGGCAATCTTACTAACAAACTTGAACAACATGCCGTTAATAGAGGAAATTCAACACAACTTGACAACAAAAAACTTGAGGTTGTGTAACAATATTTGCAAGTCCTTACTATCGTCAATTCTCTCTTAAATCATGATCAGGATAGACATCTATCCCTGCTATTGCAAAATGGCGCTAAGTTACTCCAAAACTTTGATGTGACAACAATTTTACTAGCAGGGGCAACTTTAAACAAAAATGTGAATCAAGTACCAAACTGATCTCAAACACAAGCTGTGTCCTCAAGATCTACTCACGGAACATCTTAGAGCACACAAGCATCATCAACCCAAGCTACCATAGCTTCAAATCAGAGTTCACAATCTTGCATAACATCTTCTAATGTAAACATCACATCCCAAACACATGCCAATGTCACTTCGCAAACAACTTCAAACGTTCCAACGCAAAGTCAAACAAGTACTTCCCAGGTTTTGATTACAACCAATACATCCCAATTGGTGGTGTCGGTCCCTATGGGATCAACTTACAACAACCAAATTTTGAATCAAGGTCCCAATAATCTAGTTGGTGCAACCCAACCCAATGTCAGTACATGGTTTACCTATTTTAGCACATCATGTGGAACTCATAGCACACAAATTCACAATCAATCAATGTTCCAACAAGCTTTGATATACTCCAACTCTAATCCTTTTGTGGGAAACACATACACACCAAGTGTGCTAGGGGCTCGAATGGATTTTCTCCTCCAACAAGTCCAAATCTACAAAGACAAATGATCAATATGCAATTAGGGAATGAGAAGGAAAGTTACATCATGGAAGATCTTCGTCAGTATCCTTTTGATTGGACAATATACAGGCCACCTTTTCCTCCACATTTTGAAATGCCAAAATTTGATAAGTAGAAAGGAAAAGGTGACCCAAGAGATCATATTAGGGAGTTATTTACGGCTTGCATCGAGGTAGTTGATGAAGATACATATTTAATGTGCCTATTCCCTAAGAGTCGTGGCGGTCAAGCCTTGGAGTGGTTTTCTCATTCACCACCAAAGATAAGATCATGGGGTGAATTAGCTAAGCAGTTCATCACAAATTTCTCCCTTAGCATAGAAAGCCCCATGACTCTAATGGATTTATGTATGACCAGGCAAAGAGAGGGTGAAAATTTTGCTTCATTTTTGCAACATTGGAGTTCCCTTGCTCGTAGATGTCCATGTCACATCCCTGAAGTTGAACAAGTGGATATTTTCATAGAAAATCTAATTCCCAAATCAAATATCCACTGCAAATACATTCTCTTAGTACATTCAGAGAAATCACAAAGAAAGGATTGAAGTGTGAGAAGGGTCTTGTTGAGTAAGGCATTTTTAAGAACAATAAGGAAAGTGATTCGACTAGTAATACAAACAATGAGAAGTCAAAATTCTGGTCAAAAAATAAGAATGTGACAAGTGATGGGGTTGTGGATGCTCCCATGGTGAACAAAGCTCAACCAACAGTTTAACTACAAGGACCAGTCAATTCTTTGTGCCAAACATAAATCAGTCTCAGGACAACAATGCCACATCAACAAATACAATGCACCTTAGTAACCCCCGACCTCCAAGGAATAACACACCCAAGCAAAATTATACACCGCTTGGAGAGCCAATTGAGTTAGCACTAAAGAAATTGATATAGACAAATGTCATAAATATACCAAAGGTCAAGCCATATGAACTAGGTCCTTTCAAACCAACTTGGTGGAACAATACTAACTTTTGTGAATATCATCGCACTAAGGGCCACAAAACATCAAGTTGTTATAAGCTCAAAAACTTGATGCAATACCTCATTGACCAAGGAGATATTATTGTAGGTAACAATAAAGGGTCTTCCAATACTAATCACATCATCTTCAATGACCCATCCATCAAACATGACAAAGGGAAAGCTTCAAGCTCAGATTCATAGGAAAACCAAGCCTACTACACTAAGGTTTCCTATGATTATGCAATCAATACTCTCAGCTTAGGTGATGAGATAGTGGCCACAAATACTGTCAACCCAAGAAATCGAGATTGTGCAGTCATCACCCTCTTGTCAAAAGTCACACTACAAGGATTCCCTTCTAATCCTCCTCTGCCAATAGGGAGATACAATGTTGTGGACTAATTGAAGAAAACTCCAGCACAAATATCAGTCTTTGAACTGCTCCACATTTCTCTGAATCATAGAGCGATCCTGGACAAGGCACTTCGTGAGTTTGTCGTCACTAGAGACATAGATGAGAATACCTTCCAAGCCATGGTTAGAAATCTAGCTACTTCCCCCCGCGTTGCCTTCACGAAACAAGATGTCCTAGCAGATAGACCTTTGCATAATGATCTGCGAAGCCGTTCTAAACATAGGCACTCTCAATTTGATTAAAGCATTGGGCTATTCACACCTTCACATCGATCCTACCAAAGGGATAAATATTAAAGCATATGATGATGAAGAACACCCATCAAAACGTGTGGTTACTCTACTTGTGCAACTAGGAGCTGTCACTACATATGTCACATTCCAAGTGCTGGATAGAGAATTATGATACAACATGCTACTGGGTCATCCATGGATACATGCCATGCAAGTCGTGCTATCAAATTTTCATCAATACATTAAGTTTCCATATAGCAACATTGAGATCACAATACAAGGTGATCCAACCCATTTCAGCACTGCAACAACCTAAGAGCAAGAACTGATAACTAGGTCCCTATCAATCAAGAAACTCCTCTCACCTCACAATTCAAATCCTTGAAAATTGTAGAGACGCAGGCATATTCATCTTATAAACCTACTGCACCACCATTAAAAATCGAAGAAGGATGTGGTGAATATTCTTATACGGGAACACTCTCTGGTGGGAAATTATCTCTCCCAGAGATCTTTTGGGAGACCGCTGCCCAGTCTGCAAACCCAGAATAAAGGAAAAGAAGTGGTTAGATATTATTCCTCATGCTTTTTTATTAGATGAAGAGAATTAAATGGGGAATCTTTGGACGAAGATGTAAACATATGGTTGTACAGAGAAGAGGAAGATAGTCCCACAATCGAACTCCCCTCGGATTAGTATGGAAATGACTTGAAAATATTTCAAAGGTATGGTACAATAGGCTTGGGAGCACAAGGTCAAGGGATCATAGAACCAATTTTACATTCAGAGAACCCATTAAATCAAGGCATGGGATATGGAAATGTGACACAAAGATCAATATCTAGGCAAGAGACCCTGGTTATATTGATCTACTCGTATAATCACTGATATAGAATCCCCAAATCAAAATGATTTATCAATAATGGTGTATGCCCCATTATCTCATGTGAATGTGGTAACAAAAACAAGTATAGCACCTGCAAGTGAATTAAGTATCGAGCTTGCACCCTCATCTCATGCTAATGTATCAATAGAAACCGATATTGCACCCACCAACGAATCAAGTGTCAAAAGACTAGAACCTATAATCCAAGAGATGAGTGCGATCTCCATAATAGAAGAAGTGTCTACTGGTCATAGAAAAGTTCCACTGATCATCAATGCTACAAAAATTCAACTCCCTTCCATTGAAGAAGTTGAAGAACCTTATGAAAAGGGATCAAACATAGAAACATATATTGAAACTGAGATAGATTCCCATGAATATGAATGGATGTCTCTTCATAGAAGCAACACCTATGCAGTGGACATGCCTTATGATCATCAACCACCCATTGATGATGGTATCATTTATGAAGACAAGACAATGGATCTCGATTCTTAGAGGCATCATTTTGATACCTGAGCATGCATGATATCAACAACACCTCATTCTAATGAGGGCAATGATCTATGTCTCATGTTTCCACATTTGATAGACTGGGAGCAACAAGATAAACCACACCAAAATTGGTTCGAAAATGATGAATCCATAGCAAAATTCCTTAGTGCATGAGAAGGATTACCTTACAAAGATCATAATGATATCTTTGCTATAGACTTGGATAGACCAACATATATTGGAGAGGCAATCTCATCTTCTAATCCAGGAGATTCCAAAGAAGATGATAGGCTAGATGATCTCCCAACTGATCAAGAAAGATCAACATTGGGGATGCCAAAATGATGCATAAGATACACTTGGATCAATCTTTAAAACTTGAGGAAAAAGAGAAATTTATTTAGTTCTTTAAACAAAGACCAATAAACTTTGCTTGGTCATATGCTAAAATGATAGGATTAAATCCAAAACTTCTGCTACATCATTTACCACTGCTACCATGAACATAGCCCTATAAACAAAAGTTCCATAAGATGTATCCACAAATTGCTTTCTTGGTAAAAGTGGAATTACAGAAACTGCTAGATGTGGGCTTCATTAGGCCAATAGACTATGCAAAATGGATCTTCAATTTGCTACTAGTGACTAAACCCACTGGGGGGGCATCAAAATCTGCACAAATTTTAGAGAATTGAATAAGGCCCGTTCGAAAGATGATTTTCCACTTCCAAACATCCACATGATCATGAAATTAACTAACGAACATGAAATGCTATCACTCATGGATGATTTCTCTGGGTATAACCAAATTAGAATTGCACTAAAGGATCAACATAAAACAAAATTCACCTATCCATGAGGGACAAACTATTGGAACATGATACCGTTTGGACTAAATAATGTTGGTGCCACTTACCAAAGGTCTATGGTAACTTTGTTCCATGACATGATACATGATATCATGGAGGACTATGTTGATGATTTGCTAGCAAAATCTAAAACTAGAGATGACCACCTTGATGTCCTTGCTAGGATCTTTGATAGACTCGAGCAATATAAAGTCCGATTGAACCCAAAGAAGTGTGTATTCAATGTAACAACTGGTAAACTCTTAGGCTTCATTGTCTCTAATAGAGGTATCAAAGTGGACCTGACCAAAGTAAAAGCTATTCTGGAAATGCCTCTACCATCCACAATGAAAAAATTGAGGAGCTTGCAAGGCAGGCGACAATCCATCAAGCACTTCATTGCACAATTAGCTAATAAGTGTCAACCATTCCAACACCTTTTGAAGAAAGGAGTAACCTTTAAATGAACAAATCAATGCTAGGAAGCATTTAAAGTATTGAAATATTTTGTCAACACTAGTCCCGGTGCCTCCAACATCGGGCTAGCCTTTTCTATTGTACATATCAGAAACTAACTCATACTTAGGAGCACTCTTGGCAAAACATGACGACCAAGGAAAAGGAAGGGCTATCTACTATATCAGTAGAACACTGGTGCGATGTGAAGTAAACTATACTCCCATTGAGAGAGCATGCTTGGCAGTAATTTTTGCATCACAGAAACTCAGACATTACATGCTTAGCCACAAAGTGCAACTCATTGCAAGCTTTGACCCACTCAAATATCTCCTAAGAAAAGTTGCGCTAATAGTTAGATTGGCAAAATGGGTCATGATCCTAAGTGAGTTTGACATAGAGTATGTTGACAAAAAAGCAATCAAGTGCTAGATAATAACATATCAATTGACAGAAGCACCTGTACAAGACAATCATCCCTTACTCACAGACTTTACTGATGAGGCAGTATTCACATTGGTAGCTTCCACAAGGTGGAAGTTATATTTTGATGGATCCTATACCAACCATGGAGGAGGTGCTAGAATTCTCTTTGTCACTCCTCAAGATGATTCAATTCCGAAATCATATAGAATCAATTTCCCATGCACCAATAATATGGCTGAATATGGAGCTCTCATAAGAGGACTTCACATTGTTGTACAATGGAATAATAGACTTGCACGTCTATGGAGATTCATAGCTCATAATCAACCAAGTTAATGACGACTATACCACCAAAGATAACAAATTGATTCCTTAAAAACAAATGGTGGATGACTTCAAGCAACATTTTAGTCATATTATCTTTGAGCAAATTCCTAGACTAAAAAATAAAGCAGGAGATGCAATGACAACTGTAGGATCTCTCCTTGACATGCCCAACAATGTAACACAATTTAAGTTCATGGTTGAGAAATTGATGGTGCCTACATATGGGATCCCCTCTTCAAAATATGTATGCATGATAATAGGTCTTGAATCACCTTGGTATAACGACATATACACATACCTTCATGACCAATACATGTCTCCTGATCTCTCCTGAAACCAACACAAAACTCTCATGCGTCAAGCATCTAAACCTATCCTCAGAGTAGATACCTTGTATAGAAAGAGTCTAAATAACACACTTCTTCTATGTCTAGATTTCAAAGAAGTTAGCTTTAAAAGAAGTGCATGATGGAATCTATAGCGCACATTCTAGTGGCCCTACCCTAGTAAATAAACTCTTGCACATAGGTTACTATTGGCCAACCATGGAGAAAGATGTCTACAAATATGTACAAAGATGCAGATAGTGTCAAATCCATGGAGATTTGATTCATGTACCTACTCAAGATCTCCAAGCCATCATATCACCATGGCCATTTTCACAATAGGGACTTGATCTAGTAGGGAAAATGAACCATACCTCTTCAAACTGATATTTTATTTTGAAAGCTACTGAGTGTTTCACCAAGTGGGTCGAGGAAATCCCTCTAACATACACAACCGATAAGCAAATAGCAAAGTTTATACTCAATTACATTATATTTGCCGGTATGGAGTTCCAATGTGTATAGTGACAAACAATGGACACCCTTTGAAGAACCAAGACGTGTGTGAATTATGAGGTCAATTCCATATTCAACATCACTTCGCAACCCCCTACTATCCTTGGAGAAACAACCAAGCAGAGACAACAAATAAGACCATTCTTAAAATCCTCAAGAAAGTTGTCAATGAACTTGGACAAGATTGACACCTCCAGTTGAACCCTTCGCTTTGGGCTTACAGAATAGGTGTTCGCACAATTACAGGTGCTACTCCATACACTTTGGTCTACAAATCAAAAGAATTTTTTCCTAAGGTAGAATTACCATCTTTGAGAGTTTCCTTGAGGCATATCATATCGAATGAGGATTATAGAGTGGCTAGATTACAAGAGTTGGAAATGCTAGATGAAAAACAAAAAAGTGCACTCAACCACTTGCAAGGATATTAGAACAGGCTAAGAAGGAGCTATAATAAAATAATAAGAGTAAGGTAGAGTAAGGTTGTTTGAATTTTGTGACCTAGTTCTAAAAGAAAATTAAAAAAAAATGGTACAACGAGCACAACTAAGCAAGTTCGAATCTAACTGGTTTGGCCCTTATGTGATAACCTGAGTAATTGACAATGGCACATATCATTTGGCCACAATGGAGGGTGATTTACTCCCTGAACCCATCAACAACATGCACCTCAAAAAGTACTATGTCTAGTGGTTGGATAGTTTAAATTTCTCTACATTTTCATTGCATTGCATTTAGTTTCTTTCAAGTCTGTTTCATCTTGCATTTCATTTTCATATAGTTTCTTTTAAGTCTGTCTCATCTTGCATCACATTTTCATATAGTTGAATCACTAAAACATTTTACGTACAAAGGCAATTGTGTGAGTTAGCCACTTGTTTGCATTTGAGCTAGTCAAGGTTCATCGCATTTCTTAGATACTATTTGTGTTTTCAAAACTCAAGGTCGTTCATCTTTAGCATTGTCTTGTAATTATAATTTGTCTTTGGTTGGGTAGAGAACTCACCGTTGTTCTTGTTACCAAAATCTATCAATTGCTATATCTTTCACACATTAATAAGTTTCTCTAAGTCATTATAAATACTTGGTTGATGGTGTGACTATTGAAAAATCTAAAATACTACTCCAACACTACCGTATATTGTTACACCCATGTAAGTTTTGTTACTTACAAGCTAAAGCAAAGAAAACAAGAGATGCCTAACAACATGTCAAAAGATTAAGACACAAATAATGAGGAAAAAAGGAAATATCAAGCAAAGAACTGTATTAAATATAAAAAGCTTAGTTATAAGAACATACAAGTAACTCCATCGGGACTATACAAATTTGTTGGAAATGGAGCAATATTGGAGAGATTATAGTGATAACCTTGTCAGGGCTATAAACGTCTACTAGTAGCGAAGCTCTATCTAGGATGCTTTTGGAGTCTGGATAATTCACGTAGCTAGTTACGTAGGATTCTAGGGGTCTCCAATGGTCACAAGAGTTGGAATAGATACAAGTGCACACACATAGGCAATCATAGACCAAAGTCTCAAGAGTCAATGGAGGAGTTTTCTGCGTCTCCATTTACAAATCATAATCACCTGGTATGATAAGTTGAGTCGTTCAAAGGTTGCTGAGAATGGAATGGGTCCTTATCTTTGAAATGTTCTCCAACCTCAAATTTATCAGTGTATAACGACGTGATAAATTCGCACAAATGTCCTTGTTCGGATAAGCATTTCATTTATCATTCTGCTTTGCATAATAAAATCAGTCATGTTGTGTAGGGCATTATCATGTGAAATACCCAGTTTGTATGTAATATATGCATAGTTCGTCAATTACATCACTTGAGTTTGCAAATTGGGGGCGTATTTGAAAAAATCCCTAAAAAAATCATAAAAAAGTCTTGGAAAAATCCCGAAAAAGAATCAAATATGATCTTGAAATAATACAAAAAAAAGTCCTAGAAAAAAAATAAAAAATCAAATACGATCTTGAAATAATAATTTTTTAATAAAAAGTCCTTAAATAATACAAAAAAAAGCATAAAAAGTTATGAAAAACCTTAAAAATTGGATAATGATCCTAAAAAAAGCCCTAAAAATAAAAAATTATCCTGAAAAAAAAAAATCGAAAAATGATCTTTTAAAAAAAACAAAAACATCAATTATGATCCTAAAAAAATTCATAAAAATCAAAAAATGATCCAAAAAAATAATCCTAAACATCAAATATGGTCATGAAAAAAGCCCTAAAAAGCATAAAAAAGTCCTAAAAAAAGCAATAAAAATCGAAAAATCAACAACAAAAAAACATCTCGCAGAAATGAAACACTCAAGCACATATCCTGTAAAGACTTCGCATGAAGTCAACAAAGGATAAACTATCCTATCAAAATTTGCAATCAAATTGATCAGCTATTTTATCAATCGAATCAACTAACCCTATCAATCAATCATCAACTTGTCTTAAACAGGGAAGGGTACACTCGAAATCTGACAGATCGGTCTTAAACAGGGTATACAATATTTGAGATTAGACATCAACCATCGCATCAAACAATTAAAGCAAAGGCACATATCAGTATGGTTGTTGGATTTTTATCCTAGTTAGTCTTTATCTTTTATTAATTGGTGATAGGTCATGTTCCTATGCTACTCAAGGATGTCCATAAGTGACTAGAGAAGTTGGGATGGTTCATGATCTTTTTCTTTGTTTGTTGTTTGTGGTGTGAACCAATGAATTTATGGGGCAATGGTACTTTGGGTGTCTATGTTGGCAATGTTCATTCGACAAGTATCCTACGCAAAAATGAAGTCAAGGATAACTATGCTTGTGACTATTGCACATACCTCAACCCTTAGTGATACACCCATAATGGAGGGGTTCACTCCTTGTCTACCATGTGTTTGTTTCTATAATGGGATATCAATTACATCTTGGTTTCTTGTACCCTGATGTATAAAGCTCCATTGAAACATAATAAGGCTCAATGATGGATATGTTGCACTAAAAATAAAGGCATAAGAAATCGTGGTTATTTCATTTCCAATATTTAATTCATCTCTTAATCTCTCTTAATTCTATCTCATAATTATTTCTCGTCAATCTTTTCTATCTTTAATCTACTTACACTTCTTTTGAAAGCCTTGGGGCAAGCAACAAAAAGATGTTCTGACAAATTGAAATATTTTTTAAACATCATATAGGTTGCATTCATTAACAATATAGTTGCATAAGGTTGCAGACATTATCATATTTGCATACTTTCATTTAGATGGTATTATTAGGTTTATTATATCTCATAATAATAAAAACATCATATACATTAATCATTAGTTCATTTGTTACATCACCATTATAAGCACATTCATTCATATAGATCATATTATAGTTACATCATCATTATCATCACAAAACATTTAGAAAGTGCATAAGTAAGATAACATCAAATCATTGTAAATACATCATGAAAAGCATATAGGACATCAGAGAATAAACTGCATCACCATCACCAATATCATAATCATATGCATCATATTATAAAACACATAAACACATGTATATAGAATGCCATCAACACTACATTATCTCATATAGATCTCAAAAATAATTTGTCAGAATACAATATCCTGAAGGCTCAATAACATGACTAACTAATGTCTCAACCAACGCTGCCCCTATCTGGAGCCCATTCACTAGGTCCTACCATAGGATGACTTGGTGGTGGACAAGGTGGTCCCATAAGTCCATCGTTGCTCGTATCTCGAGTTGGTGATCTTCTAGACCTACTATGAGACCGGTAAGCGCGATAACTAGGTACTTTTTGATCCTAAGAAATGAGCAACTCATAGTGCTGATGATAATTCATAGCCTCCTATGCAGTATGGAAAAGACTATCATCAAGTTAGCATACATTAGTACCATGAGCAACATACTGATCATATGCATCATGAACCAATTGTGCTCGATGAACAACATCATCCCGCTCGCTACGAAAGAGATCCTTCTTAACAATTGCTAAGTCTCGAGCTATTCAGAGACTATCCCGCTTGGCTATCAATGTATCTCACTCCTGGATCTAAGCCTCTTGCTCCTGACAAAATAGAGCCCATTCATCACTCCTACATTGCTGCTCTGTAGCTAGTGCATCTTGAAGACTCTGAATATGTGCCCTCATAACCCGTATATCCTCACCCGAAGCAACATCCTATCCTGTGGGCACATGCTCGAGCTTCGACATATCAGTATGATCCATGTCCTATGTGCTAGATGATTCAAATTCATCTCCTGGCTCGGTGTCTCCACCAATGTCTACCTCCTCACCACCCTCACCTCCATCTCCCTCCTCTACCTCCCCTGTTGCAACAATGGCCACCACTACACCACCTCCTCCTCTATCCCCTCCATCCTCTCCATCTCCTCCTTGCCACCTAGGTTATTTTCCCATTTGTGGTGTAATGGGAACTGTAGGATCTGTCAAGGGATCTGGTTGATGGGTTGGCCACCATGCATCATATTGTGGTGTAGTGCCCAAATCTTCTACCCCGACACCCCAATCCCACTGCAATAGCCTCAAAGTATCAAACTCTATGAAATCTACATGAGCCTCTATATAGGCCCTCCAATCTAACACCTCTCAAGCAGATCGTACAAAATATGCTGTCACATCTGACACGCTCTGAAGCTCCCCAAATTGTCTCAGTACCCAACTAGGAAGATGAACATCTATGATCCGTTGAGTCTAAAAGGTCCTGCCAATAAGGTAAAGATGCTATTCGTCATCTTCCCAACTAGGACAATCTAAATAAGGCCTCCATGTGAAGTGCTATATCACATCTATCGCATGTAGTCAATATAGGGTATTCCCTATACTCCTATACTTGATAGCACCTGTGTATCTATATGTATAAGACTCCTCGGCCTGTAACTAGACATGAACAACTGGACAAAAAATGGTAATATGCTCCCAAGCCCAAACCTGTAGAAGTGTGATACGACAACTAATGGATCTATAACACAAATAGACTACTGTGTGCATCTGATAATATAAAATGGCTAATAAGCACAAACCCCAAGCATACACTCATTTATCAGTAAGCATAGTTGCTAGTACCTTGCCCCATCCCACAGGAAATCCATGGCATCGTTGATCTAGAACTAAAGGTCCTGCTATGATATTGCACAGTACTATATTGAGATCATCATAATCCTTACTATGGTGGTCCCAACCAATCTTGTAGTCTCCATTCATCCCCAAATCCTTCTCACCGCACTCAAATAGCTCGTAGAGCGTTGTGACCCCTTCCATGTGATCGTACACAACCCTCTCCCCATGGATATGAATGTGAAATATCCTCCATACATTCTCCAATGTAACAAATGCCTCACCTGTTGGTAGATGAAAGGTGTACGTCTTTGAATGCCACCTCTCAACTAGAGCAGTGATAAGACCCTTGTTGGTAGTAACCATAAAGAGATGCAAAACATGATATAAATCAACGTGACGAATCAAAGCAATGTTCTCAGGAAGCAACTAACCTCGCAAGACAAGGCCACTGGGCCTATTCTACCAAGTGCCCAAAAGATCAAGAATCTCCTACATGCCACCAAAAACCAAAGTCTTAATAAACATTTCCACTTAAGTCAGAGCTCAAAACTAAACAATTGCACCAGAATAACGCATGCGAAATCTTTAAGTGTAGTGTGAAATAGTTAAGTCTTATGCGAAACTGAAATTACAAATGTGACAAGGGTAACACTAATGCAACAATCCATTTACGTATGTGAAAAATAAAAGCCTTATATGAAAAAATAAGTCATATGCTATATAGTTAACGAATGTGATACAAAGAATGTGAGAGTTGAGAAATACAACACCACAGGAGCCCAAAAGATCTCTGCAAGCTGAAATAAACTCGTTACAAGGAGAAGCAAGGAAGAAACAAAGGAAAAACAAATACACAAAAAATATGCTAAAAAAGATGAGAGCTCAATATTCACAAAATGTGTAATGTGATAATAATCAATCCATCAATCAATGATACAAAGAAAATAATTAACCTCTAATAGGTCAAGAAACCCTATGCTTGCACATAATAATTAAAAAAAGAATTAAGTATTATGCACCTAAAGTTAGCTTAAGTGTAAAAGAGATAAAGGGAACTTAAATACTTAAACAAATGTTGTTTAATTAATCAAGTAAAGACCCAATTACTCTAACACCCCCCCTTAAGCTAGACTTAGGGAGAAGCTAAAACCTAGAACAACTATTGAAAGTAGGAAAGATGGGTCTCGACAACAAGGCCTGATTAGGTACCCAAACAAAACCAAATCTCTATGAACCGGAGAAATAGAGAAAACCACGTGGGAAAAAAACTCTACTCCAAATAGAGATGGAAAAGGCAAGTGAAGGACTGAAAAAGCCTCCAAACAAGAATGTTCCAAAAAAATAGGAACAAGAGAAGATAAGAAGAATCACTAAAGCATGAAGAACCTGCAAACACTGTCAAAGAATAACTACTGATCTGAAGAACCTCCACTGAAATAGAACATGACGAGGTAGAGAAGACTGTAATCTGTATGAGTTCTCTCAAATGACACTAGTCGAATCAGATGGCAAACAAAGGCAAACAACTGAACTCGAAGATACATATGGCATGCGAAACCAAAGCCTGAAGAGCTGATCAATCAAACCAAGGAAGCATTAGAACTAACAGAACAAACCTCCCCATAACGCTGAAAAGGGAGAGGGATAGGTACATTGAAAAGAACGACCAACAAGAACTGCACGACGAAGAACCAAGAACATCGAAGGTGCAAATAAAGTACATAGTGTCGTGGAAGGAACTCTCACTTGACATATATCATGAGGTGAATATCATGGAAGGAGCACTCATTGGACAAAGGTTTATATCAGACAAAAGGCAAACACCAACCCCCCATGGCACTTTATAAGTAGTTCATGTACAATAAGGCACAAGATGTGCAAGATCCCAAGTAAACAATGCATGATGGCACTTTATCTCATTGCATTTGCATAAATGAAATGCTACAATGATAAGAAGAATGGAAAGAGAAAGAACAACCAAAACCGAGACATCCTACTCAGAGAAGAGATCCCAGGACCTGAAAGAACCAAGATATTTACCAGAGTGTTGAAAAGCAAAAAATTGAATAAAATATTCTTGGAGTAGAATCTGGAAAGAAAACTCATATGGCTGGAAAGTACATAGAACAAGATTTTCAACGATATAATTTTTTCAAAAAACGGAGTTCAGATGCTCATTCTACGACCCCGGAAGTGCAAAAAAGAGACCCCAGTTTGACTGGAAAAAAGTATAGTCAAAAAACAAAATTGGAAAAAAATTCCAACACCATGAGGTCTGGCTCAGAACCATCTTTCTGATGCTTATTCATTTTCAAAAAAATGACTACGTTTGCCCACGTTATGACAAAAAAACCAACCCCCCCTAAAAGAGGCAAAAATGGTGGTTGTCTTGTGGCAAGTGGGTGGAGGTGGCCCGTGGGTGGTGCTTTGGTGGCGGGCGAGTGGCACAGCGGTGGCCGGCGGGCAGAGTTGCGGTGGTGGCCTGGTGGAGACTGTGGTGGCGGTTGACGAGCAGAGCGTCGACAGGGGCTACAGAGGCGACCAATGAGGAGGGCACTGTGTGTGTGAAAAGTGGACCTGTATCTGTATCTGCAATACACAACACTTCAATTAAGTCATTACATGTATGGTTAGATAGATATAAGCAAAAATATGAAAACCATAACAAATCGACCCATTTCCTTCTAGTAGATGCGAGTTTAGATTGCTCTCAGATTTGTATAAGCTATTCAGTGACTAGACAACACCTAAACGAAGGATTTTAAATCTATATGAGCATGATATTAAGCTAGATGGATGCAAGATTAATCTAACAAGATTGAAGAAATAAATGAGATAAATGATCTAAATGATTTAACTAATATGCAATACATCAATGCAAATTATTAATGAACCTAGAGAAAAAACAACATAATAACAATACATTCTCCAGGATTTTTGAATGAGAGATGAGAGCCTGAATTTATAGAAAATTCAGAAAGAAACCAATGACTGAGATCAAATGATGATGAGCGGTCAAGATTTTCCAAGAGGAAGCACAATCCAGGTGAATTGATGTGATTGGATGCTTTTCTCAGTTTTAAAGGAAATTGAACTAAAATTAAGATAAAATTAGGAAAAAATTGATTTATTCTCTATTTCATTCACTTTTAATATTTAATTGTTTTAATTGTTTTCTTTGAGATTATTTATCAATTTTAATTTGTTTTTCCAAGATTATCTCCAATTGATTTCTTTTCTCAAATTTTAATTCTTTTTTGTCAATTAATTCCTTTTTTTATTTGTTTCCTTTTTTGAAGATTTGTGCTCATAATTTCCAATTCCTCTTTCTTGATTTGTTTCCTTTTTTGAAGATTTATGGCAATTTTTCCTCTTTTTGATGATTTAATGGCAAATTGATTTATTTAATTAAATATGCTAGGATATTTAATAAAATAAATAAGATAATTATTTAAAATGATTTAATTGGAATGATTTAATTAATTAAATAAATATTTAATTAATATTGGTTGATTAATTTGCCATGTGACATTTGATGATTTTAGAAATTAATTGTGTGCTCAAGATTGATTTAATTGCCTTTGGTTAGGACCTTGGTGATGTTGTCAAAATTAGGGGCTCATGGTTTAGATGACCATTTTGAGGGTATTATATTTGCCCCTCTTTGAATTAATGTGCGAGCAACGTGTTGGTTCAAAGAAAATTTGATCTCTAGGAGATACCAGTTCTGAACTTGATTGATCACGAACTAGATTGAAAGCGAGGTGTTTAGCTTGATTCGAAGCGACAAAGCTGAATGAAGTCTGATTAAAGCGATACCGATCCCGAACTTGATTGAACTTAGGAACGATAGAAAACAAAAGATACCGAATTTGAACTTGATTGATCAAGAAGCAATCTTATTGATCTAGAACCTGATTGATCTAGACACAATGAGTGATGATAAAAAAATGATCTTGAACTTGATTGATCAAGACACGATGAGTGAAGATAAACTGTCCAACTTGATCCAAAGCAACAAATACTGAACACCTGCTTAGATTGAATGTGATCGAAGATACTCTTTAAACCCTTGATTGAGTTTAAACGAATAATCGGCTTGATGAAAAGCGATGAAACTCATTACCGTTAAGAGATTAATTTAGACGAAGACAAATATCAACTTGATATGAAGCGATGAAACTGATATGCCCCTAGTGATTGATTTGATTTAGATGGTCGAGAAATATCAACTTAATATAAAGCGATGAAGTTGAGATGCCCCTAGCGATAAGAATTTGATTGATTTTCTTTAGTTGAAAAGATTTTGCTTGACTTTTGATGAAGATTTGAAAATTTTCTTGACGTTTGAAGAATGTGAGGTCATAAGGTCACAAGTATGCCCCCTCGGGAGTGAAATCGAAAGATAGCAAGGGTTCATGATTATAGGCAATTTTGAGCGATGATAATGATTTGAGCACAAATTGAATTAGAGGAATTTTGGAATTTTTGCGTTAATTGATAAGAAATTGAGCGCAAAGTTGGTCGTAAAGTTGATGTGTAGAATGAAATTGAACTAAGATTCAGCATTGAAATTGAGCACAATTTGAAGAAAGAATAAGCTTTTGATGAAAAGAGTGCTAAGTGGTCCAAATTCTGAAATTGACTAGCAAAATGATCTCGAATTTTGATTTCGATCCCGAAAATGGACTTAGGGCAGCCAATTTACGAGCTCTTGATTTGATTTCATCGTACTTGTGTTGATTGGTTATGAGATGTTGTTCTATATGGTTTATTCTATATGTATGCATTTCTTTTCAGCATGGATGAATGTAAGGCAAATGATTATTGATGTCTATTTTTGTTTCTTTTCATATGCACATAAATGAATGAGTATGAGTAATATGAATAATGCAATGTTTTCATTTTTCTATGCAATAAGATGAATGCATATGAGTAAGATTGGAATGTGTGAATCTATATAATATGTTTATGTATGCAGCTAACACCTCAAAACACAAGTACTCGATCGGAGAAATGATGAAAAGAGACCACTTAGCTTAGAAATGATGACGCTTGAACTCTCATTCAGAAAATAAAGAAAGCATTGTTACCATATCGAAATCACTTTAAATGTATGAGATGCAGAATGAAATGCAAAATGAGATGCAAAATGAGATGCAACCTAAACCTAGTCATTGGATTTTGAAAAGCTTAATTTTCATCATTGAGCGCTTTACAACCACAATAGGCAGATTAGAGTTCCTTGCTTTTCATGTGCAATATTAATTATCTTATCCGCAATGACCCTTTTTTCTCATTCATATCCTTGGACAGATCACACATGGACATGGATTGCACAATGAAGAAATTCCCTCAAAATAGACAAAGAAATGATATGGAACCTCCCTGTAGCATTCAAATAAGCGGAATCGAGGTATGTGAGGCAATTTCACCTTTATGTGAAGGCTCTTATCACAAACACCCAGCTAATTTAGATGTTTCCAGATCATTGGAATCATTCCTACAAGTAGAAAACAAAGAAAATATTATGCCCCCAATCCTTGCTCCACTTAGTCAAGATAGACTTCCTCAAGTTACTCAGAGGGATAATAATAGAAAACCAATATAAAAGACAACACACAAAGAAAAGTTTCATGCATAGCTCAAACTGTTTTAGTCATTGTTTTCTGTTATGTTGTTTTGCTTGTTTACTCAGTGATAAAACTCTTCAGTAGTCAGGAGACAGGTGACTAACTCGAAGTGGATGACCAGGTTTCACTGACGTAAAGATGACTTGTTTGACACTGCTTAGGATATGTAATGTGCTCTTGTCAATTACCTAAGACTAGGACATTGATCAGTTTCAAGCCATGAGGGTTCCAACGAACCAGGTGTCACAAAAGTGACTGAAATATGTACAAGCGAAAGCAAATATGCAGGAAAGCAGGAATGCCAACGTTACGTTGATAGATGGAGCGCTTGAGTACAAGAGGCGCCCGTTTATCAGGTTTTCACCTGCTTGGCAGAGATTCATTTTTTTTTTATCGAGGTGCCTGTTTAACAGGTTTTCACCGAGGCATTTTCTCTCTTTTTCCCTTTTTTTTTCTTTTTTTTCTTTTTTTATTTTTTAGGATTTTTTCTGATTTTTATGATTTCTTCAGGACTTTTTCTGATTTTTAGGATTTCTTCAGGACTTTTTAGCTACATAAGCTGTTGGAGCAGAGAATATTTTAATGAAGAATTTCTTCAGATGGATAGTGTTGATCGGTTCACAGAGTTGTTCTCCTTCCGATGTTGAGAGTTGATAGGCACCAGAGCCAAAAGCTGCAGTAACGATATAGGGACCCAGCTAGTTGGGTTCAAGCTTCCCTTTGTTGTCTCAAAACTGTTGATTTTTAGGATTTTCTCTTAGAACTAGGTCACCAACCTGAAATTCTTGATGTCGAACCTTTTTGTTATATCCTCTGGACATTCTCTTTTGATACACTCTGAAATGATCAAACGCCACTTGCCGACGCTCATCTAGCAATTCGAGCTCTTGCAATCTAGATATTCTATAGTCTTCATCAGTAACAAGACCTTGCAAAGAAACTCTTAGAGATGGTATTTCTATTTCAATAGGTAATACTGCTTCAGACCCATACACCAAAGAAAAAGGTGTAGCCCCAGTAGGTGTTCTGATACTTGTTCTATAAGCCCATAATGCAGGATTGAGTTGTAGATACCAGTCCTTTCTAGATTTGTTCACTGTTCTGTGCAAGATAGTTAGTAGGTTTTTGTTAGATGCTTCTGCTTGTCCATTACCTTGAGGGTAATATACTAATGACCAGTGTTGTTTTATTTTGAATTTCTCATAGAGTTCGTCTAGATCTTTGTTCTTGAACTGTCCTCCATTGTCTATTATAATGGATGAAGGTATACCAAACCTACAGATGATATAATTAAGAATAAAGAGAGCTACTTGTTTGCCGGTTGCTTTAATGAGCGACACTGCTTCTACCCACTTGGTGAAGTACTCAGTGGCAGTGATAATAAATTTGTGTCCGTTAGATGATGCATGATATATTTGGCCAATTAGATCAAACACCCACTGCTGAAAGGGCCAGTGTGTCACAAAGGGTATGAGATCCCTTGCTGGAGCATGAATAAGGTGCCCATGTAGTTGACACTTTTCACAGGTTTTAGCAAATTTTATAGCATCTTTCTCCATGTTTGGCCAGTAGTAGCCATCCCTTAGTAGTTTTCATGCTAAAGTTAGACCGTTCGAATGGGATCCACAAACACCTTCATGAACCTCAGATAATGCGCGTTGGGACTCATCAGTTTCTAGACATCTAAGCAAAGTAATATCTAAACCTCGAATGAATAGGTCATTAGCAATGATGATGTACCGTGACGTGTTTCGGATCAGGTTCCTTTTTTCATTTCGAGAAAGATTAGCAGGGACAAATTGGTCACGTAGGTAAGAGTAAATGTGGCTATAATGGGATGAGTCATGTCCAATAATAGAACAAACCATCTGGGATTCGGGAGAATCATAGGCAGGATAATGTAACTCTTCCACCAGGAATTCAAACTGAAAATTAGATTCTTGTAGATATGGTATAGATGCCAAGGTGGCCATTGCATCCGCTGCTCTATTTGCTATTCTAGGGATCTGCTGAAATGATACAAAGGTAAAGTATTTCTTGAGATCATCCACCATTCTTTTATAAGGCATCAGTTTCTCATCTCTTGTTTGATATCGGTCATTGATTTGGTTGATGATGAGTTGAGAATCTCCATAGATGTGTAATTCAACAATCTTCCACTCGATCGCCAGCTTGATCCCGTTTACCAAAGCTTCATATTTTGCAAGATTATTTGTGCAAGGAAAGAGAATCTTGTAAGCTTTCGGAATTGAATATTTGAGGAGTAATAAAAAGTATTCCGGCACCAGAACCATGTTGAGTGAAAGACCCATCAAAGAGCATCTTCCATGATTGTTCGGTAAGGTGCATGATTGATTCATCTGGGAATTCTACATGCAGAGGTTGACTATCTTCAAGTGGAGCATCAACAAGTTGGTCTACAATAACTTGTCCTTTGATGGCTTTACGTTCCACATATTCAATGTCAAATTCCGTAAGAACCATGACCCATTTGGCCAGTCTCCCTGTAAGCATTGCTTTACTGAGAAGATATTTGAGTGGATCAATCTTGGCTACTAGCTTAATAGAGTGTGCCAACATATAGTGCCTTAATTTTTGTGATGCAAAGACCAATGCCAAGCATGCTTTCTCTATTATAGTGTAATTCATTTCATACGACACCAATGTTCTGTTGATGTAATAGATAGCTGGTTCCTTTTTATTCTCATCTTGTTGTGCCAGAAGTGCCCCCAGTGAAGTATCTGTAGTTGATATGTATAGGATCGGTGGCTTACCTTGAATTGGTGGCATTAATATGGGTGGATTAGAAAGATATTCTTTGATTTGTTGTAAATGTTGTTCACAATCTTTATCCTAGTTGTATTGAACTCCTTTCCTTAATGCCTTTGTGAAAGGTTGAGCTTTGTCTGCTAGCTGAGATATAAAATGCCTTATTGACTGAAGACGGCCTTGTAAACTTCTCATTTGACTGATATTCTTGGGCAGAGGCATTTTCATAATAGCTTGGACCTTTTCAGGGTCAACCTCAATTCCTTTTTTTGAAATTACGTAACCAAGCAATTTTCTTGATGTTACCCCAAATGCACACTTTTTAGGATTTAACCGGAGCTTGAATCTTTCCATTCTATCTAGTATGAGGCCTAGTTCTTTAATAATTGTAGATCTCTTCATAGTCTTTACCAGGGTGTCATCAACATAATCTTCCATGTTTTTATGCATCATATCATGGAAGATAGTGGTTACCACTCTTTGGTAAGTGGCTCCCTTGTTCTTTAGCCCAAATGACATAACATTCCAGTAGAAGGTTCCCCATGCACATGTGAAACCCGTCTTTTCTTGATCTTTAGGCGCTATTTTGATCTGATTGTAACAAGAGAATCCATCCATTAACGAATACATCTCATATCCAGCAGTCATATCTACTATCATGTCAATGTTGGGCAATGGAAAATCATCTTTCGGACATGCTTTGTTGAGATCCCTGAAGTCTGTGCAAACTCTAATAGATTTGTCTGCCTTTGATACAGGTACTATATTTGATATCCATTTTGCGTAGTCTATAGCTCTGATAAATCTAGCTTTCAACAATTTTTCTAGTTCAGCTTTGACTAGCAGTGCCACATGAGGATGCATCTTACGGAGTTTTTGCTTGACTGGTTTAAGTCCTGGTGTAATAGAGAGATGATGCATGATGAGATCAGGATCGAGTCCTGACATATTTGAGTATGTCCATGCAAAGTTGATCTTCTTTTCTACAAAAAGGTTGCTGAAATATTTTAACTCTTCTGGTGATAGTGATTGAGCTGAATGAATGATATGTGGTGTCTCTTGACTCCCAATGTTCACTGGCTGAGTTGGCTTGATCAATATGGAAGATCTTTTCTTGGAAGTGACTTGGCAGTATATCAAGTATCTCACCTTCAAGCGCCTCAGAGAGGTTTTCACCTTTAGGTACGTCCTTTGTTTTCTCTTTTTTAGATTCTGACACCGCCACAACTTGGTTTTCGCCACTAGATCTTTTATTTTTATTTTTCTTGTTTTTGCAACTAAGATACTTGATATTCGCTTCTGTCATGTTTTCATTATGTTCGCTGGTGGAAGAGTACATGGGTTCGACTGCATTGAGATAGTAGGCTAATGTATAGTCATTGGCAAAGGTAGGTACATTCAAGGGTTGGTTATAAAGAGTACAATCAATCAGTTCAGGATGTATTAGGGATAAAGAACAGGCTCAAGGGAGTTCACGGTACTATGATCATGACTTTGGACCAACCAGTCGAGTTCCAGAAGACTACCTTGCGTATGTGTCTCAAGACCAGGAAGAGTTACGACATGATTATCGAAATTCATGTTAGTATTTATTAGACCTAACCCAACCGACCTACTTCTAGCATCATCACCTACTTCAGATTGAACTACATACCATGATGTGACAGTAACAGGGTCAGCAGACAACATCTCAATATTCTTGACATAATAGTCATAATGTGTTGTTGAATAATCATTGTTATAAATAGAGCTCCTATTTGAGTTATCAGAGTCATAAGATGAAGTTTCTGACTCATCTTCACGTGGCTGAGTAAAGGTATATATAGTGTCAACACCCACATCTTTGATGCTGAAAGTTCCTTCATGATTTGGTTCATTGATTACCTGTATTTGACATACTTGTGAACATAGCTTTGATGGTTCTGTTAATCCCTGTCGTCTGTTCCATTCAGCTTCCTCTGGACTGATGACTAGTTCTGTTTCTGTAGCTTCTAATTCTTCATTTATAGTTCCGTACTTGATTTGTCCTATCTCGTTAGTAGGTGAAGAAATTGCTTGTGTCCTTTCTTCCTCCACCTGTCGTTCATAGTCTTCTTGTCTTTTTAGTCTAATCCCTTCTATTTCCTTTTACATTTTTAGGCGTATCAGCTCTTGTGCATCATCTGTGATATCACTGGTTTCTTCAGGGGTTTTTGTAGTAGATGTATCTAAGAGATGGTCAGGACCCCATTCATACTCATTTGAATCAGTTTCTGAATCATCTACTTGTTGTCTACCAGTATATATGACTGGAATGTTCAGTGGTGCAAACAATTCTCTGATTCAGTATACTTCGTCTCTCATATCCTCTGGGACTTCTACTTCTTGTGGTATTAGAGCTGATATAATTGGAACTTGTTTACCCTCGGTTTCCTCTTTCTGGGTGGGCAATTCTTTTATTTCATCGTCACACTCTGGTTTGTTGAGTATTAATTTCTTGTGTTGTTAAAGGTAGTACCTTTTTCTTTCACTGAGGTTGATGGTGGGACATGTGCTTCTGATCTGATGTCTTTCTTGGATTATATCCCAGTCTAGTTTTATCATTGGCAGACTTAGTGTGTAACTGAATAGGTTCAACAATACCTTTTTGACGTTTGCCTAGAGGACCAGTTCCTGAATATCCCATGCGTTGAAGCATCTTATAGCCTGGACCATATTGTGTCAGGGAATTCTCACAGTGTTGTATTTCTTTGTTTGTACTGTCTTCGTTGAAAAGTGATTTGAGAACATCATCCTCTTCTATTTCACCTGCAAGAGAAGTAGAGGACTGTATAAAGGTGCCATCATAAAGGATTTTTGGAGCTAAAGTTTGTGGCTTCATAACCTCTGATGGTCTCCTCGACTGTCTTGGTGATGGAGGAAGAGACACTAGTGAGAGTATAGGCTCTATCTTGTAGCCATCTATGCCAGTGTTTGTGATTTTCAATTTCTTTTGTAAATCTTTCAGCAAAGATTCTGAATTTTCAGCTGTGGAGGCCGCCCTATTATGAGGAAAAAAAGCATCAACACTCTGCGTTAATGCATTGCAGGTATAACTTGTATCAGTAGGAATACTAACTTCAACTCCATTATAAGGAAATTTCAAGCATTGATGATACATAGATGACATTGCTTTCATTTTGTGAATCCATGGCCTGCCCAGTAAGATGTTGTATGAAAGATGAAGATCCAGGACTTGAAAAATGACATCTCTTTCTACAGGTCCTACTATGATTGGTAATAGTACCAGACCCTTAGAGGTTCTTTCCTCCTCATCATAAGCCTTGATTGTTATTTTCTTTGTTGGATCAATAACGTTTGCAGAAAATCCCAACTGTGTTAGGAGATTGTAGGTACAAATATTCAACCCAACGCCTCCATCTATCAAAACAATGTTTAACTCGGTGTTTATGGATCATGGCTTCAATGTGTAATGGCCGGTTATGTGAGTGACTCAGTGAGTTATCATCTTCTTCAGAGAAAGTGAGGCAATGAGGTGAAGTTAGGTGACCCACCATAGATTGAAACTGATCTATGTGTAAATCTTTAGGGACACTGGTGGTAAGTAAAGCCTTGTCTAGGACCTCTCTATGAGCAAAAGAGATCTTAAGAAGTTCCAAAATGGAGATTTGAGCATTGGTTCTCTTTAATTTTTCGACAATAGTGTAACCAGGAGAAGATGATGAAGCTAACTGTTTTGATTTGGCCGCGATTGTGTGTGTTTGTCTATTTGGTAGATTTGATGTTGTTTGATCGAAAGTTGAGGAACTAGCTTCTCGGAGAGTGATCTTCTTTTGAGTGCGAGTCACAACATTAGCAGTTTGTGCTTGACTTTGGTGATCCTGGACTATGATCACATTGCAATATTCAGGTTGAGTAGATTCAATCATGTTGATCACATTATCATTTTTACTGTAGGTATAATTGACTCTAGTTCCTCCTTTGGATTTTGAGGAATCTCCTTGTTCATAAGTCGGCAAGGGATCTTTATAGGCCTTATGATCAGCATTTGTCGCATGATTTCCAACAATGATCTTGCCTGCATCAATGAGATCTTGGATTTTATGTCGAAGTTTCATGCAATTGTTTATGTTATGTCCTTTGTTCCGATGGTAGTCACAATATTCATTTTCTCTCCACCATTTGGGTCTAATTTCTGGGTCATATGGCCTAGAATTGTTTGGCAATGTTATCAGATTATTTGCCAATAAGGTTTTGAAAGCTGATTCATATGACTCATCTAGAGGAGTAAAATCACGCTTATGTTTTGAAAGCCAAGGCTTTTCTTTAAACCATTCTCTTGTTTTCTTCGGAGGATTTTCTACTACGGTTTCAGCTGTCTTGAGTGCTTGCGTGCCACTAGCCAAGTTGAATATTGTGGGCTTTGAGGTGGTTTTAACAATATCTACTACTCCGTCATTAACAACATTCTTGTTGTTGTCTTTGCCAAATTTCCAATACTTTTTCTTCTCTTTAGAGCTAGATCCTGGTTGTGTTTCCTTCCAAGGTGAGATATCCCCTTTCTTTATGAGCACATCTTCCATCCGAATAACATTATCTACCATTTTGTTAAATGATGGGTGTACTTGCATTTGTATACTATATTTCAATTATGGGACCAGGTTATTGATAAATATATCCATTTTCTCAGAGTCTGGGATAGGTCGTGGATACCTAGAGAACATCTTTCTCCAACGTTGGAGGAAAGTGAGAAAAGGCTCCCCTATTTTCTGTTTAGTATTGCAAAGATCTATCATAGTCACAGGATGTTGAATGTTGTATGAGTGTTGCAAAAATAGTTGGATTAGTTCTTCAAACATTTTTATCCCTTTGGGTAGACTTGAGAACCATTCCATTGTTTGACCCCCTAAACTCCTTAGGAAAAGGCCCATGAGGTACGTTTGATCGTGCATGAACTCCATACAGGTGGCACAAAACTCTCTGACATGATCTTGAGGATCTGAGGTACCATCATATTTGTCAAATTCTGGGATCTCAACTCGTGAAGGAAATGGAGACATGTAAAGGTTTTTGTCAAATGGGAATGGGCATATTGTGTCCAGAGAATATTGTTTTGGCATTTTATCTTTGTCTTCTAGTTTTGTGACCGCAGTTTGTAATGCTTGCATTTGTTTGATTATTTTTTCCCATGGTGTCTCTTCCTCTTTAGCGATGAGGGCCTCCACATTATAACTAGTAGGGAGTTTGGCGCCTTGCTTTGCTAATTCTAGGAAATAGTCTTCTTTTTCCCTAGCCATGATGACCTTCATCATTTTTCAAAGTGTTTATCATTCTGACATTTATGTACTTCATCTTCAGGAGGTTCAGGAAGCTCAGATTTAGTTGATGAGGAATCGCCGTCAGTGGCATGATTGTTGAAGTCGTAGTGAGTGTCTTGTTTACTAGCTTCTCTTTCTTGTCTTTCCCCAGATATGATGGGAGAAAGGGGTTGTCCAAAGATTGGTATATCGTAAACTAGTATTTGTGACGAGGACGGTTTATTTTGAAAGATGTTTCCTTCAAAGAATGGATTGTCGTTTGATGAAAAGGGTGTTTCTTTTCCTTTGTCTGTTTTGCTGCGTGAGTTTCTAGTTTGAACATGCATTTGTAACCAACATGACCAAGTGCTAAATGTGTTGCAGAAGTCAAGATCAAATTGTAGCTAGTAGTGTGTTTAACGTAGTGATTTAGGAGAAGTAACTAAGATCTGGTCTGGTTTCAGGAATGATCTATCTTGTGTAAGACATTATCTAAGTTAACTTAGGTTTGATAAGATGTTGTTTGAACTAGCTGAGAGATGATCGACAAAATCGTGCAACACAACAACAGGGGTACACTATCAAGGTTGTTTATGCTCAGGAGGATGATAACCAATTTTAGGCTTGCTGTAGACTGTTTTAGACAATTTTGACTATTTTGACTGACAAGATCAGGAATTCGTATGACAGAGGATTGGACAGAGACGAGATTCTGACAGACAAAGTTTCAATGACTGACGACTACCATTTTTTGATAAGGATTGATGTTTCAATGACTGACGATGACCGGTTTAGAGGTGGACTGAGTTTTTGACAACTAAGGTATACCAGTTTGTGACACAGATAGAGTTTTAATCACTGATTTTGTTTGTTGTTTTCTCCAGTTTTGGTATTCCAGTTTTAGTTTCAGGTATGAAAACATAGAAAATACGCAAGATATATAATAATTCAATCACAACACGCTAACCCTATGGAAGTTGGCTTAGAGAAGAAAACCTTTGCTTGCTGACTTAGGTACACACCCAATAGCTAATCAGAATACAACCGCTGAGTCTCACGCAATGGATTCTCAATGCCGTATTAGCCGACTCCAAATGCTAATGGGGGCACGATATGACAAGTGTCTTGGGAGAGTTACTATCTCTCTTGCACAAAGATTATCAACCTTTCGGAGGTGAATCAAGTAGCTTCTATCTTATAGTTCTTAGTCAGGAATTCTATTTGAAATTACCCCTTGAAGTCACACAAGCATGATTGAGGCCTATAGCCCGACAAGGTACCGAAACAAGTTGTAGTCACGGAAACGTGATGGAGACCGCGAGGCCCTACAAAATGCTCGATATGAGAGATCTCAAAGAGAAAACTCAAATAATCCCTTCCTCTGAGACTTTAATCACCAGAGGCCTATTTATTATAATGAGTTGGAATGCTTAGGTCTAGCTGTACTCACTTGGGTCGTTCTCACAGGGTGATTACTTTTTCCCACTGTGACAGGCCCACTAAAGGTACACAAATTTCAAAACTTAGAAAAAAGCTTCGAGGATCTAGATTTCTGATTGTCTATAAAAGAAAAGAGCATACTCTCCTACCTCTTAGGTTTTTCTGAAAACACGATAGACAGATTTGTTCTTTAACCAGATAGCAATTTAAGTGCCTAAGAAAATACTAAATGAATACACAATGTTTAGTCGATTCTCCTTAGGCAACCTGCAAAACCAATATGTCAGTAGTCATTTTCTTCTTGATTCTTTGGCAGATGTATGTTTGATTGATAGATTCTTTGACAAGCATCCTGAAAACATTAAAAGCCCAAAATTAGTTGCCAAAATAACATAAAAAATAATTATCAAAAGAAAATTCTAGCATGCAAATTGTAAATTAAACTAACCTAATAAGAATTTCCATTTTTTATGACTATCCTAGTTATGACTATTTTGATAGTACTTCACTCTGTCATTTATAACTTTTCAACCAGAGATAATCAGGATGATCTCGTCAATAGAAATTTGAATAACTTGTTTTTACAAAACATATTAAAATTTTGTTTAGATCCAACGGTTCAATAAAAAGTTATACCCTCTGAACCGAGACCATTTTTGACTATCACAGAAGAATAAGAAAAATGATAGTCCTACACTTTGTTAATCATAACTTTCAAAATCAAAATATTTAGGAAAATCCCTTTAGTGAACCTGTATAAAACTTGGTTTTACACAACATATAAAAAATTGGTTTAGATCCAATGGTTCAATAAAAAGTTATGCTCTCCAAACCGAGACCATTTTTGACCGTCACAAAAGAATAAGTAAAATGATAGTCCTTCACTATGTCAATCATAACTTTCAAACCCAAAATCTTTAGGAAAATCCCTTTGGTGAACCTGTATCAAACTTGGTTTTCAACAACATATCAAAAATTAGTTTAGGTCCAATAGTTCAATAAAAAGTTATGCCTTCCAAACAAAGACCATTTTTGACTATCATAGAAGAACAAACAAAAAGAAAGATTTTTATCTGCAAATTTAACACGTTTATTAGTTATAAAAACCAAACATTAAATTTGTTCAAGAAACATTTGAAATCTTGTAGTTGTGGGTTCGAGCCCCACGGTGGACACCAAAAATGTATGTGTGAAAAGTGGACCTGTATCTGTATCTGCAATACACAACACTTCAATTAATTCATTACATGTATGGTTAGACAGATATAAGCATGAATATGAAAACCATAACAAATCGACCCATTGCCTTCTAGTAGATGCGAGTTTAGATTGCTCTCAGATTTGTATAAGCTATCCAGTGACTAGACAACACCTAAACGAAGGATTTTAAATCTATATGAGCATGATATTAAGCTAGATGGATGCAAGATTAATCTAACAAGATTTAAGCAATAAATGAGACAAATGATCTAAATGATTTAACTAATATGCAATATATCAATGCAAATTATTAATGAACCTAAAGAAAAAACAACATAATAACAATTCATTCTCCAAGATTTTTGAATGAGAGATGAGAGCTTGAATTTATAAAAAATTTAGAAAGAAACTAACAGCTGAGATCAAATGATGATGAGTGGTCAAGATTTTCCAAGAGGAAGCACAATCCAGGTGAATTGATGTGATTGGATGCTTTTCTCAGTTTTAAAGGAAATTGAACTAAAATTAAAATAAAATCAGGAAAAAACTGATTTATTCTCTATTTCATTCAATTTTAATATTTAATTGTTTTAATTGCTTTATTTGAGATTATTTATCAATTTTTAATTTGTTTTTCCAAGGTTATCTCGAATTGATTTCTTTTCTCAATTTTTAATTCTTTTTTGTCAATTAATTCCTTTTTTTATTTGTTTCCTTTTTTGAAGATTTGTGCTCATAATTTCCAATTCCTCTTTCTTGATTTGTTTCTGTAGACACCTAAAATTGTCATGTCTAATTAAATAAATATCTTTATTTATTTAATTATTTTAGCCTAATTCTTCTATTAATTAAATAAGTTTTTATTTATTTAATTAATTCATTTATCCTCTTCTAGCCTTATTTCTCATTTAAATAAATACATTTATTTATTTAAATTATCATTTTCCTAAATTAAATAAATACTTTTATTTATTTAATTGATCCCACTTCCTCTATTAATTAAATGAATCTTTATTTATTTAATTAATTCATTAGCCTTTTCTACCCATGACACATGTCATTCATCTCTTAATTCATACACTACCTACCCCTTTCATTATTTTATTATTTTCTTTACCTACCTTCTAATCATAGCCGACCTTTTTTACACCTCTCAATCTTATCCCTCCATTTCTTATAGTGTCTTCTATATAAGAAGATGCTTCCTTCATTATCAACCCTATGCATTCTAATCAAGTCTTCTAGCATTCAAACTATCATATGCAATCAAGCCTACTTGCAACCACATTTCTGTTCTTTGTTGAGCTCTTGTGCACATATAAAATCTGAGAGCAAATATATCAAGCAAGATCAATGGAGATAGGAAGAATGGAGATTCAAACCCTATTGGACATGTAATGGTATAATCTTTGTGATTTCATTTGATTTGCATTGTCTTAGGTAGTCTTCATATGTTATGGTGGATCTTTGTTGCTGTTAGGCTAGGGTTTTGTGGTTGAATTCATTTAGTCTTTCAATATTGTTGTTTCCATTTTCACCATATACAGTTTCCTTTTTTGAAGATTTATGGCAATTTTTCCTCTTTGTGATGATTTAATGGCAAATTGATTTATTTAATTAAATATGCTAGGATATTTAATAAAATAAATAAGATAATTGTTTAAAATGATTTACTTGGAATGATTTAATTAACTAAATAAATATTTAATTAATATTGGTTGATTAATTTGCCATGTGACATATGATGATTGTAGAAATTAATTGTGTGCTCAAGATTGATTTAATTGCCTTTGGTTAGGACCTTGGTGATGTTGTTGAGATTAGGGGCTCATGGTTTAGATGACCATTTTTAGGGTATTACAGGTGCCAGCGGGGGCCGGAGGGCAGGCGGGGCCGACGGGCTCCCCGCTTTGATAGGGCAGAGTCCTGCGGCAACCAGGGAGCCCCACAGTACCCTCCGTACCGTGGGGAAACCCCAACAAGAAATTTGATTTTTGATTTAAAAAAAAAACTTTTGCCGTTTTGTGATTTTTAAAAAAAAATTTGAATATTTTTTTTCAAAAAAAATTATTCAACCCGCATGTCGTAAAAAAGCATTTTTTTTGAATTTTTTTCTCGAACTGCGTGCCAGAGCCGTATGACTTGGTATTGGAGGAAAAAAAACCCCCAAAGGCTCAGGATTAAAAAATGGTCAAGTTTTATATGACCATATGGGTTTTTGGGCCTTCTGAGCACGATGGTGAGGTCCATTTAGGTGCAAAGTGCCCCTAGGTGCATAAAAAACTTCTGAAAAACCCCAGATCTGCTTCCAATGCAAAAAATCTTAAAACAAGAACATATAGCTACAGATTTGAAGCTTTGATACCATGTGAGAGTTGAGAAATACAACACCACAGGAGCTCAAAAGATCTCTGCAAGCTGAAATAAACCTGTTACAAGGAGAAGCTAGGTAGCAACAAAGGAAAAACTAATACATAGAAAATATGGTAAAAAATATGAGAGCTCAATATTCACAAAATGTGTAATGTGATAATAATCAATCCATGAATCAATGATACAAAGAAAAGAATTAACCTCTACTAGGTCAAGAAACCCTAAAAGGAAAAACCCTAGGCTTGCACATAATAATTAATAAAAGAATTAATTATTATGCACCTAAAGTTAGCTGAAGTTTAAAAGAGATAAAGGGAACTTAAATAATTAAACAAATGTTGTTTAATTAATCAAGTAAAGACCCGATTACTCTAACAAAGAAAACCCTTGCGCAATAGTTATCACGAACGAGAAAAAGTCGACATACGTATGCGAAATTGATAAATTTGGAGAGCTTTGACAAAACTAGAATTTTTTTTTAGAAAAGGCAAAAAATGATCAAAACTTTGGAGATACTCACCATGCCTCCTGTGCCGATTGGACATTGGTATGATCGAACTTGTTTGGATAAGTGCTGTCGTTCTCCAACACCTGCCATCATGCTCAAAATGCTTGTAGGAGGCTCTAAAAGTCACCCTCGATACAATGAACTCAAGAAATGCAAATGAGCCAAATGGGGCCTAAAATTTCTATTTATAGGCCAAAATTAGGCTTTTTCCCTCCACAACAGTCATGGTCCCCCTAAACTTTGAAGCACTTGTACATCAGTCAAACAGATTCCAAAATTCATGAAATCAAAAACTATGACTCATGAGCATATTATCGTTAAATTGGTCTCAATTCCATAATTTACTGACCAATTTTTCGAGGGGTCACCTTTTCACCCTGCTATCGTTGGGGCACACCGGGGTAGGAATTTTTTTTGTTTTCTTTGACACAATATCATTCTGACATTGTCTCAAAGAGGGGCAAATGAAGACACCTTAAAATGTCTCATCACTAATATGCTAATTATTCCTCTTTATTGATTAAATCATTCTTTAATTCTTTAATTAAGTTAATTTTATTCTTTTGATTAATATTTCATCATTACTAATTATTCTATTTCCTTTCAATCATTTAATCATGCAACCTCATTTTCTTATAATTAATTAAACAATTATTATTTAATTCATTTTAATTTAATACCTTTAATTAAATAATCTTTATGATTTAATTAAATTCAATTTCTAATAATTAAATAATTTCTTTAACTTATTTAATTATCTAATTCATTCTTTACTAATTCAAAAATTCAAAGTTCAAATCCCCAAATTCTAATTTCATCTAATTTCAATAAAATGTACATTTCATTTCATGTTTTCGAAAATCCAAATTCAAGCCAAATGAAAATGAAATTTGAATTTCAAATCAATTTCCTACAACACATGTCAAAATTCTAACTAGCACTAACTTTCAATCTGACTGGGCAATCAATTCAATCAAATTCTAAATCAATTCAATCATCTCCTCAGTTAACTCTTCAATAAATGTTTTGGAATAGACTCATCTATTCGGTCATCTGATCAATCAATCTAGTCATTTGATCAATCAATCCAGTTAACTCATCAATCAAATGAGTTTAACTCAATTAGTTATGTCTCAACTGATCTCAACTTTTGATCAATTCTATTCTCAAATGCATCTCGACCATTCAATTTCTCTCTCTGAAACAATATGGAACAAGATAGAGTATTAGACTAGAATGAGGAATTGGAAGCAGTGGGATGGCTTGTTTTTAGAATTGACTGGAGCCTCTAGAGGCATTGGTATGGTATGGAATCCTCTCACCACTTCATGTACACTATTAATAGACAAACAAAATTGGATAGCAGTGAATTGTAAAAGTTCGTATAAAAATTTAAGTTTTTTGGTTATTAATGTATATGGACCAATAGCCACTTTGGCTAAGAGGAGTCTGTGGGAAGAAATCACACAATGGCTATCCCAGAGAAATGAAGGGATGGAGATTATTGGAGGAGATTTAATGAAACATTAGATAATTCAGAGAAGCAAGGAGAAGCTCATAATATATCTAGAGTTCAATTGAATTTTTAAGAATTTGTGGATTCCAACAATTTGAGGGATATCTCCACCAAAAATGGGAAATTCACTTGGACCAACAAAAGGAAATATTTCACAGACATAGCAGAAAGATTAGATTGTTTCCTTCTATGGGGGGATTGGGATAATGTTCTACATAAATTTGAAGTGGAAATCCTCCCATGTATAGGGTTAGATAATTGGCCAGTGCAAATGACTATGAAACTGGATGTTCAAAAAGGTGGGAGTTCTTTCAAATTTGAGAATATGTGGCTTAGAGATGCTTCCTTGGGAGAGCTAATTCAAAGGTGGTGGAATGAAGTTAAAATAGGGAATCATTATACAATGTATTTATTTAGGAAGAATATTGCCCATATCAAAAATAAACTAAAGGAATGGAATAAAGATCAATTCAAAAATATTTTTGATGAGAAGAATAAAATTGTTAAGGAAATGGAGGTGCTAGATGACAAAATCATTAATCGAGGGATGAGCATAGCAGAGTTTAAGGAAGAAAAGAGACTGAAATTAGATATGGATGAAATTCTGGCTAGAGAGGAATGTTTTTTGAGACAAAAGTCTAGAGAGCTATGGCTGAAGGAAGGGGATAAAAATAACAGGTGAAAAAATATAGTGTAGGTTAAAAAAGAAGAAGGGTCCTTGACCCAATCAATCAAGGAAGCAAATTAGGAGGCAGTAAATTATTTTCAAGCTATTCTAAATAGGAGAACTCAAATTCATCAGAGGGAATTCTTGAGGTCATAAATGAGGAAGATAATGTAGAGTTATATAAGAGTATAACTTTGGAGGAGGTCAAATGTGCTGCTTTCCAATTAGGATCAGATAAAGTGCCTAGCCTAGATGGATTACTAGGAAGCTTCTATAAATCCTTTTGGGAGATGTTGGGGAAGATTTACATAAAGTTGTTGAAGAATCCAAAAGAAAACCATTATGCTAGGAGTTTTGAATCATACTTTTCTTACATTAATCCCCAAGAAGTAGAATGCCAGATGTATGTGAGAGTTCAAACCTATAGCACTATGCAATACCATATATAAGATCATCACAAAAGTCATTTCCAATAGATTAAAGAAGGTACTACACAAGATCATTTTGGATGATCAGAGTGGATTTTCACTTGGGCATTCAATTGTTGAAGGAATCATTGTGGCTCATGAAACTATACTCTCTGCTAGGAAGACTAGAGCCCCAAGTATGATTGTTGAGTTGGACATCCTGAAAGATTATGATTTAGTGGATAGACAATTCCTAATCCCAGTTCTTCAAAGATTTGGTTTTGATAATAAATGGGTTGATTGGATTAGGAGTTGCATTATATCTCCAAAATTTTCTGTCTTGGTCAACGAGGTGGCATAAGGTTTCTTTGATTCAATTAGAGGAATCCGGCAAGGAGATCCTTTATCTCCCTTGTTGTTTATATTAATCTCTAGGGTGCTTGGAAAAAACATTGCTCAAGATAGAGAGGATGACAGTTGGAAGGGTATCATGGTGGCTCTTGGGATTGAGAATGTAACTCATCAACAATTTGTTGATGATACCATCCTCTTCAAAAATGCTTGTAGAATGGAAGCAGTTGTGATTAGAAAGATTCTTGATGAGTACAACAAGGCATCAAGTCAAAGTGTTAATTTGAGGAAATCAAAGGTCTATTTCCTCAATGTTCAACCTAGGTTGCAAGTGAAGATTGCCTGCATTCTAGATTTAAAAATTGCAAACTTTCCAAGTAGATTTATTGGTATGCCTTTATTTGCTAGAACTGACAAAAAAAGTTATTGGGAAAGTTTGATTAATAGATGTAAGAAGAAAATGGAAATGTGGAAAGGAAAGTGGCTAACCTCTGTAGGTAGAATTCTCATGTTGAAAGCGATCCTTTCTACCATTCCGGTTTACTCTATGTCTTGTATGAAAATACTTAAGGCAGTGGAGGATATGATAGTGCGAAGATTATTTTGGAATGGGTCTAATGATACAAATACATTCCCTTTCGTAACATGGGAAAATATATGTAGACCTAAATCTGCAGAAGGTGCAGGATTGAAGCGATTTAATATCATGTATCAAGCTATGGGAGACAAATTGGTTTGGTTCATGTATACCAAGGGTAATAAAAAATGGGTTAGTGGTTCAAGTACACCAAGGGTAATAAAAAATGGGTTAGAACCCTAAGGAAAAAATATCTAGACGTTGATGATCCCATTCGGGTCCTCAACAGATGCAACCCCCCAAGAGGCTCGCCAATTTGGAACTACCTTTTGGATTGTCGAGAAATTACCACAAAACACATCATGGGAGATTAGGAATGAGAAACAAGCCTTGTTTTGGGAAGATTCGTGGGAAGGACATCTGACCCTAAGTAGATATGAAAATTTATCAGACATTAAAAGGGAGACTAGCAGAATTTGGGGGAGGAAAGTTCATAATTATGGTGAGCTCATAGTAGACTAGGGGATAGCAATGTGGAAGTGGAAGCCAATGGATGATTTGAATGTGCCATAATATCAAATATGTTTTCTCTCAAAAATCCTTTAGGATAGATGTTTTTCATTTTCTAATAGAGATGATTTTATCAAATGGTGTGCAGCTTTCGATGGAGAGTATAAGGTTAAACTGGGCTACAAAATCAGAGAGACAATTCTAGATGATCTAGAATGGCCAAAAAATCTATTATGAGGAAATAATTTCTTACCTAAACCAGGTGTCTTTGCTTGGTTGACATTGTAGAAACACATTTTGACCCAAGATAGATTGGTGAAGTTGGGCATCCATGGTTCGATTAGGTGTTTCTTATGCAAAAATAAGGAGGAAAATAAAGATCATCTCCTTTTGCATTGCTCCATTGCGGAGTATTTTTGGAAATATTTTATGCATAAATTGAATCTGCAATGTCCCCTTGCTGATAGTCTTAAATCTTAATTTATTACGTGGTCAAGGAGGATAAATAAAGGGATTTTTGATAGTTTGTGGCAGGTGATTCCTTCCATAATATTTTGGGAATTGTAGAAGGAGTGCAATAGAAGGGTATTCCAAGATACTCCTGTGCCTAGGTCGCAGGTCATCTATGAAATGGAGGCAACTATCATAGAATTGGTGAATACAGTGGCAAGGAATAGATCTTTGAAGAAAAGCATATACACCAATTGGGATGATGACAAGATGAAATTATTGAAGGCTTTAAAAACCCCTTCCATATCTAGACCTAGGGATCCAAATGATATCAATAAGATGCATGAAAATGTAAAATGGGAAGCTCCCGAACTAGGTTGGATAAAGATTAATTATGACAGGGCTTCCAGAGGCAATCCTGGACCCAGTGGAATAGGTTGTGGAAAGAAATGATACAAGCACCATAATTGCAGAAAGATGCAAGTATATCGAGACTTTGACAAATAACATTGCAGAGATGAGAGAAAAATTAATAGGGTTAGAATTTGGGAAGGAGTTGGGGATCAAGAAGATTCACCTTGAAGGTGACTCTTTGATCT
Source organism: Cryptomeria japonica (assembly GCF_030272615.1). Taxonomy (NCBI): domain Eukaryota; kingdom Viridiplantae; phylum Streptophyta; class Pinopsida; order Cupressales; family Cupressaceae; genus Cryptomeria; species Cryptomeria japonica. The sequence goes on along the minus strand of NC_081409.1, from coordinate 928,269,594 downwards.
CAGTAATGCAATTCGTTAGTTGAGAGCCCCAAATTTGAGGTTGGACAGGAGGTTGGTTCCTATTAAAAAGCGTATAGATGAGTTGGGTAATGACTTGGCTAATGGGCTTGCCAAGTTGGTGGCTAAATCATGAATACACATGGTTTAAAATCACATTTGTACATTTACATGAGATATATGGATTTTCAAATGAAAGTCTCATACGAAAAATTGTTGTAAATATAACAACATCAATTTGTTTAATAAATGCAAATTCGTTGGCATGTGGGATGAGAGGAGCTATTGTACACTAATGTTGGCATGTATTTTGAGAAAATTGATGATTCATCAAGTTGAAGGACAAGCTTAAGAAGTTAACTTGTATTCATGTAAGGTGAAAGATACAAATATCTCAAGGGTGTGAAAACCATGATTAAAACAGTTGGCCTCCATCTATTAATAGCCTCTACGGTGGGATATGACTCATTGTCTTTGTTTGAAGCAGAGTGGCGAGTTGGTATTAGCAAAGGATATGGATACAATTGTGTTGCTAGAATCTACCAAAAGGCAGATGGCCTTTCTTGGAGAGATCATCGATAAAAGACTGATGGTGGTGCTTAAATCGAGGAACCCACTGGTTTCACATGTTGTTAAAACTATTTTGGGGCAATATTTTGATGGCATATCATCACCATCGGGTGAGCTCAGATATGTGCTATGTTTATGGCTTTGGGGTTGCATTTAGGAGTAACAAAGACCAAGATCAAAAAAATCAGTCAAGTGTTGTTCAAAACATGCGTTTCTGGGAGAAATTGATACAATGCTTGATAATGTAGATGAGGAATTGATGATTCCTATGCGTTAGCATAATTATCTTAGGAATGATGGAGAAAGGGGTGTACATAGGTTTCCCATTATCATGTCTCTAGAGTCAGAGTTGCTGGAATCAAGATGGGGAACCATGGCGCGTGGAGTTCTATTTCTATAGCATCTTACTCATGTGGTGGAATTCCTTAAGAAGGATTGGCTGTGGTCCTACATGAAAGAGGAAGGCTTGATGACTGAGGATGGAGAACCAGTGGTGAAGGAGGAAGAGATTTCTCTGCCAGCTGATGGTGAAGAATGGGTGGAAATGATTTTCATGATGCAAAAGAAATAGCCAGGGGACTAGCTCATCAATCCTATGGAGCGGATTTCCTTGTAGTTGCTCGGGCTTGGATGGTTGCTCTAGTTAGATCCAAAGAAGAAGACAAATAATTGACTGCATGATGTTAGGTAGTTTATGTTTTATGATTTCTACATTTTGTTAAATAGAGTGGAAATTTATATTTTATAGGTTTGTATAGGAAGGTAACATGTTTCCAATTTTTGTATAATAGAGTGGAACCTATTAATCTTTAGATATGGAGATATAGTTATATTCAAAGATAGTTAGGTAGTGGCTGTATATAGGGGCCTGGTGGTTGTACAAGGGGTGAAATATGCTGGTGGTTTACAGATGTAAGATATTTTTTGGTTAATATAAAAGGGAGTTGGCCCAATCTAGCTATTAAATTAGCAAAAAGAAAAAAAAACAATAGACATAGGAGGATAAAGAAGAGGATAAGATGAATAACATGTACAATAACGGGTATATGGAATATATGTATAAGGAGATATAAAGATACAATGAAAGACAAAATCTCTCTCTCTCTCTCTCTCTCTCTATATATATATATATATATATAGTACATGATTGAAAATACTGATTGGATTCAAGGTGTGAATTTGTTTGCCCTCTTTTGTAAGTTGAATTGTTGAAATTAGGGTAAAGTACTGAAAATGAAGGTAAAAACACAAAAACAACAAGCTATAGTCATTGGATTGAGGCATGCACTTGGATTTGAGAAATATAAGTAGATTTAGATTTGATCCCTGAAAGAGCTCTTGATTTTTTAGGACTGTGGCGAAATTCACCCTGGTCCTCCAAAATTTTTGCACACCAAAGGGGGATTGATTCATCATTGTAAATAATGCCTATCTTGAAGATCACAACTTTGTACCTGTTTCCCGCACATAAAAAGAAAGGGAAATAGGTTGGGAATATGGGCTTGCCAAAGTCAAACCCCAGTTTTGGAATTAACCATGAAATAGAGATAAAAGATAATTGAATTAGTGTAATTTAAGATTTTCCTTTTGAAGGAGATGCTGTATAATGACTGAAAACTAAATGATGTACCTCCTTGTGAAGTTTTGTTTGTCTCCACATGAGATTAGGGTTTCATGAAGTCTTTGATAAACTAGGATGTGAATGTCCACTTCAATGCTTGAATATTGACTTTGTTGCTACTCCAAGGCTTGAATAAAGATTGATTACTTGCTCAATTGCTTGAATGCTTGAATGCAATTTCCAGATATGTGTATGATTCTTGTATATTGTGTGCGTGGATGGTCAAATGAGAGGGGGAAACTTCTTTTTATACTTTCTCGTCATAAAACTTACCGATTTTTTGACATGAGCCGACATAGGGCTAGTTTTCGTGCTCAAATTTGAAAAGGCAAAAATGGTTTAAAGAAGGGCCCAAATAGGGAGGACCAAGGCATGGCGCCCTGGTCCTACCCCATTTTAGGGTTGGGACAAGGTGACTAGTTGATGTGTGAGGTCAAAATAAAGCCATATTTGCATGGTGCGAGCAGAATTGGGTCTCGGTCAAGCCCAGGGGAGCAAACATTAAGGTAGGGACCTAAATCCGGTCAAAATTGTAAAGGGATGCAATTTTAGGATGTTACATTTAGCGCCCACTTTAGTAGGAGTATTAAGTCAATCATACTCTCAGTAAAGTACAAGGGTTCACATTAAAAAGATTTCACCAAGTCACCAAGGAGGAAAGATACACCAAGCCCCCAATGGACTTTAGGATCTTACAACTTCGATGACAAGATAAAAGGGACATCATGAGAGAAAGAGGAAGAGAGAACCATGAATACCAAACTAGTAAGACTCTCTTACTATGAGTCATGAAAATAAAAATACCAAAATTATGAAGCAAAATAATAAGTTCGCTAAGTAACTTAAGTATCAAGATATGGAAAAGAGAGAGATCATTGAGTGGAGTGTATGCCCCCACATTAAATCAATTGCATATGCCTCATCAAGAGCAATTGCTTTAAGGTAGGATACACCCAAAAAGACAAGCACGTTATCAAAATAATATGCCCCCAAGAAAGAGAAAATCAATGAATAATGATCACAAGACAAAAAAAAAATGAACCATGGCTACCAAACTAGTAAGGCTCTCTTACTATGAGTCATGAAAAGAAAAATACTAAAATTATGAAACAAAAGACTAAGTTCACTAAGTAACTTAAGTATCAAGATATGCAAAAGAGAGAGATCATTGAGAAGAGTGTATGCCCCCACATTAAAGCGATTGTGTATGGCTCATCGGGAGTAATTGCTTTAAGGTAGGATACACCCAAAAATACAAGCACGTTATCACAATAATATGCCCCCAAGAAAGGGCAAATCAAAGGATAATGATCACAAGACCAAAAAAAAAACAAAAAAAAACACAGGGTGGTTTTACTTAACTCTGGGGTCAATATGCTTTGTATGATAAATAATGTATATCATATATATATATATATATTTGTATAGAATTATCCTTATCCCCCAAAGAAAGAAAAACCACCATGGAAGAAGGGCGCATGTGTCTTTTGAGTCAACATGGGAGAGACCAAAAGAGATCTCAATGCTTTGCATCGTCCTCAAATAGACAACACTAGGGACACCAAATAGAAGAATTGAGAGACAAATAGAAGAAGGTCACAAACAAGCAAGAGAGGAGAGAGAGAGAGAATCTACAACACGAATAAAGCTAATCATGCAAATCATCCACCTCTCAATATAGCTCATCATTTTTTTGGGAAGGTGGACAACATGAAAGAGGAGCCTCTTCGAGCATGGTAGATGGAGCTATCACAAGTTCCAAACAAGGACCATGCTCTAATGATGAGTCACTTTGTCCATTACTAGGAGCCATGATTAATGCTTTTGAAAATTGTTTAGATAAATCATTGCCAACATACACATATTCATATTCATCATTTGAATTATTAGTATCAACATTTTCATCATGAACAACATTCTCATTTATTTCATCATCAAGATTAACAAAAATAGGAGCTCTAATTGGAATAGAACTTGAACCATCATTTGTCTTAATCATTTTAGATTTTGGAGATTTAGGTTGAACTTCTTGGTAAGGAGAAGATTGAGAAAATGTTATTATGTCAACAGTTGGTGTCTTCATAGAAGAAATGGTTTGAGAGGCAAGTTCACGAGCCATAGAAAAATGTCTCTGTCAACGTTCTCTCACACAACGGTTTCATTTAATTTTAGATGAAGGTTGTGAAGGTTTAGGTTCAACATGCATAGACTTATTTTCTTCTATTAAGGAAGGATGCATAGGAGAAGGTTTCTTAGGTTGAACAATAGGAGATGTCGGGTGCTTTCCTTTGTAAGATTTAGGAGGTGGAACCACAACATATAAAGGAGGAATAGAAGGTGTAGGAAGGAGACCGGGTCCATTGTGAGGAGGAGGAATAGGTCTATCCTTAAGAGGAATAATATGCCTATCCTTAGGAGGAAGAGAAGGTTTATCCGTAGGAGGAAGAGTGAGATTATCTTTGGGAGAAGTATTATGGTCATCACTAGGAGGAAGATTGTGTTGGATTTCTACCTTTTCTCAAGGATAAAATCATCTCATTCTTCCATCTTTGATAAGATTTTAAAAAAGCACCACTTTGAGGCTTAAGAGGTTGGAATTGTTTGGACCAAAAATAATTAAGATTAACATCTCTTTTCCTTATCATGGGTTGGTACATGCTATGATTAACGGTTATGATCTTGTCATCAAGAGTGAATTTCAAGCACTTGTGAATAGTAGAATGGTTTGCTTTCATGAAAGAGAGCCAAGGATGTCCCACCTTCACACGAAATTGTTTCGACGTTGTAATAATAAAAAAATTAACATCTAAATATTTAGTACCAACCTCATTGGGAAGAGTAATAGAATCAATAGCGGGACAAGAGAAAACATCAAATATTTTAATCACCAGATCAGATTTATCATATGTTACTTGATACAATTGTATTGTATAAGGAACTTCTTTAGTTATTACATTAACCATACATGTGAGATCAATGAGCACCCCTCATGAGGGTATGTCTGATTCTTGCAGTGATATATAATGGGCCATAGGTGCTTCAATAGTCTCACTAGGATCAAATGTGATGAATAAATCCTTAAGAGATTAAGGTTTTATCAATAAGGTTCACCACATTATTAGACTCAAGCCCAAGATCATTAGGAGAGAAGGCAAGACGACCAGTCTCAATCACATTAATGGAATGGGAAGGTAAAGGATTAGTGAAAATTTGAATATTTTGATTAGTAGGAGCTACAGATTTATTTCATTTATCATTCACACCAGCCACAAATATGGTATTGTTATCGATCAAGTCTTGAATCTTACTCTTTAAGGAATAATACTTTTCAGTGTCATGACTAGGTTGACAATGATATTGACAAAAAGATTTGGAATCAAAGTAAGGTGAGGATTTCTTTGATGTATCAAGTGGTTAAATAGGAGGAAGCTTCAACACATTCCTTTGTAACAATTGCATCACAATACTATGCAAAGATTCATTAAGAGGAGTGGATTCTTTTCTAAAGTATTTGGACAAAGGAGGCACACCTGTTGTTGCAGCTTCTACTTGAGTGTTGTTGTCATTGAACTTGATGAATATCTTATTTGGTTTGAATTTAGAAAAAGGTTGTTGAACACTTTCAGTTTTATCAATTAGAGCCATTGAAGAGGATTGTTCCAATTGACCCATGGTAAGGTGATAATTGTAAAGTACTGCACACAACTGTGTAAAGGAAGTAAACTCAGAAAAGGGAAGTTTATCTCTAATGTATTTTTGCAAATTAGAAATGAAAATTCTTTGAATATCTTCATTAGGCACATGAAAAGCAATTTGTGAATACAAATGTTTATATCTACCAATAAAATCAGTCACTTTTTCTTTAACACCTTGTTTACAATGCATCAAATCAGTCAAAGTAATCTTAGGACCAATATTATTGTGAAATTGTTGAATAAAAGCATTAGCCAATTGTTGAAAAGAAGTAGTAGAATAAGGAAGCAAAGAACAATACCATTGCAAAGCTTTATCCCTAAGTGTTCTAGTGAACAATTTAGCCAAAAGTCTTTGGTCATGAGCAATGTCACTACACAAAGTTTGGAATGTTTTAAGATGAGTTAAAGGGTCACCTTTTCCATTATAAAGCTCCAATTGAGGGACTTCCACATGTTTAGGAGGGACAACACAAACAATGTCATTGGATTATGGGCTCGCTACATTGAATGTAGGCACATTATACTTTGATTGGTTAATGGAAGCTATTTGTTGTTGTAAGGAAGACACTGTTTGGGCTAGATTATTGATGGTAGCTTCGGTTGATGGATTGAAATTGGACATGTTTAATTGAGGAGTAACATTGTTGAATGAAGGAGGAGCTTGAGAATAAGGAGGTGAGACACTATGAAAGGTCAGTATGGGAGATGACTATGCAACAAATGGAAGACTCATAGGATTAGGGATGAAGGAATTATGATTAGAGAAGTTTCTCCCTTTACTAACATGTGTAGCTATGAAATTTTGTGTAGAGGTGGCCATGATAATAGATGTAAAAGTGGGAACACTAGCCATAGGAGTAGTCATAGGAATGGAATGATTAACTTGACTAGGAAGTTGTGTATAACCAAGGACTTCAACACAACGCTTCATAGGAATAATACTAGTATCAACAATATGAGCAATACCATGAAACAGATCAACACCAAGTTTATCACTTTGAACCATTCTTGTTAGTCCTTTAATCAATGGTAGAGCTTCATTTTCTGGGTATTGTTGACTCATCCATTGTTGAAGATTTTCAAATTGATTGTCAATCTTCACCAATTGGTCAACGAAAACCCTAGTTAGTGATTCATCCACATCATGAGTATTAAGTAAAGAATTAGGATAAACAGGGTCATTTGAAGGATTAGAAGAACCACCAACATGCTCATGGAACAAGTTAACCAAATTGAGCTTCATCTCGTTGGTGATTAAACCTTGGGAAGCTTTAATTCTACAACTTCTCACAGGGATATTATAGGTTGGACTAATAGTAGTAAAACTCGCGCACAAAGGAGGGAAATTGGAAATTTGAAATTTGAAATAATTGAACAATACAATTTTTTTGTAAAAATGATTGTTCAATTAATTAAGAAAATTGATTTGTGATTTTGAAAAGATAAATTCATAAAGAACATGCAATCCACTAGTAAATTTAAATTTAAATATGAAAATAACCTCTTAATTTTTAAAATTAATTTGAAATTGGATCTAAGATTGCAATTTTAAATTTGAACAATCAGATCTGAAACAATTAATCCAAAATTTAAACAACCCACAAGTTCGATTTTAAATTTAAAAACCAAGGTTTTGAAATTAACCTCTAAATTTTTAAACTTCACTTGGAAGTCAAACTTCTAAATGAAAATTTGAATTTTAAGTTGCATAAATAGTCAGATTTGAGAACAAAAATCAGAATTAAAGGTGTAAAGAGTCGGGTTCACCAACAATGTAATGGTGAAAAATTAGGGTTTCCACCACAAGAAGGATGAAAACTGCTAATTTTTGCTTACAGACCTATTACATTCAAAAGAGGGTTTGAATCCAATAGATTTAGTCACAAACCAGCAATGGTAAGGATTGAAAATATTGATAGGATTCAAGGTGTGAATTTGTTTGCCCTCTTTTGTAAATTGAATTGCTGAAATTAGGGTAAAGTGCTGAAAATGAAGGTAAAAACATAGAAATAGCAAGCTATAGTCATTGGATTGAGGCATGCACCTGGATATGAGGAATATAAGTAGATTTGGATATGATCCTTGAAAGAGCTCCTGATTTTTCAGGATCATGGCGAAATTTGCGCCGGTCCTCCGAACTTTTCGTACATCAAAGGGGGATTGATTCGTCATTGTAAATAATGCCTATACTGAAGATTGTATCTTTGTACATGTTTCCTGCACATAGAAAGAAAGGGAAATAGGTTGGGAATAGGGGCTTGCCTAAGTCAAATCACGGTTTTGGAATTAACCATGAAATAGAGATAAAAGATAATTGAATTGATGTAATTGAATAGTCTCCTTTTGAGGGAGATGTTGAATAATGATTGAAAACCAAATGATATACATCATTGCCAAAGTTTCGTTTGTCTCCACACATGATTAGGGTTTCATAAAGTCTTTGACAAAATAGGATGTGAATGTCCACTTCAATGCTTGAATCTTGACTTTGTTGTTGCTCCAAGGCTTGAAGGTTGACTGGATACTTGTTCAATTGCTTGAATGGATGCTTGAGTGTAATTGCCGAATATGTGTATGATGCTTATGTATTGTGTGTGTGGATGTCCAAATAAGAGGGTAAAACCTCCTTTTATACTTGCTCGTTGAAAAACACTAATTTTCTGACATGAGCCAACATGGGACTAGTTTTCCCGCTCAAATTTGAAAAGGCGAAAAGGGTTTAAAGAAGAGCCCAAATAGGGAAGACCAAGATGTGGCGCCTTGGTACTACCCCATTTTAGGGCTAGGACAAGGTGCCTAGTTGATGTGTGAGGTCAAAATAAGGCCATATTTGCATAGTGTGAGTAGAATCAGGTCCCAGTCAAAATTGTAAAGGGATGCAATTTTAGGATGCTACATATATATATGTATGTATATGTATATATATGTATATATGTATATATATATATATACATGTATACATTGTATATATGTATATATGTATATATATATATATACATGTATACATTGTATATATGTATATACATATATCTATATGTTTATGTGTATACATCTATATATGTATATATATACATATATGTGTGTGTGTGTGTGTGTGTGTGTGTGTGTGTGTGTGTGTGTGTGTACATTTATGTACATATATATATATATATTTGCATGGTGTGAGTAGAATCAGGTCCCAGTCATGCCTAGGGGCGCAAATGCTTTTGTAGCGACCCAAATGCGGTCAAAATTGTAAAGGGATGCAATTTTAGGATGCTACATATATATATATGTATGTATATGTATACATTGTATATATTTATATACATATATCTATATGTTTATGTGTATACATCTATATATGTATATATATACATATATATATATATGTGTGTACATGTATGTACATATATATATATATACATATATGTATATATGTATATATATACATACATGTACATATATATGTATGTATATATATATACATACATACATATACGTATGTATATATATATATATACATACATACATATACGTATGTGTATATATATATACATACGTATATGTATGTATGTATATATATATACATGTATGTACATATATACATACATATATATGCACATGTATGTACATATATACATACATATATATGTACATGTATGTATATATATACATATATACATATATGTATATATATATGCATGTACATATATATATATACATACATGTACATATATATACATATATATATATATACATATATGTACACATATATATATATATATATGTGTGTGTGTGTACACATATATATATATATGTGTGTGTGTGTGTGTGTACATACATGTACATATATATATATATATACATACATGTACATATATATATATATATATATATACATATATATATATACATACATGTACATATATATATATATATACATACATGTATATATATATATATATGTACATGCATATATGTATGTATATATATGTACATGTATGTATATATATACATATATATATGCATGTATATATATATATACATACATACATACATATGTATATATGTACATATATATATGTATGCACATACATGTATGTACATGTACATGTGTGTGTGTGTGTGTACATATATATGTACATGTATATGTACAATATATATGTACACATATATATTGTACATATATATGTACACACACACACACATATATATGTATATATATATATATATATGTACATGCATATATGTATGTATATATATGTACATGTATGTATATATATACATATATATATGCATGTATATATATATATATACATACATGTATGTATATATATACATATATATATGCTTGTACATATATATATGTATGTATATATATATATATACATGTATATATATATATATATACACATGTATATATATATATATACATATATATGTGTGTGTGTGTGTGTGTACATATATATGTACAATATATATGTGTACATATATATTGTACATATACATGTACATATATATGTACACACACACACACATGTACATGTACATACATGTATGTGCATACATATATATATGTACATATATACATATGTATGTATGTATGTATGTATACACATACATATATGTACATATACGTATACGTATACATATAAATACACACACACACACACACACACATGAGAGTTCTCTACAAACTATGTGTTATGGTTTATAATCCTCTATTTTCTATTTTCTATTAAACTAGATAATGTATAGTCTTGATCAACTCCTTACTCTCTCGGTATAATTGAGTTTAGGGTATAAATACAACATACAAAATTACTTGGGGTTTAGAACTTTAATCTTTAATTACCATTTTTTAGTACAGATGAAACACCTTGGCCATGAAACCTCTATACACAGTCTACTATGTTTGTATTGTGATTGATACATTATGAAATGGCTAAATAGAAAAACTTTCTAAGAAGAATAGTATTTAAATTTTGAGTATATAAGTTGACAACATAAAATAATCTATTCAATTTTTTTAAAATATTGAAGTAGAGAATAAAATTAATACCACATCAAAGAATATTAAAACTATGAATTATATTAATATAAAATCAATCAAATTATTCATGAATATTTTCACAACCAAGCAATCGTCAAGCTATGCATGAATGCAAAATTTTAAAGGAAAGTGCCTTGCTCTTTTTGCATTAGACAATAGTGTGGTTATATCATCCTTTATGCGATCCTCTCACATGAGGAAGATTAGTGTCACTAGGGAGATTTATTTAAGCACAATAATTAAATCCACCATGAAAACCTAATTAAAGTCAGACTCAATACTCAAATTTAAAATATCTCTACCAAACATCATCTCCATGCCAATGCACTTGCAGAAAATCCTTTCACTAGAAAATTGAGAAAAGCCATTCTTGCAAAGACAATAAAGAAAGAGAAAAAAAATAGAGGAACTCTTTTGTTAGTAAAGTCAAATTTATCACAATAGAGAGTTTCCTGACCATCCAACGTATCTTCTAGATAGACTTTCCATCTTTGGTGTAGATTGGGAAGTTGAAAGGTATGCAATTATACAATCAATTAAATAATAGAAATATATATGAATAAAATTTAAAAGTGATCTGTATACCTTGTAGTGTAATGTGAGAGCAATTTGCTTTAGTGTTCATGAGAATAGAAATCTATTAATGGTTTATACCAAGATTTTTTCAAGAAAATGAAAATATATTTAATAACCATTTTGAGCACATAAATACTCCTTAGGAATTAGCACAGGAAAAGTCATTTTCTATCTCCTTGTAAAATATTTATTGTAAGTGATTGAATGAATATTCTATATGGTTATGATTTCTTTCTAATTTAGTAATAGAAATCATATGTTATCTACTCATTATTTTCTTATTGTGCAATGATTGAATAAGATATGATTAAAATAATTTAATTAATCTTCTACACTTATGAAGAAACAATAGTTGGATGACGCTTCTATTATATTCTTCTATAGATGCCAAACATGATATAATAGAAGGAAATGTCATATTACATGTTTATGTCGATAACATTTGTTTTAGGCAATATGGACCTAGAATATTGTTTATTTAATATGTTTTGGTCTAAACACATTTGAAATAAGCACATAAGATGAAGTACAATGAATCCACTCAACAACATATCTATGAATAAAATTTTAAATATAAAAAATATGAAAATTACATTAAAAAGAGCATATTTATTTAAATGATTTTATGCCACTTATTATACATTTTAAATATGATAATCATGAATAACTAGATATGTTCATATCATTCAATAGGGTATAAACATTAATATATTTCAACATCATCCACTAACCCAAGAATAACAATTACACTTCATTTATATATTTGTTCAATGATTACAAAATACAACAAATTAGCTAAATAAAATTGTGAATTGATGTGAAGGCTAAATAAAGTTATTATCTCTATATAAAGAAATTTATATTGAATAGTGAAATAAATGTAAGCTCAATATTTTATCATTTTTCCTTCATCTATGACTATTCATATAAGATTCTTTTAGAAATTGAAATAAATGCAAGGTCAAAATCTTTTCCATATATTGCGAATAAATAAATTTAAATTGAATAGTGAAATAAATGTAATCTCAATATTGTATTAATTGTCCTTCACCTATGACTCTTTAAATAATATTCTTTTAAAAAATATAATAAATGCAAGGTCAAAATATTTTCCATATTTCACAAATATGGATTTTTTTTAACATGAGAACGTTTCATGTTACAATTATATATTTACTGTAAATTATATGATGAAGATTTGTTTGATGGTAATGTTTAAAAGTTGTATCATTAGTATATAAGTACAACTCACTAAAAACTACTTACTAACACTATAAAATATTTAACTTAAATTTTAAAACAAAACATAATATTTTAACATAATTATTTCAAATGACACAATACAAATCATATGAACACAATTATTTTAAGTTACACAAAAGGATTACAACATGTAACACCTTTTAGAATCTCAACTTTTAACATATCTTTAATAAATGATATAAGATTTCCACAATCCATGAATTTAGTCATTGTAGTTTCTGGATTAGATTGTGTAAGAGTTTTTTTCCTAGTGTTTTAAATCACATTATGTGATCCATCATTAGGATAGTAGGGAGGTAAAGAGAACAAAAAATGGATGAGTTTCAAAACAAGATCAGACTGAAAAGAGAGAGGGGAGAGGTGACGTATGGTTCAAGGCAAAAATGTGGGTTGAGACAAGACGAGCTAGAGTAAAAAATTAAGAATGAATGAATGAATGTTTTTAATGGCGTCCACGAGGCCAAACAACCTATGGGACCCATAGATAACTAGCAAAAGAAGGCATGCAAAGCCCAAACAAACCGAAATGAAATTCAGACAATTAAACCTCTTTCTCCTTCTACATCTTGGATCTTCTGTTGTGTAACTTGATTAGGAAATCTGCAACTCTTGGTATCTTTTCTTCGTTAAACAGATTACTCAAGGTGTTTACATTTAGTGTCTCAACATAGTTAATCGGGATGTCACTGTAGGTTGGACAATCCATGATGTAATGCCATTAGTCTCCACCACCCCTTCAGTACAATATCTACATCTTCTATCTTCCCATTCCTCTTTGGGTATCATCCATCTCCCAATTTCACATCTTAGTTGATGTGAGTTGGTCCTTATTTGAGAAATTAAATTTTTTGCCTTCCATTTTATGTTCATTCCTATGTAATTCTTTTGTGTATGGTCATGTGTAGGATTGAAGTGTTTGATATAGTATTCCTTTTTCCTCCCTATTTGACCTGCCCACATATTTTCTTTAATTTTTTCTTGTACGTAATTTTTTATTTCTCCATTGGTATTTGGGAAATCTTTTAGCTTAATACTCCATTTATTCATCCATTTATTGTTTTGTTTCATCCATGTGCTCTTCCTTTGTCTAGCTTCTCACCCATTGCTATTTTTGGCCATCAATGTATCTCCATATTTTCTAACCTCCTTAAGTAACTTAGCAGTCAGAACAAAGTTTATGCCTCAATAGGGAAAGCCCCCACCTCCACTAGGACAATCTCATATGGGATAGATGATTTAGTCTTGATACTAGTTGTAATTAAACGATTTTGTAATCTTTCTATTTGTCTCTATTTCCTTGTTGAAGTGTTGCTGCCCCATACTTCACATCCGTATAATACCACCGGAACCACAAGAAGCCTAAAAAGAGTTTTTTAGTTTTCCAATTCCATAATCCCACTCTTCTACATCTATTTTGGAGCGAGTATAAGGCTTTCCATCCCCCTTGGATCCTTTTTGCCCTACATGTTTCCTAGTTGAGTTTATTGTGGAAATCTAGGCCAAGATACTTACATTCATTAACCATTTGTAAGGTATTTCCCTCAAAGACAAATTATCTATGGACCTTCTTTCTCTTCAAGGTAAAGATCATGACCTTGGTTTTGATAGTGTTTAACTGCATCCCCACCTCCTAGCAAAAATGTTCTGTAGCCTTCAAGTGTTCTTTCAAATCTTTTGTTGTTTTTACCATTAAAATAAGGTCATCGACATATAAAAGCAACTTTATTACATAGTTGGTTAGATGAACTCCCCCACCCCCAAACTTACCTATCCATTCCTCTAACTTGTCAATGTATAACCCAAATATGGTAGGAGATAATGGGTAGCCCTACTTGACCCCAATGTCACTTCCTGATAATCCTTTTTTGGTTCATATCTTAGCCCAAACTTGGTCATGCAATCTATGAACAACAAACTCTATATTGTACTAGAAGTCTGAACTCTTCCATTCTACTCCACAATTTGCTTTTGGGTATCATATGAAAACTTTTTTTAAATCCACAAAACAACAAAATACTTCACCTCCTCATTTATCCCATACCTTCTCAATCAAATGTCTGAGTGTTATGCACTGATCAATGGTAGAATACTTTGGCCCAAAGCCTGCTTGCCCATTTTCTCTCTTTTCCTCCTTTTTAGCCCAAATACTGATTCATCTTTTTATCATGCTCCCAAAAAGTTTACCAAAGAGAGGATTGATCATTATAGTACGGTAATTTGAGGGATTTTTGATGTCACCACTCTTGAGCAAGGGGACAGCAACACTGGTTGACCAATTTGTTGGAAATCCATTTTGGATGACTCCATTGAATATTCTTTTGATGTGAGGCGTGAGGATTTTCAATCCCCATATTACATGTTTTGCTTGTATGCCATCTATGTCTCCAACTTTACCCACCACAAGCTTTCTAATTCCTTCTTTAATATTGTTTGAGGAGAAGAGTTTAATTCTTGATTTGATTATCGAAGGGATATCTTTATCTTGATCTCTCTCATATAGTTGCATTGCATATTCTAGCCATTGAAGATGTATGATATTTTTTTGCCCATGTCTCTTTGCTGGAACTCTTTCCAAAAGCCTCTTGTATTGTGCCTCCCAAGTTTAATCAAGTCTTTTCTTCTTGTTTGCATGTAATCCTCTTTTTTCATTCTCACTAGTTTTGTATATTCCTTGTTGTTACCTTGTATTTTGACCATTTTCTTTGTTGCCTTACATTCTTCATTATACCATGGGTTTGCGGGGAAGATATTCTTGCTACCCTTTTTAGGTCTAGACCTTTTGCATGAATTGAGAACCCTGAGGATTATAGAGGTCAACGGTACACTACCTATCATTGCCTTATTTGAATTGACCAGCCCATTGACTCCCTCTTCTTGCATCTATTTTTTGAGCATTGTTTGAAAGATTTCTTATTTTTCACGTGTCAAAAGAATAGCTCCTTGAGTGACCTGTTTCTTTTCTAATTGTTGCATCTTCTTTTTGTGTTGAATGTCTTTTTACATGCTAATCTTAATATATATTGGGCTCTAATATGATTTCATTTCTATGGGACAATCCTTCACCTCAATATCTATTACACTTGTCACGAGCTTCTTTGAGATTATAACATAGTCCACTACGCTCCGAACATTATAAGTGTGGCATGTAATGTTCCTTGAGCTCGGCCAAGCCTTTAAATCGTTTCATACTATCAGATCATACAAGCTACAAACTCCTAACAATTTTGCCCCATAATGTGTGATAGCTCCTTTTTCATCTTGAGACATTCTTTCCCATTTTTGGCTCCCTTCTTCCTCTAACCATAAAGGATTGTCCCCTATTCCCTCCTTAATATTAAGCTAAAGAGGCTGGTTATTGGTTGTTCTAGCACTAAAGTCTCCAATTAAGATGATTTCACCTTTGTGGTTATATGATAATATATCTTTTTTCAAGGCTGCATAATGGTCCTCTTTGTCTAATTTCCTCTTCTTATACAATTTTGAGCCATAAGGAGCAAAGTAGCACGCTGCAAGGTAGATGCTAATATATCCTTTATTTTTATCCATGTGTACTGTTTATTTGTATCTTCTTTTTCCACAAGTATAATTCTTTCCCAAGAATCTCTTACTAAGATTGTTACTCCTCCATGGCCCTTACCACTTTCAGTTAGCTCATTCCATACTGATACCTTCATATATCCCTTAAATTTTGGAACCTTACACCCTTCATGCTCGTGTGTTTCAAGGTGGAAAATCACACCCATCCCCATCACAATGGGCTCTAAATTGAACCCTCTCCTCCAAGTGTAACCTCTACAATTCTAGCTTACCATTGAGAGGTGTGCCCAGGGGTCCCACCTTCCTATTTACTATATGTTGTTTTGTTGTTGAATTGGGATTTTTCTCTAAACATCCATGCTTCATTACCTACACTTCTTGGTACTACAACTTTTTTCCCATTCTTTCCTTCTCTCTTCTAATTGTAAAGGGGTTAAATCTTCATCTATGAAGAATCATGCACCTTTGAGAAACCTTTTATTCATCAAAATTTTGTTCTTGTCCTCAATAATTTTCAATGTTACTCTTACATTTCTATTTTTGCCATCTCGTGACACACTCCCAATTCTGCTTGCTTGATGAATATGCTTTGTCCACTTCAACTTGTTTGCTAGAAAGTATTTTATTAACCTATCGGTATGTTCACCTTCCCCATAATCCTTCAAACCTTTTATTGTTATATTTCCTGCCTTGTCTTTTCCTTGTCTTTCTTCCCCTATTTTCACTTTGATATGCTTCTCTATGAGTTCCTTTTGACTCTCTGTTGAACCCTTCGTTACTTGTGCCCACGATTTTGCCTCTTCTAGTTGCTCCTTTGCTTAGCTGCTTTTATCTCTATGTTTGCTAATACTGATTGGAGCCCTTGTAGGTGTGGGGTGTCTCTTTCCTTCGAAGCTGTAGGAAATTTTTTATTTTTTATTTTGCCTTAGTTCTTCCTTCATGGACATGAGTTCTTGCTGCCCTGTTTTTCAGATTAGCTTGTAGTTTGACGATTTCCTCTTTAAGGAACTTTTTTTCTTGATTTATTTTATGATTGGTTTGCATAACCTCTTGCCATTTGTTATACTTTAGTCGTTCCAACGCTTCCATGCCTTCGAGCCTCCTCTTTAATCCCATCAATTCGTTAACATTTAGGTCTGAGGACCAAGCTAGAGGTGTTGAATTAGGGCTATATTGGTCCATCTTACTGTCATCTTCCATTTCCTCTTCAATTTTTGCCTTTTGTTGTTTTGTTCCATTAATGCACTTGAGTTGATGCTCTTGTTGGTGTGCTCTCTGAGCTTGAACTTCATAATCCACTTGCCTTTCCATCCCTATATTTACTTGCTCTTGTTGCACCTTATGAATAATTGTTGTTTGGTTGAAGTTTACTATCCTTGGTAAGATAGTGATAAACTTGGTATGACCTAACCACCTTAACCGCCTGACTATTTTAGCTTGCCTTCGCTGTAAAATCCTCTTATATTGCTTGGCATTAACAAATGTGAATCCCTTTACATTTGGGACTTTGTCTTGCCCACATGCATGAGATTCTAAACTCCCTGTTGAGATATATATAGTGTATGACATCATACTGCCTATCTGAAACACACCCTTATGATCATTCCCAATCCTCTTCTCATAAATTTTCTCTAGCTCTTCCAATAAGATAATGTGTTCATCTCCTTTGTATTCTAAAAAATCTATTAGTAGATCCACCTCCTGCTCTGTGATATTTTCCACCATATTGTCTGATTTTGATTTTTATGGGTTTATCCACACTGTTGCCAGAGTTTGTATGCTTTATTTTGAGTATTGTTTTGTGTTGTTGCTGCCCAGAATTTGAAATGATTTGATTTGAAAAAAAAGTGCATATAAACAAACCTAGATATTGACAAAATCCACCACTAGAGAGGAAATATGTCAAAACTTACTTGTAATGCTCTTCTTTGGACCCCAATTTGAATCCTTGTTTGCCTTGGACCTACAAATTTTAACCTGCCTACTTGGGTCCCTGTGCTTGGCTGGAGCCTCCCGTGTTTTAAGCACGCAAAATAAAAAAACCTTTGATAACTTTGTTGGGTTTGAAAGCCTTTGGTTTGGGCCCACAACCCACTTGCCCTTTTTGCCCTTTTTTGCCTTAAAAGTTACCGAGAAACCTCTTAAGCCCTAAAACTCTGTCTACTTGTCCCTATCTACTTGTTACTGCTCTGTATGTCCTCTGCGTGGCCTTTGCGTGATTTAAGAAAGCTCCTACGCCCTCTATGTGCATTCCCTATTTGTCTTGCCCATGGAGCCTCTCGTGTTTTGAATCGATAAAAAAGAACCATAAAACACTCCAAAGTAAATTCGAATTGAAAACTAGATTGTTAATATTATGTGTATACCAGAAAATAATAATAAAATAAATAGAAAAATAATGAATAAATAGAGCCCACTAATTTATATTGCTTTTTTCTTTTTATAGGTTTCTTAACATTTTTGATAAATCTAATGTGATTTAAAGGTCCAAGAGAAATGTAAACATGGAACACATAAAAAAGAACCAATGAAACACTCCAAAACAAATTCGAATTAAAAACTAGATTTTTAATATTATGTGTATACTAGAAAAGAATAATAAAATAAATAGAAAAAATAATAAATAAATAGAGCCTACTAATTTATATTGCATTTTTCCTTTTATAGGTTTCTTAACATTTTTGATAAATATAATGTGATTTAAAGGACCAAGAACTAAAATAATTAGTAGGGCTTGCACCCATGAAGAACTCAGAACTCAGAACATGATCTAAGTGGACATAGATTAAACAAAAGAAAGAATTTAAAAAAAGAAAATTGCCAAATACACAACGTAGATGAATAACAATCATTCCATTGACCAAACAATAGAAAAAACATAAACCACCACAACATCCAAAAAAGAAGCAACACATCCATAGGTCAACATTGCAACACAAAGACAATAGTTACCAATAGAGGAAATAAAATCATCCCAGTCCAGGATTAGGGATATGGGCCTTGATGTTATAAATTAAATTCAATATTGGAGGGGGATAGATTCTCGACCATGGACCCCTATAATGCCCAATTCTATCATTTAAACTCACTCCTTGATTGACAACCCAATTTGCCGCTTTTTTACGATCCCTAACCGTGTGAGAAAATTTGATCTCGTGAAAATAAGAGGCTAGGCGCCAAGCCTCACATAGAATGACTTCCAACTTCTAGTTATGTAAAGCACCACCCTTTAAACTATCAATAATTAACTTTGAGTCTCCCTCCATCCATAGGCATTCCTAATTTTCTCTCTGGCAAACTTGAGGCCCATCCAAAGAGCTTTGGCTTTTGCCCCAAAAATCTTTAGAGTATCAACCCAAAGGTTGGCCTAGATGATTCCTGAATATTCCTCTACCTTCCGCCTTACTTGGATTTCCCTTAGCCATACTATCAAAGTTGATTTTAACCCAACTGAAGTTCGAACACAACCACAACCTATTGTTAGCTTTAGAGATGCCAACTTGTTGCTTGTCATCCACCTAAAATTTGGCTAAGCATTAGCTCAAGCCATCCCATCCTCTCTTATCCTCCAATAGGTATATTAAATTAGTAGACTCTATTTATTTATTATTTTATTTATTTATTTTATTATCTTTTCTACTATACACATAATATTAACAATCTAGTTTATTATTTGAGTTTGGTTTGGGGTGTTCCATTGGTCCTCTTTTTTGTGTTCTATGTTTTAATTTGTCCCAATTTTCCACTCTACCTCATCTTGTCTCAACCCCCCTTTTTGCCTTGAACCACTTGTCACCTCTCCCCTCCTCTCTTTTTAGTTTGACCTTTTTCTACAATTCATCCATTTCTAGAGCTCTCCACCATGCCAAGGAATGGTTCCTATCTAATTCCAAACTTGCCTACTTGTCTACCACTTTGTGTGGATCCCTCCCCTACATCAGTGACATCTCCCATAAAATCAATATAATCCTTATTAATTGTGGCATTCGTTGTGCTTTCAACCCGACAAAATTTTGAAAAATCACATATCCTCTCTCAAAGACCCTAGGGATATCTACAAGGTAGTTTTCCCTTGTGGTACCCCCTATATAGGTGAAACACGACATTCCTTCCATGCTAGAATCAAAGAGTATAGAGCAAACATCAAAGAGGATCATGTTATCAAATCTGCCCTAGTTGATCACACACCATATTTGTCTTGAGGACACTCAAATCCTTTTACAAATAAGATAACTTCTTCAAGAGAAAACTTAAAGAAGCCATTGAAATCAACAATCATCTTGCCAACCTTAACAAAGATAAGGGTTGGAGTTTCCATCCTTCTTGGCTTCCTCTTCTTTCTAATCTTAAAAAGTGTCATCCCCCTCCTCCGTAACCCTTCTTCCCTTCCTTCCCTTTCCCTAGTTGTTTTGCCCCTCTCTTTGTTTGCCCCTCCATATTTTGTTTCATACTTTTTTCTATGTATTTCATTTGTTTAATGTGGTCTCTTATCTTTTTAGGTTTTTGTTTTATTTTCTTTTTCTTTACTCTCTATTTTTGTTGATTATTTTATCATTTTATTTGTATTTTAATTATAGTATGATTTACGTTACTAGCTTATATTTCACTTCTCATCATTTTGTTATAATATATTAGATTATTAATATAGTTTTAGTTAGAATATCTATTTGATTATTTTGTTTGGGCTTTATTTCATTTTGTCATTATTCTTCCTTCCATTTTTTTTACTTTGTCAATTTTTTTTCTTATCTATTTTTATTAATTTGTTGCATTATATTGTCATGCTCATCTCATTTACTCTTTTTTGTGTTGTTTTATATAGGATATTATTGTAGCTTGCTTTAGTATTTCAATTCGATAGATCATTTGTACATTCATTTTGTTATTTTTTCCTGGTTACTTGATCATTGTATTAGTATTATAATTATTATCATGTTATATCTTATTAGCGTAAACAACACTTCTTCATTAATTTGTTATATTAGATTATATTATTAATGGAATTTGAGTTAGAGTACCTATTTGTTTTATTTTTTGCTTTGTTGTTCTTTTCACCCTTCATATTATATCTTTATAATGTATTTTAATTTTGGATTTTTAAACTATTATTTGTTTGCATTATATTTATTTGTTTAGAATCTTATTATAATCTTACAATATATTATAAAGCTTTTATATAAATATGCGTGTGTATTATATATGTGTATATGCATGTGTGTGTACACACACACACACATATGTATATGTATGTATATACACACACACATATATGTATATGCATGTATCTATATACATACATGCATACATACATATATACATACATACATACATATATATATATATACATATACATGTATATACATATACATGTATATATATACATATACATGTATATACATATATATACATATACATGTATATGTATATACATGTATATATATACATCTACATGTATATATATACATCTACATGTATATATATACATATACATGTACATGTATATATGTACATGTATATATATATACATGTACATATACATGTACATGTATATATATATACATATACATGTATATATATACACATATACATGTATATGTATATATATACATGTATAGATGTATATATATATACATGTACATGTATATGTATATATATACATTATATACATGTACATGTATATATATACATATACATGTACATGTATATATACATACATATATATATATGTATATATATATACATGTATATGTATATGTATATATATATACATGTATATGTATATGTATATATACATGTATATATATATATGTATATGTATATATATAAATATACATGTATATGTATGTATATCTATATATGTATATATATATGTATGTATGTATGTATGTATATATAAATATATATATATATAAACATACATATATACATATATATAAATATACATGTATATGTATATATATACATATACATGTATATGTATGTATATCTATATATGTATATATATGTATGTATGTATGTATATACAAATATGTATATATATATATATGTATGTATGTATGTATATACAAATATGTATGTATATACAAATATGTATATATATGCATATATATGTATATATGTGTATATATATATATATGTATGTGTATATATATATGTATGTATGTGTATATATATATGTATGTATGTGTATGTGTGTATATATATATACACATACATACATATATATATGCTGACATCAAATACATAGAAGAATATGCTGACATCAATGAAAACACATCATTCCAGCAAACTCTTAAACAATATCCTACAATCTCCCCCTTTGGCATTGATGGCAACATATGGATGTGAAAAAAAATCAATGCAAAGAAAGAAATCAACAACCAACAATCTCCCACTAAGATTATGCACAGAACTCAATATAGCTCTCTCCCCCATAGGGTTTTTCACATGCTTCTCTTCCCCTTCTACATCAATGCAAAAAACACAACAACACAAATATTGATTCGCTCCCCCTTTGACACACACTCTAACAATTATGAGCAACTGAAACACACCACTGACTACTCCCCCTAAGCAGCAGCCTCACTCATCAATCCAGATCATAAGATATCTTTGTGAAGTCCACTGGACTGATGCAACTCCATGCATCTTAGTTCTCATGAGGAGGGGCAATCACCCCTAGCTTCTCTTTGAGATACTCAAATGTATCTTTAGGCAAAGGCTTCGTGGAGATATTTGCAATCTATTCCTTTGTAGATACATACTCCAACCTAACTTCCTTTTCATTCACCTTCTCTCTCAAGAAATGGAATTTGTTTGATATATGCTTTGTCTTTGAATGCAATATAGAATTCTTAAAAATATTGATAGCACTTGAATTGTTACAGTATATAACAGTAGGCTCATCAAAAGTAACTCTGATATCCTTCAACATCTGCTTCATCCAAATCACTTGAGTACAATTGCTAGCGGCAACAATGTATTCAGTTTCTGCAGTAGACAAAGATATAACATTTTGCTTCTTACTTGCTCATGAAACCAATCTCTTACCCAAGAAAAATGCACCACCAAAAGTACTCTTTCTGTCATCAACATCACTTGCCCAATCAACATCAATAAAAAAAGTCAAAGTGAAATCATCATCTCTAGGATACCACAAACCAACACTAATACATTTGGACTAGATTTCCGATTGAGGTTTCCGACGGAGAAGGTATATTGTGGCCAAATTTGATTTTTTTTTTGAAAAAATCCCTGCATTCGTCGTAATTTCGATGATAATTTCCCATTTGGTTTCGATGAAGAAGGCATTAGCAATGAGAATTTTCTTTTTTTCAAAAAAGTGCTTGAGTTCATCGTAATTCCGACGACAACGACCATTACTTAAAAAAGAAGAAGAGGGGAATTCATTTGTGAATTGCAATCCCGCGTAGGCGTCCGTGGTGACTTCAACCCCCAAGAACATCAAACCTGCGTCGAAGGCATTTGTGGCATTGCTTGCAATCCTGCACAGGAGGTAGATTCAAATTGCCCTAGTTTTTAATTTTGTGTTGCAAAAAATATACATGTGGTGGTTAATTGCCCTAGTTTAATCTCGTAAAACCATAGAACTATGATTGAGGAGTAAGCGTTCAATTTTGTAGCAGCAATCCCTTCCTCCAGTATACGCGCGTGTTGATTGTTCACATGAGATCACATCTCTTTGTGGCATCATATCAAACAATTCACGAGCCTTGTCCATGTTTCCACATTTTGCATTCATGTCAAGCAGGGCATTTGCAAGTACAACACCTAACAAAATTCCTCTATCCGTTATGCTTTGATGGATGTCCATACCTTGTTCCAAAGCTCCCATTTTTACACAGGCAGGGAGGATGCTGGAAAAGGTTGTGGAATTTGGCTTTATGCCTTCCAATTTCATTTGCTTGAAAGTGTCTAAAGCCTTTTCGACAAATCCATTTTGTGCATATCCAACAATCGTTGTAGTCCACGAGACAACACTTCTTTTAGGCATTCTATCAAACAGTTCACGTGCCTTGTCTATGCTTCCACATTTTGCATACATGTCTACCAGGGCAGTTGCAACTACAACATCTGACAAAATTCCTCTATCCTTTATGCTTTGATGAATGTCCATACCCTGTTCCAAATCTCCCATTTTGGCACAAGCAGGGAGGATAGTAGCAATGGTCGTGGAATTTGGCTTTACACCTGCCGATTGCATTTGCTTGAAAGTTTCTAAAGCCTTCTCAACAAATCCATTTTGTGCATATCCGACAATCATTGCAGTCCAGGAAACCACATTTCTTTGAGGCAATCCATCAAACAGTTCCCATGCCTTGTTTATGCTTCCACATTTTGCATACATGCTAACTGAGTAGTTGCAACTATATCTAGCAAAATTCCTCTATCTTTTATGCTTTGATGCATGTCCATACCCTATTCCAAAGCTCCCATTTTGGCACAGGCTGGGAGTATGCTGGCAAACACAACTAAAGAAATGCAATGATCAGCTCCAAAGACATCAAACCACTACTAACAAAACTAAGAGTCTAAAATATGATAGGGAATAGTGTGAGATGTCCTGAAATAAAATATTTTATTTTCAATTTCAACTAAAACATAATTACTCAGCCATTTAATGTTATTAATAAGTGTTTAATTTATGAAAGAGATAAATGGTTGGCCACAAGTACGTGAGTTACTAAATGCACACAAATAAGTGAATTTGATATTCAAAACTATCTACAATGAATTCAATTCTTGTCCATTTGTCATTTATGTTTGCAATAAGCATCTTTCTTAGTTTTTCTTAATCTTTTTTCATAGTTATGTGCATATTTCACATTCTATAATTAGGATATCAATTGCTATGGCTGAACACTAGCATATGGTTTGTGTTGTGGTATAGATGCGTGGAAACATAATTATGGGATTGTTATATTATAGAGATCATAAATCTAGATATCGCATATTAGTTCTAGCTCTTCTTGGATTGAGTCTAAAGTTGACATATAGTCATAAAGCCATTATTAGCAGATCTATCCATTTCTAGTGAAGACAATTGAGAAAGTCATTTTGATATTGAGAGTTTCTTATCTGTTTACCTATTGATCATTATTAAGCCATAATATTTAGGTCTATTTATCTCTCTTGCAAAACCTCTGTAAGTGTCCTAGATTGTCCCTACTACTCACTCTTCAATGAAATAGTGGAGTTCTAAAGATTTGTTGCACAAGATGGTGTTGAACATATCAACAAGGCTAACATGGAAGGCATGTTCAAGCTTCCACTTGTACAACTTACAACAAATGATTTGTTGATAGAAGAAATTCTTGAAATAGGGATTCAATCGAAAGACAAGTAAGTACATACAAACCTCCTCAGTTGAAAGTAAAATATGTGTATAAAAAGAGTACATTGAATCCCAATCCATAAACACAATAGAGATACCTCTGGAGACTTAATTGGATGTAGCATGTCGCACCAAAGTTGTTAGAGTATGCTAAGCTAGTACATAATGTTTCCTAAAGCCACATTAGTATTTTACCCAGATCATTATCTACCAAAACTAACTATAGTAATCCTTTTGAGGATTCATTTCATGGTGCTAGATCTTCATTTAGTTCCACTTCTTGATGGAGAAAAGAATAGTTATTTCTTCAGGTAGATGAATATCCCATCAACAAAGGACAAGACCCTTTCTAGAATATAACAAATTCTACTCCAACAAAAGATCATAGGGGTTTCACTAGAGATATTGAATAAGAGATAGACTTCTACTGCTGCATTAAAAGCATTGGCATGTTCTTCATTTATTGATGTAAACTCTCTGTGACTCCACCACAACCAACAAAGGTCTAAAAAGTTGTTTGCAATGCATGGATTTTTAGGATTGTCCTTTGAGAAAACAGAATTAAAGTATGGAAGCAGGATCTGCCAGCTCCTGAGGGAATCTTGATGGAAAATAACTGTAAAATATTTGGGCGAGCTTATAGGCAAAAACTCATGCTTCCTGATGGGTTTATGTATAGAAATAAGCACGAATTAAGTGGTAAAGGGGCTTCTGGAAACAAGAGGGACAAAGAGGCAGTGGAAGTGAAAAATTCTAGTGTTGTGTCTTCTCCTTCTCGGAATGGGAATGGCGAAGGTGCTGTAAGAGGAGTTGAGAAGGGTGTTGGAAGAAGTGGGGGTGTTTACATTCCCCCATTTAAGCTAGCTCAAATGATGAAAGATGTGGAAGACAAGAGCCGTGTGGAATACCAACGCATGACATGGGATGCCCTTCGGAAGAGCATCAATGAGTTAGTAAATAAGGTAAATGCATCTAACATCAAGAACATCATTCCAAAGTTGTTTGCAGAGAATCTCATCCGTGGGAGGGGTCTACTTTGTAGGTCTTGTATGAAATCCCAAATGGCATCCCTTGGATTTACAAATGTTTTTGTTGCGTTGGTTGCTGTGGTAAATACAAAATTTCCTGAAGTTGGCAATCTGCTTTTGCGAAGAATTATTTTGCAGCTTAAGAGGGCATACAAATGCAATGATAAGCACATGTTGATAGTAGCAGCTAAATTCATAGCTCATTTAGTGAATCAACAAGTTGCACATGAGATCATTGCCTTGGAACTTCTCACCCTTTTACTAGAGAACCCCACAGATGATAGTGTAGAGGTTGTTGTTGGGTTCGTGAAAGAATGTGGTTCTTTGTTGCAAGACCTTTCACCCAAAGGTCTCTATGGGATTTTTGAAAGATTTAGAGGTATTCTCCATGAGGGGGAAATTGTCAAACGAGTACAGTTTTTAATTGAAGGCCTTTTTGCAATTCACAAAGCTAAGTTCAAGGGTCATCCAGCTGTGCGTCCAGATCAGTTAACACATGAAGTTTTCCTACAAGATGAATTTGATCAAGAAGCTGGTTTGGATGTTTTCAAGCCAGATCCTAATTTCTTAGAGCATGAGGCAACCTATGAAAAACTAAAGAAAGATATCCTTGGAGATGCTTCTTTAGATGAAGCAGAAGGGGAGAATGATTCAGATGATGATGATGATGATGATGATGATGATGATGATGATGAAGAGGAAGGTGAGGAAGCACTGAGAATACAGGATGAGACAGAGACAAACTTGGTCAATTTAAGACGTGCAATTTATTTGACAATCATGTCAAGTGTTGATTTTGAGGAAGCTGGTCATAAGCTACTAAAGATCAAGCTTGAACCTGGTCAAGAGAGAACATACCTTCGTTATTATGGTCTTCTTGGGCAAAGATTCTGTATGATCAATAAAATTTATTCCTGAGTCAGATGAATCTACCTCTAATGACGATTCTTCTAGTTCATCAGGTTCGTCAGATTCTGATACATCAGACTCAAATTCTGAGAGTGAAACTGATAGTGAGAGCAGTAAGGAGTCACCAAGAAAGAAAAATAATTCAAAGCATGACAATGAGTATGAAAAAACAAGAAGAAAGAAAAGGGTGAAGGCATCTGACTCGGAGGATGGAAGTGACAGTGAAAAAATCAGAAGGAAAAAGAAAAGGAATTAAAAATCTTTCTAGTCAGTTATTCAAGGCTCTAGTAGACGACGTTTTCCTGGACTGTGACAAACAAAAGAATCACTCCCAAGTGCTTTGGTTTTATAATAGATGATTATAAGATGCTACAATGTTGTCTTATGTATTTTAATAGCCACGGGTTTTAGAGTTCTGTACTTGACAGGTAATGGATAAACAATGTTAGGAGGAGAAAATATTGAAGGGCAAGTGCAGATTGTGATAATACTAGATCAATGAATCCTGTTATTTATTGAATAGTTCTTGTTTTCCATGTTGTGTGATGTACCATAAGCAAACTAGAAATCTAAATTCAATAAGATGCTTTGTTCAATGATGATAATTTCTATTTTCTTGCCTGTGAAGAAAGACCATGTCAAACAATATCAATGAACAACAAAATAAGGAGACAATTGCTAGATTGTGGTCTAACTTGAAAAGAAAAGGTGATGGAAAATGTTATTGTCCATGCAAAATTTGTAAGGGGTTAAAGACTAGAAGACTTCTAATCAAAACAACGAAGAAACATTGTAGGCTGCATGGTCACATTGAAGGTGGACATGATTATCATCCATTGGTAAGTTTTTCATTATATCATTTTGACAATTTATATACATAATAAATCACGTGATGATGAGATCATGATCACAATTTATTTATGTTTATCAATTTTATATAGGTCGAGAACCCCTGAGCACATGGTATGGATCAACACAACCTTGAGAATATGGTTTTCGAAGTGGACGAACATGGAGGTGTGAATATCGAAGCTAAAGATAATGATCCCATGGAAGATGACGATCATGAGCCAGAAAACACAATTGATGATGATGGTACAAATACATTGATCCATGACTCATTTAGTACTCGCGCAGCTAATCATGATGATGAAGATGACCTTGATGTTGTTCATGATGTCCCTCTACTTGAGAAGGCATCTGAGGCCCTTTATGAAGGCTCGGAGGCAACTCTTCTCTCCGCTGTATTGTTGTTGGTGAACTTGAAGGTTATGAATGGTTTATCCAACATAACAATGTCACGTATGTTAAGGTATGTCATATATGTTATAATAAACCGTGAATCATGTTGTACCATTAATATTCTTTATTATAACAAATTATTTTTTTTGCTGTAGATTGATAGGTGAGTTTTTGTTACCACCATCAAATATTCTACCTCACTCATACCGAGAATTATCTGCCGTTATGAAAGATATTGGAATGGAGTATCAATCAATAGATGCTTGTCCCAATGATCATATTATATATCACAAACAACATGAATTTTGAACTGAATGCCTTGAATGTCATATTAGTAGATATCACACATATCAAATAACAAAAAGGGTTCCTCGCAAGGTTCTTCACTATATTACCATTATTCCACGTATGCAACGATTATTCAAGTGCACTAGCTTGGCACAATTTATGGATTACCATGCACGCAATAGAAGTCGAGATGACATTATTCGAATGCCTGCAGATGGTTTAGCATTTATGGACATAGAGGAAAAGTGGCCACACTTTAAAGAAGAACCTCGTAATCTCAGGCTTTCATTGGCAACGAACGGTGTTAATCCATTTGGAGAGATGAGATCTGTTTACTCAGTGTGGCTTGTTTTTGTTATCAACAATAGCATTCCTCCATGGATGTCAATAAAGAGGGAGCACATAATGTTGGAAATGATTGTTCCAAGTATTTTATCATTTAAATATAGTCGTCTAAATTTAATTATAAATATTGCAGTAAAATGGTCATAATAATTATGTAATGTTTTTGTTCATTCGATTAAGTACCAAGTTAAAGATATGAATGTATATATCGAGCCTCTTATTGACGAGTTGCTGGAGTTATGGAATGGTGTCACTATGTATGATGTCTCTAGACCAATAGGAAAAAGACAATTTCAATTCCATGCGATGCTTCTATGGACAATACACGATGCCCGGGGGCTAACACATTTTTGTGGTATGTTATAGTGTTTAAGTTGTGCATGAACATTATAATTCAAAAATTATCATATTTAATCCAATTATACATTATCTTGTAGGTCTTCAAACAAAGGGAAAATTTGCATGTCTTGTTTGTGGTCCAAAGATGAAATCTCGTCATTCAAAAAGTTTAGGAAAGTAGGTGTTTGATGAGTATAGTCACTTTCTCCACAAAAATCATAAGTATCGAAATACTGAAAAACATCTTTTCAATGGGAAAGAAGAGAATACATCAAAGCCACGAAGAATGACACCTCACCGGTGGAAGTTGGAATATAATAGAATTAATCATCAAGGTAATGCCATTCCATCTATTGGTTTGTTATAAAACATCTTTTCTATTTTGTTTTATTTACTGATGAAGTGATTGATGATCATGAAGGTTGTGAAGGCATAAATGACCACCTTGCTAAGGGACTAAAAAGTTATCCCCGATAATTTAGTAGGTTGCCCTACTACGAGCAGTTACAAATTATTCATTTGTTTGATAGTATGCATATTGGAAAGAATATAACAGAGACAGTATGGAAAATATTGGATGGAAGGCGTGACAAAGAAAAAAATGTCAAAATATGTACTGACATTCAGGATTCCAATCATGCAATGATAAATGTCATTCAATCAAATAGCCATGGAGACCAGATTAATATAAGTGAGCTTCCTTGGTTATTAACGGATCGGCAAAGCAATGCTATAAAAGAAGTCATACGAAAAATTCGATTTCCCACAGGATTTGCTGCGAACATAAACAATCTCATATCAAAGAAAAGTGAATTTGGGCCAGGGATGAAAACGCATGATTGCCATACCTTCATTAAGGTAATTCATGCTCTTGTGTTTTTAGTATGTATTTAAGTACTGCGTGTACGTGTACTTTCCATTATGTTACAAAAAAATGAAAAGATAATTTTATAATTGTTGTAGTACGTTCTACCTCTATCTCTCCTAGACGACTTCGACAATAATGTCAAGCAAGTCATATATGATTTTGGAAAATACATGAGGTAAGTAGTGATATTTGTTTAGTTTGTTGTATAGATATTATATTTGCGATTTGTTTTACTTGTTATGTAATATATTTTTTTGCGTCTTGAATACCTTGTAGGTGGTTGTCATGTAAAGAAATCCATAAAGACGATATAAAATACTGGAAGAGAAAAATTCCTCATTTAATGTGTGAAATGCAAAAGTGTCTACCTCTAGCTTTTTTCAATGCACAAGAACACTACCTCATACACCAAGTTGAGGAGATTGAATTGTGTGGACCTGTACACACTAGGTCAATGTGGATGGTTGAGAGGCACTTGAAATTTTTGAAGGCTTTGGTTCAACAAAGCACATCCTGAGGGTTCTATGGTGGAGGGATATATAGTATACCAGACTATGGTGTACATTTCTGAATATCTTCCTAAGTTTACAGCAAAGATCCACGTGGATCGCATTTGGGATCCCAACACCATTAACAAATTCGAAGGGGAGTACTTGACGGGGAAAGGTAGATTGAGGAAAGTGAGAGGTAATTATAAGATGTTATTGTAGTTAATTAATTCTTAATCTTCAAAATAAATCGATTGTAAGATGTCTATTTATTTTTTGTACAATTGGTCGAGAGTGGGATGCACTACATTTGTATATTGCAAACAATCTTGATTGGATGACGGTATGGATTGAACGCTGTCAACATTCTGGACACATGTTAACGTGGGAAGGTGTGGCTTCATTGGTTAAAGAAGCACATCGTAATGGAGATTCCAATGTTACGCAAAGGGAAATTGATTTAGCATATGGTTTAGGGTTTGACTACAAACATTGTCAACCATTTAGTTGAGGATCTTGCATAGTCTACATAAAGTAAAGGTAAGGAATTAAAAAAATTACAATGATTTTGATGACAACATCTTTTTATTATTTAATACTCTTTTTGTGTACAAAGTTCATGTTGTTCATGTTGTGTACTATGTAATTTTTAGCTAACATAAGATAATTGAATTACATTGTACAGGACCCTGAACCCCTTTGACGAGGATCCTGCACAGTCTCATGGATGGACAGGTATAACTAGTCAATACACCCTATAGAAACAGTTTATTTTTTTAAAATTACTTGGAAAATAAACTTCCTCAGTTTTTCAAACCTCGACATTAGCAACAAATCTAATAAAGTTATCAACACTTGAGGGCCCGGTTGGACTTATTCCAATTTTCATCCCAAAATCAACTTTAGGGCTGACTTCTTCATCAACATTACTCTCATTTGCAAAATTTCTCTCTCATTACCAATTAAGTCTCTCATTTCATGGAGTGCGGGTACCCCCAAATAGGTATTTGTCAGATCTGTCTTCGTTGAGTGAGGAAAATGCAATAATAGAAAATGAAAGTGACACATGTCGTAGGTCTACAATAGGGAGATCAACAAGAGGTCAAAAGATTAGAAGAAAATTCAATAAACGCATGAAATTTTTCCTTGCTCAAGGGGGGTCATGTTCTTATGATGATGAGACCAAAGGCGACATTGAGGTGCCACTGAGGTACATACATCTACAGAAACAATGGGTGCCCAAGGAACTTCCTCCAATAAACACCGATTTTTGTGTTAATGATAGGATATATCGCATAGCATCTTCGTCGTTACATGGTTTAGGCTTATTTTCCATGGACGACATAAAGGTCTGTTACAATAGAGTTGCAGAATTCATGGAGTTTGTTGGATCTTGTTAGAATTACAATCATTGGATGCAAATTGTTAAATATAAAAAAAAGTATGCGTAGGTATGCACTGTCAGCAAATTATATACAACAGAAAGATAATGATCAAAGTAAACGAGTGGCTGTATACATTGATGGTCGGTCAAAAGCAACAGGGAATATTGTAGGTTTTATAAATAGTACGCGACCTAGGTCAACTAATAAACAACCCAATTGCATATTTGAGGCACGCGAGGGAAATCGTGTATTTGTATGTGTGATAAAATCAATAAGTGCAGGCGAAGAGCTTCTAATCGATTATAGTTTGAATCGTATAGATACAAACAAAGTGAATATCATGGGGGTGGTACATATTATATACCATTTAAATTAACCAACCTCCAATTAATAAATCCAATATACCATTTTATTATGAAGTTTTTTTGCTAAGTCTATTGGTTTAATTTCGCTAACGTTTTTTATATTTTTTCTTTGTCACAGGCCGACATGGATCCATCACATATCACAGACAGAGATGTAGCTTGCGACACTTCTACCGAGTAGGTAAACCTCATTGTAATTGTACAAATTAGATAGAAGCAAACTGTTACATTATTATGTTCTTTTTTTTAGTGATTTATACTAATTTTGTAATTGTTAATGATATTCTTGACACAGACGGATGTTCGAGGAAAGGGAAAGGGAGTTGCAGTACCTGAGCACCTTTCTAGGGATGTGGAATCATTAGGGTTAGGCAATGATGACCCTGAAGATCCCACAGACCTTATGAAATTCTTTAAAATGCCTCTTATAAAAATTAGAAAAGAGATTGTTGCTTTGGCAGCTGTGCATCCTATCATTGATGAGATACGAGAGAGGGTGGAATTATTGCTTCGGACAACAAAAAACTTGCAAGTAAGCAGTAATGAAAGCTTTAATTATAACAAAAGTTCAATAATGGTTTATATTTTATTCTCTTTTATGTCATTAACTAAAATATGTACGTATTGTTTTTATAGCAATTTATCCGCCCTCATCAAAGTCGTTCCCACGATCAGGGTGTTCAGGATCTTCAGGTGATGATGATTTTCTTGTATTATCACTTGCTTGGCTTATCACTCTGAGTACCCAAAACACATCATACTTGATACTGTCAATTTTCAAACTAAAGGTTCATCCTTGTTTACAATTCTTGCACTTTTCATATATTTAATGTTTGATATATTTAATGTATTATTCTTTAGGTGTTGTCAATGTTACTGTGCAAATACCACCACCGCCTCATCAGAGGTTACCCTCACCTATATTGCCGACTACAATGTCGGCAACACGTAGCATGCAAACATCCTCTAGTGCACGTCATATTGGCCCGCCCATTGTTGGTAAATCCCTCTTTTGCTCTATCTTCTGTCATGTGTTTATTTCCCTTCAAGCGTTCTTTCTTGAATTCTAATGCCATTTCATAGTGGATTCATTTTTTGCAGGGGGAGATGCACATGAGGATGTGCCAGAGGCGACTACTGTTGATAACATACCATCATTTCCTGGATCTTCTCGTATTGCTAGTACAGGAACGTTGCAAGCCACATTGGTGATGAGCGACGAAGAAATGATTCCCTTAAAGATACAAAAGGTTCCAGGTACTTTAAAATTATTATTATATATACTTTAATTGTAATTTACTTTATGACCACTCGTTTTGGACTAATGATCCCATGAATTTTTTGCAGGCAATGATATTTTCTATAAACATCTTAGTGACATTGCATTACAGATATTTGGGCCCACCATACGTAAAAGGTGGTACATCATATGTGAACTAACCCTAATCCACTTTTGATTTCATATCATTGCTAGAATAGTTTTCCTTTGATCCATTTCTTGAAGTGTAATAAATGTAGCTTCAGTTCATTTCTGAATCTAACAGGTTTGTTTTTGCTTTAAAAGGTGGAATGACCAAGAAAAAAGGTTAAAAGATGAATTGACAAACCAAATGGTTGAGTGGTTTGGAAATGACACCTTTGACAAAACCAAGCTCCTTGAAAAAGCTGGCACATATCTAAAGTATGTGAGGGACCAATACAGGACCCATTTTGAGAGGAACCTAAAGTACGAGCATCCCCCCATGATTCCAGAGAGGGAGTGGAAGGACTTGATTTTGGATGCCAAGGAGAGAATTGAAAGGAAAAAAGGAAATAAACCACTAGACACCAGAAGAAGGTACGAGATACTATTAAGATGTAATTATGTACTAATTAATTACTCTTTATATTTATATAATCTAACATATTTCAAACTTTTTATAGACTAAGTGACACGTCAAAGGCAACCAAGGCAAGACAAGAAAAGCATGGGCAACACAAACTTGGCTCTGGTGGTTACATGAAACTTGCTGCACGAATTGTAAGTATCTCATGTAAACGAAATATTGCATCAAAATATTAATAAATTGCAAACGTTTTTTTTTATCAAACAAGGCAAGCAAAATTCACGGTACCAAACAAAAATGTAGGGCTCTGAATTCAATAGAGCACCCACAGAAGATGACAAGAGAATTGCCTACCAACAAGGCTATTCAGCCGTGGCTGATTGACTACGAGAATTGAGTGGGCATACACAACATTCGAGTGCATCCGTCACACAGGTAAATATGCTAAATGGAAGTTGTTTCGAATTGAATACTTTACTAATAATCTAATTGATGTTGAGTTCCAACATAAAGTGACTATATTTATTTTAAATAAGCAAGCAATGATAACAATGTGCATGTCATTGGAATGCAGCCTGCTAATTGTGAAACACCACCTGCACATGAAGGTCCGGATGTGCATCCCAGTAGTGGAGGTATTCATTTTCTATTCAAATTTATTTATTTAGCTATTAATACAATTAAACATCTTAATTTGTAATTAGAGTAGTAATTAATGTAACCTTTTTTGTTAATATTTTAGAGCATGTAGTCGGTGGTGAGCAAATGGAGCATGATCTAGGTACACAACATCAAGAACATGATGTTCCCCACTCAGGTAAAGAGGACCATTGTTATTGCTTTAAACAAATATAATTGCAATTGGTGTTCAACATTAATGTAACCTTTAGTATTTCAACTCCAAATGATCTAGAGGGTGTTCAACATGTTGAGGTTGAGGCTACACAAAATGATGTGGCCCCATCAGGTAAAGAGCACAACAATTATGTTCTCTAAATTAATGAAATACTTGTAACAATAATAATTTTTTTTTTTGAATTTAACCCATTTCTTTGTTATTGCAGAGGACCCCCCTTCGCTTCAGTGTCTTCATCCTCAGTATAGGACTAGGCATACATCGAGATCACGAGTAGTTGGCGAAACATCTGTAGAGGGGGGAAAATGATGAAGAAACCGATGTTCCACTTAGTCTTTTCATAGCTTCAAAGAAAAAACAAAGAAAGAAATGATTGTAATCTAACTTATTTGATAATTATTGATTTTTATGTGTTAGTGAATGTAATTATGTGCTAATTAATGGTTATGGATGATATGTGTTAATTAATATTGATGAATGTTGCGTGTTAATTAATGTTAATCAACGTTATGTGTTAATGAACGTTATGTGATATTAATGAATGAATGCTATATTTTATTAATGGTAGAAAGAAAGAATGAATGAATGTTATAAGATGTTAACGGGGAATTTAGAGTGATGTTAGGGGGGGGGGGAGGGGCCAAATGAGCTTCCACCTTCACGTGGTTGGCCTTGTTAAGTAGAGAATATTAAACTTTTCTTGAAACCAAGCGAAGCTCAACAAGATAACACACTTTTCAATATTTCATTATGTTGCACAGTTAATCTTATTGAATAATGTATATCGAATCTTAATTATAGGGTCCAACAAAGCCAACACGAACAACAACACCACAAGTTGCTGGGTATAATGAACTCCCATATTGTTTTGTCTGTACACGAACAATATGAGTTGCTTCTAGTGTTGATATCCAAGGTAGGACTGCAAAAGTTATGAATATGCCTCATCCTTGTAAGTTTTTTTATTACTTGTAAGTAATGAATATGCCTCATCCTTGTAAGTTTTTTTATTACTTGTAAGTCATGAATATTGCTCTTTAGTTGATTAAAATTAAATGAAAATCTTTAATGAATACACAAAACTATATACATATGCATGCACACCATGGTTGAGATGGTCCAACTCCCTAGTCTCACTCTATGACTAAGCTCATGCCATATCTAAATCAAAGACATCTCAAATACATCGTCGGTGGAAAGCTGCAAAATGCCATTTTCATACATAAGCAAGACATACACAATTGGGCACAATCACCAAGAGAACAGTAAAAAGTGTGTTTGAGATTGTATCATGGATGCTTTTAAGGATTGTATCATGGATGCAAAAAATCTCTTCATTAATCCTTGACTCATGATTGCTATAATACTTCTTTAGACTTCTCATGTCATTTGTTGCACTTCTTCACTATTTTGGACTGAGTTTCAACTATGTATTTGCCTTGACTTATGACTGTACTTATCTTTGTCCTATCTTTGTAAGCTTCCTCTTTGAATTGTGGTTGTAGCTTTGATAATACCTTTTTAATGTTGCACTATTTGTAAGGAGGACAACTCCTAATGCATGTTGCAAATTGTGTTCTAGTGACTGAGACTAACGTTTTTGTACTTGATGTTTTTGACTAGTTGTCCTAACCTCTGACTTTGATGCTTGTGCCTTAATAGAACTGGATGTTTCTTGTATGCATACTTGGTCAAGGACTGCATTATGATGCTATAGGGCTACAAACTAAGATTATTTATTGTATTGAGTTGCACATTTGACATGAGTTGCCCTATGAATGCTATGCCTCTTGAGGTTATAAGGTGTTGTTCTTGTCAAGTTTTGACAATGTTGCAACAATAACGTGTTATTTGTTGTTAAGGTTTGAAAAGACCTTTTAGAAACTTATACCCTGCTCTTTTTCACTCAGTAGACTTGATTACTGTCATTTTATTTGGTACTAGGTATGAGTGCCTACTGGCGTTACTGTAGACTGCAATCTCTCTAGACTATATTTTCTGAGTGTTGTTGTTCTATACTTGACCATCTATTAGGAAAACATAGCTTGAAATGTCCAAAACAATTAATGAATGACTGCACTATCACCAATCTATCTTGAAGATTTGACTACTCTTTAGATTATGATTATGACTATCATGATATTTCATGAGACTACTCTATCCCCATATGAAACCCTTTGTTCCCACAAATCAGTGCTTTGAACTTGACTGCAACTTTATAGTGATCACTGTCTTTGTACAGTAAGCTTGCTACTTTCTCAACTTTTGATATATTGGAGGCTCCTAGGATGGTTTGTATCTTATAGTCACAATACCTTGCTATAATTTGCATTTCAGATCACTTCTCAATGATCACATGATGTCTTTGTATTTTGAATTTGACTCTCAAGCTTGCTCTATTTCTTGACCTTTTGAATAATTTTGGGCCACTATTCATTACTTTTATTACCCTATATGTAAAAGGCCTTGCTCACTGCTTCCCGTACTTGATCTTTATCTGGTTTGTGTCAATCCTACTATTGCACCTTTTCTATTTATGATTGAGATTTGTTTTGGGATTAAAAACTCTTGATGATTTCACTAAATGACTTTTGCATGACTGTACTTTCTAAGCTATCCTACGGAACAAAAGAGACCTAGGGATTTGCTCACTTCAAGGAAAAATAAAATCTAGCAAGACAATCAGCCCTTTTAAATAATATGTGGAACCCTTATGGTGAGCAAGAAAGCATTGACAAACTTATAGATGTTGTCATAACACAAAGCTGAAACTATATTATTTTTTATAAATAATCAGAGTTCTCCTTTAACCCGACGTTTGCTTGAATCATTACTGTAGGCGTATCCAATGCATGATTTAAACAATAAGATACTAAAAATTCTAAAATAGGGTTTTGAAAACCCTACCTCCAAATGTGGATATCTACTGTTTTGACTATGACAATTTCTCTCCAGAAGCTTTGATGCTAACTTCTATCACGCCTAAACTCTGCATGTGGTTTGCATGGTGTTGGCATGAGGTGCTTTGTAAATGTCCTTATGGATTCTCTTCATATTTTTATGAAACTCCTTCATCGAAGAGGCAACCTCTCATTCAAACTTTGAAGTAACCCTTTGACTGTTGCATGCAGTCCTTTTCTTATAAACCTTCCTCCTTGCGGTGACGTGCTAGGACATAAACTGAAGGTGTAGCTTGTGGAACCTGTTGAGCATCAAATCTGAATTAAGTAAAATATCTTGATTTGAGAGATTAAATCATAGAAGCCATCTATCTTTGGAAGAAATCATCATTTTCATTGATACCGTAATAACCCATAAGTTATCGAACAAGTCTAATAGCATTCTATCGAAATATCCAAAATTCAAATAGTATTGATGAAACTCAACGATGTCTCATCGATATAAAAAGCGTATCGAAGGAAAGGTAACACTGATTAACTCTAAAAGGGACTCATCGAAAGCAATGATTCCACTGAAAGAGGATATTGAAAAAAGCAGAGACGGTTTCATCGATGGGAAAAGGCTTCCGAGGAAATAATACCATCGGCACAACATGAAGGAAACTTACCGAAAGAAGCGTTCTTATATAAAGAATGATATCGATCAAACAGAAGGAAGCTACATCGATAAAAGATATCGATAAGGATATGAGTTTTGAGGAGGCTAAAAGGCATGTTACCGATATGTGTGGTTTTACCGATGCAACTTTATCGAGGAAGATTACTAATGAGCTCATCGATGAAAGATGATAGTGGAAGCAAATCATCAAAAGAAAGATGGCCTCGATGAAACAATAAACCCATTCATCGAAGGAGTGTAGTGATGTTGATAGAAAAAGTGTTTCGATGGAAGGATAAAGGAAGTTACCGAAGCCCAAGGTTTCTTCGACATGAAACCCGATGGACATCAGATATATATCGATGAGGAAATAGGTTTCGAGGAGGCTAAAAGGCATGTCTCTGATATGTGTTGTTTCGCCGATATAACTTTATTGGTGGAAGATGACAAGAGAGGATAAAGAAAGGCTTCGGTGAGACAATAGATGCATTCATCGACGGGGCATAGTGATATTGATGGAAGAGGTATTTCGGTGGAAAAATAAAGGAGGTCACCGAAGCCCGAGGTTTCTTCGACATAAAAACCCGATGGATATCAGATAGGTATCGGTGAGGAGACAACCACAGTGACCAAATACAACATTTCGATGAAGGGAGAAAATACCTAGTCAAAGTAATGTTCGAAACAAAAGTGTATTTCGAGGGGTATTTCCTTCCTCATTTCCTCTCACATCAGCTATGTATCTATTTCATATCCGACTAAAATGCAGAGGTTAATCGTGTATCACTAATTGACTGTGGAAATATTACTCATTAAAAGAAAAAGTAAAATGAATTGAAAAGAATCTTGCTCTGATAGCTGTGAACATACTATCATGCCCAACTGTGATTATTCTGTCTTGCATAGCCGTGTAGATTCCGCCTTGAGTAGCCGATGTATAGCTATTGCATGTTCATGATCTTTCTTGTTGAGATAAATTGTAGAGCCTAAATGATTTACTCATTCATTATCAAGTCTTGAACTTAAGGAAGATAAATTTATTCACAGATATAAATCATGATGATATTCTGTTACTTTTCATCGAATACACTGTCTTACCTTATTCATAAGAAAATTGAATACTGCATTCATATCTTGTGCATAGTATGGTTGAGTAGCAACCTCAGAGCATTCACTATAGAATATGATTGCTAGCCCATGAGGGCATAATAGCCGAGTATTGCAGCTATTC
This sequence comes from Cryptomeria japonica, assembly GCF_030272615.1. Classification (NCBI taxonomy): domain Eukaryota; kingdom Viridiplantae; phylum Streptophyta; class Pinopsida; order Cupressales; family Cupressaceae; genus Cryptomeria; species Cryptomeria japonica. Next base: position 928,229,217 of record NC_081409.1, on the reverse strand, counting down.
TATGTTTATTTGTTTTCCACTCTTAACTCATAGTTCAACCGAATATGATTCATCTTGGAATCAATGCACATCGGTTATAATTGGATTATAACCAATCTCCATGGTTGCAAGACCTGAAAAAGGATTCTTATCATCAATTAGATGCATACTTTTGGGAATATACAAAGACAAAAAAATATATCAGAACTGTATTTTTTGTTGAGTCATAATATGATGTGTTAATTTAGCTAAATAAGGGAACCAATGTTGTATTAGGTTTAATTCCATGATGACAGTTGAAGCTTGTTAGAGATAGGGGATTTGTAGCAATTGGCTTGTTAGGTTATGTCACAATCCCATGAAGGTCCTTGTAAACCGTTAATGTCAGTAGACATGAGACTGTTATGTAACGGATTGGATCAGCTAAACCTAGAAGTTTTGTAACCAATGAATCAACTGACTCAAGTGTATGTTAATTATCTTACGATGGTCATTTATGACCATTATTCTTAGTAGACATTAAGCAGTTTGCTAGATAGTTGGTTAGTAAACCAGTGAGTTAGTTGGCTCAAGTGTATGCTATTTATCATATGATGGTCGTTAATAACCATTATTGTTAGTACACGTTAAGCAGATGGCTTGTTTAGATGGTTGGTAACTAGTGAGTTTGTTGAGCTCAAGAATTGGATGTACAAGTCGAGCAAGGGAGGTGAACACTAACAACACATTGGTGTTGCAATGTTAAAACCTTGGCCAAGATGGTGATGCTTTATCTAAGTGATTGTTAGATCACATGAACTAGATACACCTACAAGTCAGATGGTCATAGTAGTTAGGGGTTACCTATAGTGTGTGACTGACTAGTTGCGTGTAGGTTTTGAACACCAAGATCAGATGGCCAGATGTAAAAGAGACCCAATCCTTAGAATGCACCCTCATGAAGGGTTGGGTCTCTTCCAATTGGATGGGGCATGGGAGACTGGCAAGTCTACGATTGAATGGAGAATCCCTTGATGATGCTCTCCCTATTCCAAACTATGTCGAGGCTTGATACAAAAAGGTTTTAGTTGGAAAGTTAAATGAATTGTAACCTCTGAACCTTTATCTCTTCCCTCAAAAATGAAACTTGCCATTTGAATTCCTTTCTCATATTGATCAGCTTAATAATATTTGTTCAATGTTTTTTATCGTTAAAAGATTACCTTCCTTTTAGATAAATTAGTTAGATTCTTATTATGTTGAAGAACATTTAATTAGTTTTCTCCTTCAACTGAAGTAGTTATGTTTTATTTTGAAATGCTCAATTTTTTATCTTAATATAGATCACAATTTATTTTCTTTAAGTATAGAATTAATGGAATATTACATATGGTATCAGAGCAACCAAGTTCGACATTGAACCTCGGGCATTTCCTTAGAACCTATCCAATCTGTTGATTTGAGACCCAACAGAACCCTAGCATAACTTCTAAAAACTGGCTATAAATGGTTCTTTTCATTTGAAACAGAATGCAAACCCTAAAATCACATGAAAGCTTATACTTTTAGCTTTCTATTTCCCTCCAAGGTATGCATGAAATTGATTTTCTTGATAATCACGTGGAAGGAAGCCTTTAGAAAACTTTTGTAAATAAATAAAGAATTTTATTTGTCTTTACATCTTTTGAATTAAAATGCCTTTTCAAGTGAATTATTTTCCCTCCAAACCTTGCATTGTGAAATCTCATCCTTTTAAATAAGCTCAACCTTATAGACACCTTCAAGGTATTTAATAAATCCTTTCTCTAAACTTTCCTAAATTCATGATAAGACATGAGGTATATAATAATTCTATTTTTTATCTCTTGAAGTCAAAAAATTGGTAACAAAGTCACGCCTTCAAACCTTAATTTTTAGATAGTTAAATGTCCATTTTACATTTCTAAAAAAATTGGAGGTCTTATGATATTCCACGTGATGGCTACATGTTGACAAAGTTACCCCTCACAACTACTGGTCCCTCTCCCTAATAGGGTATTTGCATGAAAACCCAAGTCCAGCTATGTCAAACCCGAGTTTGACTCCTTCAGACTCAAGTTAATCATTGGTCACATGTAGAACATGCATTTGAAGACTTGAATGACCTTCCCTCCAGAGTATTTTCTTTTGGAAAAAACCTTTGCTTTCATGAAGTCACATGAATGTGATTCTTTTCTAAAGTTTTTACAATATAATCATAAGAATATAGCCCTTCTTTTCATTTATAAGGTACATTTGAAACCTTTTGGAGCCTTTTAATGAGATTTCCAAAACAACAAGGACCTAGGACCTTAGATAAGACTGGAATAAGCTTCAGGATATTAAAATTTAGACTCAAAGCATGAAGATGCTAACAACAAAAAAACCCCTATTAAATGCAATTGACATATAAATGAAAATTGGATAACAAAAATAAATAGGGATATAACATTAGGTATTATAATAATATCATATGTGAGAACAACCAATAATAAAATCAAACCAAATGATATATAGGATTTGGTCATATATGTATATGTAGATATATAGATATATACATAATATGTATATGTATCTGATGCTCTGCAAAAAGAAGGGTAGTTAGAAAAACCTATTTGATTGCTACACACACAAAGAGAAGCACAAGAAACAAATGTTAGTCATTAGGGTTAGCAAATCAAAGATTAAACACTATCCTAATCAAGCATATCAAGAAAGACACTACACAACAAATAAAAAGCTTAATGAATCTAAGAAAAGCTGAACTCTGTGGTCTAACTACCAGAGATAGCAAGAAACTCTCCAACCAAAGCAGGGGAGACAAAACCAACAATCTCTGCTTAGGGAGGAGCTCTAGACCCCAAATCTGAAGAAAGAAACAGAGCTAAAGTAAGTGAATTGGATAACAACAAGAATGTAAAGTGCACCCCTGATTTGCTAACCAAAATGCTCAAAATTAAATGAAAATCTTTAATAAATACACAAAACTATATACATATGCAGGCGCACCATGGTTGAGATGGTCCAACTCCCTAGTCTCACTCTATGACTAAGCTCATGCCATATCTAAATCAAAGACATCTCAAATACATAGTTGGTGGAAAGCTGCAAAATGCCATTTTCATATATAAACAAGACATACACAATTGGGCACAATCACCAAGACCTCGTGAGGGGGCGTTGCCCCTTGACCTCATTGGGGGCACTGCCCCCAGACCCCAGTTTATTTTTGAGCTATAGTACACTTGTTGGAGTTGGACGGAGGGCATTGGAGATGTCACGGTAAGTGTTGTGGTTGTCCATACTGTGAGAAAGAAGCCTACAGCTAAGCATTGGCGGGGAAGCCATAAGCCGTAGAGGGAGACAGATTTGGAGGTTGCGAACAAATAGAGTTTGAGGGAAGGCATTGCAGGTTCGCGCAATTGTATGACAGCAGAGAGTTATTCAGTTCAGTTAGCAGCCTTTGGGGACTGTGATGGAGGATTTGAGGTGTCTCTTGGCCTTTGTGCCAAAGGGTTGTGGCCACCTCCAGGTAGGAATGGTACGCTTGAGGAACTTGGAGTATGTCTCGGCTGGACGTGAGGTTGCCTTGATGGATGCAGAGAGGGCTCGGGAGGAGTTGACCACTAGGTTGGAGGCAGCACTAGCGTGAGACATAGCCCAGCGTACCCAGGAGTTGGATGCTGAGAGGGCAGCGTGGGTGGCTATCGAGGAAAAATTGGCTAGGGAGATAGTATCATTTGTGTAGCAGTTGGTGGAGGCTGAGACCGAAAAGCATGTTTTGCAGACAAGTTTGGTTTAGGCACAGGAGGATTGTGATGTCAAAGAAAGCACTAATAGTGAAATCTGCACTTGAGCATAGGATGGTAGCAGAAAAGGGTTTTTAAGCGAGGAAGCAATAGGTGTATAAGTTTCAGGCTCGACTGGCGTCAATAGTTCTGTTTAATGTCATCTCTATTTTGTATTAAGTCATCCGGAGACGACTTCTTTTCTTTTGGGGGGGATGATGTTGGCGGCAATATTGTACACGAAAATAAAACTAGTTAATTAAGTTGTAATTGTGTTGGTTAGTTGGCAATCGAGGGGTGGTAGTTGCAGTGTGACGGTTGGCGCTCGCACCCCCTCGACATCTTTATATACTTCCGAATGTAACTTGTGTGAGATAGTGATGAATGGAATAACATCTGATATATTGCATCTGATATCTATGGCATTATTATTCTGCATTAGATGTTTTATCTGTGTGCTTTAAGTTATTCACCCATGAAGGCAAACAGGCATGGAATCGTCGACCAATCTGACGCCGAGTTTTCGAAGGTTGATTTTGTCGGCAGGCCAACGAAAATTCATTGCAAATCCGACAAATGGCCGTCGGAAATCAGCTCCGAATGTACTAGTGCAAAGTCAATTGTCCCTTTCAAATATTTGAAAAATTCTTTTCACAACAACATGAGATTCCTTAGGAATAGCTTGGAATCTAGCAACAAGACACACAACATTCATAATATCTGGTCTAGTCTGAGTCAAATACAACAAACCCCCAATCATAGATCTATATCTAGTCTAATTTACTTTCAGAGAATCATCATCTTTTATCAACTTACATCCAGTCACCATAGGTGTACCAACATGATTTGCATCATCCAAACCAAACTTCTTCAATAATTCCTTCACATACTTAGATTTGGATATGAAAATACCTTTATCCAACTAAGTAATTTGCAATCCCAAAAAGAATTTCATCTCACCAATCATAGACATCTCAAACTTATTCTACATATCATCAACAAACTTTTTGCACAAACCATCATTTCCACCAAAAATAATATCATCAACAGAAAAATCAACAATTAAGATGTTATCATTATCAATCTTGAACTACAAATTACTGTCAGCAGTACCTTTATTGAACTCAAGCTTCATCAAATACTTATCCAATCTAGCATACCAAGCTCTTGGGGCTTGCTTCAATCCATATAAGTGCTTTCTTCAACCTGCAAACCATATCTTTGTGATCTGTCAACTGAAAACCATCTGGTTTCTCAATGTAGACTTTGTTGGCAACAACAATGATGGAAAACTGAGAGGGGCCGGTGGGGGGGGTGAATAGGTTTTAACCGGTTTAAACAATTTAAGCACAATCTCATATCTAATCAACTGCAGCAAGAAGAAAGATAAAGACAATAACAAAAACACACATAACACCAAGATTTTTGACGTGGAAAACCCGGTTAAGGGAAAAACCACGGTGGGAACCTACCCACAATGAGATAATACTCTGCAGTAGTATGTGTAAATATTACAATGGGGAATGCACATGCATTCAGGCACACTACCTAGAGCTCACTGCTCAAAATATAATGACCCAGAAGGCTCCAACCCTCAGGGAAGGTTCACTACCTTACAATAATGTTTGGACTACAATCCGGTTAAGATGAACTACAAAGATAGCATCTGCTAATGCCTGATGACAGTTCAAGTTAAGCTCATTTGTCTGTCCTGCAACAATCTCTACTCAATACATCACACTGAAAGATGAATTCACTTATTCGCACATACACCACTCTCTGATAATGCAGACTCAACACCAAAAACCAAATTACATGAATATAACACCTATTTATACAAACCGTCAACCTTGACTACAAGGTCAGCGAAACTCTCAACCCTAAATTACATAATTACATCACACGATACATAAATCAACCACCAGACCAATACAATGTCATAGACAACATAGCATGGACCTAAATCAACTCCTCGAACATGCAACACCACCAGAAATCTTGCCAAGATCAGCTGCAACACGCTACACTACCGAAAATACCGCATAACACAGAATATCACTAGACCCAAAAGATCTTCAATAACTCACACAATGATCTATGCAGACCACCAAAACAAATAGGACACAGTGAGGGAACACCAACAAGCACGTTAGAACCATCCACAATAGCTGCATCAACACCACTTATTCAAATCTTCATTGATCAACACACTAACACTTAAGAACACTTAACAACAACAATTCAGACTAGAAAGATAACTTGTGGAACATCAAATCACGAACCATCTTAAAGGAAAATACACATGAACATCCAAAACACTCTCCCAAATCCACAACCAAAGATATGATCATACCAAAGCACAACAGATCAAATACCAAACTCTGCCAACCACTAAACACAGAAGAATAGTCTTCATACCGAAATCCACATCTTGACCAAATCAACACATCGCATCATGGAATCAATAAAGAATGAAGTATATCTAGTTGATTAAACATCCCAAACTGATAAACCAGCCAGATCAACTCACTGCAATCACTAGATCACCAAAAAACCTCTGCAACACCAAGACACGGGAATATGTTGACATCAATGACAACAACATATCCTTGCAACAACAATATCCAAAAGACTTCTTTTAGCTCACCATTAAGAAAGACTGACTTGACATCCATTTGATACACTATGAAATCTTTGTAATCAACATAAGCAAGAAATAATCTAACAACTTCAATTCTAGCTACCGGAGCAAACGTCTCCTCAAAATCAATACCTTCCATCTAAGAATAACCTTTACAAATAAGTCTTGCTTTATTCCTTACAGCTTCACCTTGCTAATTCAATTTATTCCAAAACACCCACAGTTCCAATTACATTCTTATACTTAGGTTTGGGAACTAAAATCCATGTATTATTCTTCTCAATCTGATTCAGTTCTTCTTCCATTGCTTTAACCCAATTTTCATCTTTACAAGCTTCATCAACATCCTTAGGTTCAATCTTAGAAATCAAGCAATACTCTTCAACAACTCTTCTCCTAGTCATCACACCTCTATTATTATCACCTATGATCTGATTCTCTAAATGATTTAACCTTACATACCTGGGAGTCTTACGATTTTCATGATTTTATGACTCTTGAACTCTTTTTTCTGCACTAGCTTCTCCTTCATTCTTAGACTTTTTCAGAGCAATCTGAACTTGGTTCTAGGTCTGCACTTGCTTTCCTTTATCTGCACTGACATCCTGATCATTTGAATCATATCTGTAAGATTTGATCTGTCTCTCATTTCTTTCATCAACCTTCACATTAGCACTTTCAATAATCTTCCTCAATCTCTTATTATAACACCGATAGGCCTTACTCTTAGTAGAATAACCAAGAAAGATTCCTTCATCACTTCTAGCATCAAACTTCCCTAGATCTTCATCTCTTTTGATATAGCATTTACTACCAAAAATTCTGAAATATTTAATTGTAAGAGCATGACCAAACCATAACTCATAAGGAGTCTTGCCATTATCACCTTTGATATGAACTCAGTTGAGAGTGTATACGGAAGTACTCACAGCTTCTCTCCAATAGATATGTGTAACATTTCCTTTAATCATCATTGTTCTAGCAGCTTCCTGAACTGTCTTGTTCTTCCTTTCCACAATACCATTCTGTTGAGGAGTCCACAAAGTAGATAATTGTCTCTTCACCCTTTGCTCTTCACAAAAAGAATTGAACTCATCGGAAGTAAATTCACTACCTCTATCAGATCTCAGACACTTCAGCTTCAAACTAGTCTCTGTCTCAACCATAGCTTTGAAAATCTTGAACTTCTCCAATGCTTCAGACTTCTTCCTTAAGAAAGTAACCCACGTCATCCTTGAATAGTCATCAAAATGAAATACCTATCACCCTGCAAGATTCTTACTCTAGAGGGACCACACAAATCAGTATGCACAAGATCCAATATCCCATTAGAAGTATACTGTTTGCTTTTGAAAGAAAATTTTGTCTACTTTCCTAACTGACATTCCTTACATACTGGATTAGAAGGCTTTACAGTCTTAAGCAGATCTCTTACAACTTGAGTGGAATTTATCTTAACCATGCAGTCAAAATTTACATGACACATCCTTCTATGCCATAACCAACTTTCATCGACTTGAGCAATCAAACAACTTTTGCCACCAGCATTCAAGTGAAAGATATTACCTTTAGTCTTTGTACCTAATGCAATTTCAATTCCGGAGTTACTCAAGATCTTACATCTACTATCTTTGAATTCCAAGTCATATCCCTTATCAACCATTTGTCCAACACTCAAAAGATTATGCTTTAAACCTTCAACATACAAGACATCATCAGTGTTATGCTTACCATCAAGAGAAATAGAGCCTCTACCACGGATTATACCAACTTTATCATCTCCAAATCTTACTACACCACCATCATACTTTTCCATACTCACAAACTTACTCTTATCACCTGTCATATGATGAGAGCACCCACTTTCAATAACCCATTCATCTTTCTCTTCAACATTCGCAACCAAAGCTTTCTCTTCAACAATGCAGCTAGTAGAATCAACAATCACTGGATCATCTTCCTTGATAGCAATGAACACTCATTCATCACCTGAATTTCCTTTCTCAGACTCATTATCTGTCACACCTTCATCAACAACAAAGTAACACTTCTTCTTATATTTAGACTTAGATGGCTTCTTAGAAACTCTTTCCGAACACCTTGAGGCAAAATGTCCTATCTTATTGCATGAAAAACATTTAAGAGGCAATTTTCCTTCATACTTACCGACACCTTTAGGCAATCTTTTGGAAATCAGGGCTTCAAGCTCTCTTTCATCTTCTTCAAGCTTTATCATCTCCTCATATCCGCATACTCTTGTTGAACTTTCTCTTGGATCATATTTTTGCTTCTCGGATACAATAGCTTTAAATGCAGATTCAAATTTAGAAGAGGCTTCACCAAACTCGCTTAACTCAAAAGCAACAAGTTTACCAATCAGCATATCTCTAGTCACATCTGTCACAATCTGTATCTCTTCAATAGCAGCAACTTTATGCTTGTAGGCAGGAGGCAAGGATCTCAACACCTTAGTAACAATATCATATTCTTCTAATACTCCATCGACACATCTAATGTTCAACACAAGCTCATTCACTTTCTGCATAAAGGAGGTAATGTTCTCATCTTTGCCCATCTTCAACATCTCATACTTTCCCTTGAAGCTTTGCAACTTAGCAACTTTCACATGGCTATTACCTTCATACAAAGTCTCTAGCTTCTTCCATATCTCATGAGTGGTTTGCAAAACCATCACATTAGTCATCTCAGAATCAGACACTGTGTGCTCAACAATGCTTCCTTAGCTCTAATATTGAATTCAACTTCCTTAATCTCATCCAGAGTAGTAGGACCATTCTGAGGAGCATTATACATATTTTTAGTAATCTTCCAATAGCCTTCACCGATGCATCTCAAATGACATTCCATCTTGTTCTTCTAGAGAGTGTAATTTGTTCCATCAAATCTCATACTATCCTTCTTAAAAGCAAAGGTTGCCATCCCAAATCTCCTCAAGTGATCAAGCTTCTTTTGGAGGATCTAGCTCTGATACCAAATGTTGGCAACAATGCAGCAAACTGAGAGGGGGGATGGGGGGTGAATCAGTTTACTCTCAAATTCAACACAACTCAAACTTAAATTCATATCTGATAATGAACAGTTAAAGCACAAATTAACACCACATCAATAACATACATAACACCAAGATTTTTGACTTGGAAAACTCGGTTAAGGGAAAGACCATGGTAGGAACCTACCCACAATGAGATAATACCCTGTTAGGAGTAAGTGTAAATATTGCAATGGGGAATGCACATGTATTCAGGCACACTGCCTAGAGCTCACTGCTCAAATTACAAGAAGGGCTACAACTCCAAGGAAGGATCACTGCCTTACAAGATTTGGACAACAATCCAGATTACATGACTGATGAAATAACATCTTCACACACAACACCTCCAACAATTACGCCTTGAACATCTGCAACATGCTGCAATCACCAAGAATGTCACATAACAGGAAGAACACCACCAGATCAAGAAAATGATCAATAATGCGCACAACGATCAATGCAGACCATCAACACGAATAGGACTCGATCTAGAAACATCCACACACAATGTGAATCACACTAGAAACAACTGCAACATCACCACATACTAGAATCTACATCATCAATATATCAAACTTCAAGAACACACGCTTAACTAACTGTCAAACTGAACGATTCACTTGTGGACTTCCAAATCATGAATCATTTGAATTGAGGACACACTTGAACGTCCCAAATGCTTTGCCAAATCTGCAAACCAAGATATATAGCAATTCCAGAGCAATGCAAAGAACAAAACAAAATACTGAATAACATGTGTATGCGGGAAATGCGGGTGATTTGCAAGTCGTGCCCCAGATTTGATTTGATGTGTGATGCCCCAGATTCGATATTTGATGGTGATGCCCCCTCGGGAGATGAATCAATATTTTGAATTTTTTTTATTTAATTTGATGAGGTGCGTATGATGTGTAGGATTTCGTTCATGTGTAATGTGTGCAAATTGATTCATCGCCCGATAAGTTACAAATGTTATGGTATAGGGGAGACTGCGACCATATTACAGGTCCATTCGACTAACCCTAATTTCATTTTCCTCTTATAAAAGGGGAAAAAGGCTTGAATTAGATTCATTTGTGCTTTGTTGACTTTGGAGAAAGAGAATTTGGTCTGCAGAGAAAATGCCTATTCCGTATCATAGACACCGTTTCGAGCGCGTTCGGAGGTACCGGAGACCTGCAGCGTATGGACCACCACTAAGTCAACATTTTTGACCCTCTTTTGACTTTTGATTTGGTCGTTTTTAGTCGTTTTTTGATTTTCAAAGTTCGGTTTTAGCACTTTAGCGCGTCTAGGTTATAGATTAGCGCATACGAAGTTTAAAGTAGTGCATCTAGTCAATTCATAAGGTCGCGTCCGAAATGAATAGGGTAGCGCATAGGAAATAGAGGTTAGCGCATAGACGCAGAATAGCGCATAGTGATAGTCGGGTAGCGCGCCAGGTCAACAAGTTAGCGCATAGGGTAGACCTAGCGCATAGGGGTCGCCGGGGTTCGCATGGGCAAGGGGGTTTAGCGCGTAGGGTTAACCTAGCACGTAGGGTCAAATGGGTAGCGCCTAGGAGGTGTAGATTAGCGCGTAGACGAAGTTTAGCGCATAGAGTAGGTTAGGTGGCGCAAGGGGGGAAAAGATTAGCGCGTAGAGTCAGTCTAGCGCATAGGGTAGATAGAATAGCGCGTAGGAAAGACAGCCTAGCGCGTGGGGGTTTTGTAGCGCATTGGGTATCTGTTTTAGCACATCTGGAAAAATCTTGCATGATGAGTGGATTTGTAAAAATTTTGTGTCCTGCTGTCATGATTTTATGGATTTGTCCAATATGAGTGTCAATATAACTTGTTTTGATTTGCGATATTCCAAGTTATGTATAGATATCAATGTGTTGTGTTGATCAAAATATGATTTATTTGCGTGTTCTGTTTCAAGTTCAATGTGTGAAGCCTGATTTGTGTTACAAGCTGATATGGGTTGGAAACTTGAGTTGTTTTACAAACTGATATGGGTGGGAAACTTGAGTTGTTTTACAAGTTTATGTGATTTTGGAGACTTGAGTTGTTTTACAAGTTTTGATATGGTTTTTGAGAACTTGAGTTGTTTTACAAGTTGATATGAAATGATAGGATTTTGAACTTGATGTAGATGAGCAATGGATTCATGTTGCTGATGTGAGTTTGATTTTGATATCGTTGTTTTGATGTGGAAACTGATATTGGATTTGTTTTGTTTGTTTGACAGGAGCAATTGGGTGTGGTTCAGTCGCGGGAGAGATTTCCGAGACCGTGGACATTGATACCGCAGTTGTCGCAGGCCGATCTCGATATCATCGAGAGATGTGGGTTGACTTCCCTCTTGGATATGCCTCGGTTCACTGTGAACCGGGGGCTACTGACAGCACTTGCAGAGAGGTGGCATAGCGACACGAACACCTTCCATTTTGCCACTGGAGAGATGACAGTCACACCAGAGGACTGTTACAGGATCCTGCGCATTCCTGTAGTAGGTGCACTACTACCGTATGAGCAGTCAGAGAAGGGTGGGACAGAGGCACTACGCTGCATTTTCCAGGATGATACAGTCTGCGGCTATGAGATCCCATGGCAGGAGTTCCTAGACCTAGATTACGCACCCCTGCCATCTATACTAGCAGGGTTCATTGGTGGATTCCTTTGTCCTGATCGCAGGTCAAAGGGATTTTCTGTGGGATGGGGGCTGGTGTTGGAGGAGATGGTCACACAGGGCCGGAGGTTTTCATGGGGGTCAGCTATGCTGGCCCATTTATATAAGGGCCTGCATGAGGTGGTATACCTCGGTTACGACAGTTTGTTAGCTGGCGTGACATTATTACAGGTATGGTGCTGGGAGCATATTCCAGCGGCGAGGCCATTAGCAGACAGGGACAGGCCCGTAGGAGCGGCATATGCCTACGGATACAGGGGTCTAGTTGTCCAGCGCAAGCTGGGCAAACTAGAGCATTGAAGGAGGGTACTCGATGATATAGATATGGTCACCTGACGACCGTATACAGGATGTGAGGTGTGGGCTGAGGATGGGCTGGAGATGCCCTTTGTTTTTATGACCAGATACCTGATCGGGAGGACCCCATTTGTTATAGAGAGGTTTGTGGTGACCCAATTTTTGAGGCAATTTGGGAGCCAGTAGGGTATACCGCAGGGAGCTTGCCTTTATGCATAGTAGAGGTAGGATGTGGCTGATTGGGGGCCGACCATTGATAGTGGAGTGGTGGTGGAGGATTTTGTGGGGTTAGCAGGGTAGATATGGGATTATGCCCCAGAGATTCAGGATGCAGGCATGACTGATGAGTTTGCCAGATTGTTTGTTGCGCGGGCGGTGGCTAGGATATCTGATCCTGAGGAGATGAGGCCAGCCTTTGATGATGATGAGGAGGAGGGAGATGGGGGAGACGACGGAGATGATGGAGATGATGGAGGAGGAGGACGAGGGAGAGGGGCCAGAGGGAGGAGAGGAGATAGAGGGAGGAGAGGAGATAGAGGTGTGGAGAGCGCGGTGAGACAGGGAATGATAGACACGGGGAGAGGTGGATTGGCTATTGGAGCCGGTGGAGAGGGGAGAGCGGGGGAGGTGTTAGCTGCAGTGGGTGGTACGGAGGAGGCTAGGCGACCAGCGCAGAGGAGGAGGACAGATGTACTTCCACCTCCAGCACCGAGGACAGGCAGAGTGGGAGGGGTTGCCCCAACACAGGTACCGCTACGGGTTCGGATCCCGAGTCATATTGAGGATGCACATATTCGGACCCTACAGGTTACTGTTTAGCAGCTATAGGCACAGGTTTTGACATATCAGTGGCAGATTGCGCAGTTGACCACTGAGCGAGATACTGAGATAGAGCAGAGAAGGCAAGCGGAGGAGCTGGTATCTAGCATGCAGAGAGCAGCGGCGGGTGGTCCGATGAGAGACACCCTAAGAGAGCTGGCATTGAGATCTTAGGAGGCAGAGTACTATCGGCGGCATTATGAGGCTGCAGTACCCAGGGATCACCGAGTACAGAGCTTTGCATAGTCGAGATCTAGTCGATCTCGAGATATTGGGTCGCAATCTGAGAGCCGAGGTGTTACGGGGCCACCGAGACAGGACCCTCCTGGAGATCTAGGAGCAGGGACATCTGGAGCGAGACCATCTCCGTCAGGGGATAGTCATACTTGAGAGACATGGTCTCTGTTGTATTTTTGAGCATTGTATTCTTTGTACTGGACATAGTGTTTGACATATTTTGTACATTTGGATCATTTTGAGATATATATACGGCACCATTTGCTTTGATCATGTGATGTGTTTATATGGATGCATGTTATGTGGGTTATTTCGTTACTTTATGATGATACAATGTTTAAATGTACGATGCATGATGCAGGATGTATGCTTTGCTATGCTGTGAGATGTATGATGTGATAATGAGATGTATGATATGCTGTGAAATGTATCTTGAAAATGAGATGTATGATATGTTGTGCAATTAAGTGTACAATGATATGCAACTAATTGTAAAATGATATGCAACTAATCATAAAATGATATGCCACTAATGTTTTTGGAGCATCCTCATTTTGCATTTTGCCATCCCGGTACAACCATATGTTATTTGCTTTCTTTGTAGGCTTCATCATTGAGCATTGATTTGTTTAGGATATGTTGAAAATTTATACAAGCATAATGGTATAATTGAACCATGATGACCTGAGAAAAATTTACATGATGTTTGATTTTGCAAGATAGCACAAGCATCAAGGTATAATTGAACCAGGACAACCTGAGTGCGGATTGCGTAAATAGACAAGATTAAATCATTTGTATGCATGGAGTGGAATCAGGCCTTCAATGATATTTGATGTATCATGTCTCGAGGCAAGTATTCACATAGTACAAGTGATCGCCTCCCAGACAGAAGACTAAGAAAATATTGGAAGTTCCCCATAATCTCGAGCTTTTGAAGCATTTCGTGAGATAAGAAAGAAAATCCAAATTTGAAAAAGTTCAAAATGCAAAAATAGTCAAGATTTTTATGCAAGAATGCAACATTTAGTACTTCAGAAAATCATCCATCCTTGGTATTTTTGTGAATTGTTTTGTTTTGGTTTTTGCGATGAAGCGTAGTTTTGTTTGTTGGATGTCATGCTTCTGAGTTTTGCAATAGTTGTGATGTCTTGAATGTTTGCAAGTTTTTGAACAAGTTAATGCCCCTAGCTGAGTGTGCCTCTTGATATGATCATGTACAGTGATTTCCAAGCCATGGTGGGATGTGGTAAGAGGATAGATATATATGGATAACCTAGGATAGTGACTATGCTAAGTATGTCCTGAATGGATATATGCTAAGTGTTGGGCGATGGCCGATAGTGTTTGTATGGATAAAATGGCATGGAGATAGATAGAGGAGCTGTTCTTTCACAAGAGCACCTGTTTACCAGGTTTTCACCATTTGTTTTTATTGTACTTTGTTTTTGCTTTTTCTGGATTTTTTGATTTTGATTTTTTTTTTTTTATTGTTCTTGACTTTTTCCATGCACTAGGCTACTTAAGTATAGTACTTCTTCAGATGAATGTTGTTAGTTGGGTCGTCGAGCACATCTCCTTCTGAAGTTGTAAGCTGATAGGCACCTGATCCATAGACTGATATGATGACATAGGGACCCAACCAGTTAGGTTCAAATTTCCCTTTCTTTTCTCTATCTTGCTGATTTCTTGGATTTTCTTTGAGGACTAGGTCACCAACTTTGAAGTTTCTGGGAATGACCTTGTGATTGTAGCTTCTGCACATGCGTTGCTGATATGCTTTGAGATGAGTGTAAGCATGTTGGCGTCTTTCATCGAATAGTTCAAGTTCTTGCAGCCGGTTAACTCGATATTCTTCATCCGGGATTAAACCTTTTAAAGAGACTCTAAGAGATGGGATTTCTACCTCCAGGGGTAAAATGGCCTCTGATCCATATACCAATGAGTATGGTGTTGCTCCTGTAGGTGTGCGGATGCTGGTCCTGTATGCCCAAAGTGCCGGATTGAGTTGTACGTGCCAATTTTTGCCTGCATCATTCACTGTTTTCTTTAGGATTTTCAAAATTGTTTTGTTAGATGCTTTTGCTTGACCATTGCCTTGTGGGTAATATGGTGTAGAAAACCGATGTTGGATTTTGAATTTTTCACATAGTTCCTGTACATCTTGGTTTTTGAAAGGTCGTCCATTATCTGTGATGATTGAACTTGGAATACCATATCTGCAGATCAGATAATTTAAGATAAAAGAGGCAATTTGCTTCCCAGTCACTGTGGTTATGGGAACTGCTTCGATCCATTTGGTAAAGTATTCTGTTGCAGTTATAATGAACTTGTGTCCATTTGAAGATGAAGGATGAATTTTGCCAACTAAATCTAGTCCCCACTGACAAAAGGGCCAGGATGTTGTAAATGGCTGTAGTTCCTGTGCTGGTGCATGTATCAAATTGCCATGGATCTGGCATTTAGGACATTTCTTGGCAAAATGATATGAGTCTTTCTCCATTGTAGGCCAGTAGTATCCCATCCGTAGAAGCTTTTTAGCAAGAGTAGTGCCACTTGAATGTGTGCCACAAATACCTTCATGAAGCTCGTGTAAAGAAGAATCAAAATCATTACGATCAAGGCAATGAAGAAGAGTACCATCTAGACCTCGACGATACAAAGTATCAACGGTAAGGGTGTAACGGGCGGCTTGTCGGATAAAGTTACATTTTTGGTTATGGGATTGGTCAATTGGTAAGATATTGTGTTTGAGATAGTCGTATATTGGTCCATATAACGGAGAATCTGATCCAGTCAAGGCATAGATAACCTGAGATTCAGAGTGGTCATAGGCGAGGGAGAACAGTTGCTCTACCAGGAACTCGTAACGACTCTGTTGTTTTGGAATTTGTAGTAGTGAAGCGATGGTAGCCATTGCATCAGCTGCTTTGTTGCTCAATCTTGGTATTTGTTCGAAGGTGATGTGCAAAAAATACTGTTTGAAGTCATCCACCATTCACTTGTAGGGTAGTAGCTTGTCATCCTTTGTCTGATAGTTGTTGTTGATTTGATTGATGACTAGTTGTGAGTCTCCATAGACTTTTAACTCTGTGATTTTCCATTCAACGACCATTTTGATGCCTATAACCAATGCCTCATATTCAACCACATTATTTGTGCATGGAAACATAAGCCTATATGATCTTGGCATAGTGTGTCCTTTAGGAGTGATGAATAGAATGCCGACCCCTGAACCATGTTGTGTATAGGATCCATCAAAGTATAGGGTCCATTGCTTGGGAGAAAGAGCAAGAACATCCCTGTCTGGAAATTCAACCTCCATGGTTTGTTTTCCTGGTAGCGGTGCTTCAGCCAGCTGATCTGCAATTGCTTGTCCTTTGATGGCTCATCTTTCTGTGTATTGGATGTCGAATTCACTGAGAATCATGACCCATTTAGCCAATCGTCCTGTAAGAGAAGCCTTGCTGAGTAGATATTTGAGAGGATCAATTTTTGCTACTAGCTTAATAGTGTGTGCTAGCATATAATGTCGGAACTTCTGGGATGCAAAGACCACTGTTAGGCAAGCCTTTTCAATGAATGTATAGTTGAGTTCATAGCCATTCAATGTCTGACTGATGTAATATATGGCTCGTTCCTTTCCTTGTTGATCTTCTTGTGCCAATAGTGCCCCCAGTGATATATCTGTTGTTGAGATATAGGATAAGTGGCTTTCCTGCGACTGGTGGTACTAGAACTGGTGGATTCATCAAGTACTGTTTGATTTGGTAAAAAGATTCCACACACTTAGTCTCCCATCTGAATGGTACATTTTTGTGTAGCAAATGGTTAAATGGTAGACTTTTATCTGCTAGTTGAGCGATGAATCGCCCGATTGATTGAAGTCGTCCCTGTAGAGATCTGAGTTGACTGATATTCTGTGGTGGTGGCATGTCCATAATAGCTTGTACCTTTGCTGGATCAACTTCAATACCTTTAGCTGAGACTATGTAGCCTAGTAACTTGCCTGATGTAACCCCAAAGACACACTTCTTAGGGTTGAGCTTGACTTGGAATTTCTCCAATCGATCAAAGATCTTTGTTAGGATGCTGAGATGTTCTGCTCTGGTGAAGGATTTTGCGAGTAAATCATCCACATAGTCTTCCATAAATGTATGCATCATGTCATGGAATATTGTGGTCATTTCTCTTTGATAAGTGGCTCCTGTATTCTTTAAGACAAAAGGCATAACATTCCAACAGTACGTTCCCCAAGGATAGGTGAATGTTGTTTTATCTTGATCTTCAGGAGCTATTTTGATTTGATTATAGCCCGAGAAACCGTCCATTAGTGAGAGCATTGCATGACCTGTTGTAATATCTACAATTATGTCGATACTGGGCAGAGGAAAGTCGTCTTTTGGACAAGCTTTGTTGACGTCTCTGAAGTCAGTGCAAATTTTGATACTACCATCTGGTTTTGATACTGGAACGATGTTGGAAATCCATTCCGCATAGTCAATGGGTCGGATGAATCTGACATCTAATAGTTTCTTCAGTTCAGTTTTGACCATGAGTGCCACCTGTGGATTCATCTTTCGTAGCTTTTTCTTGACTGGCTTAACTCCTGTAGAAATGGACAAGTGATGCATGATTAAGTGTGGATCTACTCCGGGCATATCAGCATATGACCAAGCAAAGTTAATTTGCTGTCCTTTAAAGAAGATGATGAATGTCGATCTTTCTTCCTCTGTCAGGGATTCTGCAAGGTGTATGTTTCTGGCTGCTTCTGTGGTACCAATGTTGATTGATTGAGTGGGCTCAATCAAAATGGGTGATCGCTCATGAAAGTGTTCAGGAAGAGTGTCAAGTCTCCCATCGTTAGGTGCCTTAAAAAGGTTTTCACCTTCAGATGCATCCTTTATTTTTACTTTTTTGTGATCTAGAGCTGCCATTGATTGGTTTTCAACATCAGATCCTTTATTTGGTGTATTTTTGCGACTGAGAGACTTGGCACTCCCTGATTGACAAACATCATTATTTTGTTCACTGGTAGAGCCTGTTTCTGGATTTACAGTACATAGGTAATGGATAGTAGATTCATCATCTGGGAAAATTGGTATATCATGTGTTTCAGGTTCATCCCAGTCGATGAGGTCAAGAAAGACAAGTGGTAAGGAATCGTTGGGTGGATCAAGCTCTGCTACTGTAAGTGTTAGGATAGAGTTTTCATCGTGATGGGTCTTGGTTTTAAAGAAGTCCAAGATTTCATCGAGGTCTTTGATGGTATTATCTTCTACATAGACTTGTTCATAATGTTTCTGTTCGCTTTCCTTGGCGTCATAGATATTTTGTGGTCCAAATTCAAGAGGTCTATCTTCTGCGTTATGTTCTTCTTGAGAAAGGGATATAGAATTAGTATCATCCAGGATATTTGTAGTAGCGTTGGAGCAGGTACCCCATTCATATTCATTGGAATCTGTCTCATAGGCATCATCCCAGATTCTATCTGTGCTGCAAACAGGTACGTTGTATGGTGAAAACAAATCTTTGATGATGGATACCATTTTGATGGTTTTTGTTGATTCTGTATCAGATCCGTCTTCTACTTTCTGGATTTGTTCATAGACTGTGCTTCTTCAGGGAGGAATAACGCTATCTGGAGATGACATGATTTGTTCTTGAGACATTGGTGTTTGAATATGAGCTATTGCTGCAGATAGGGCCTTCTTATGACTTAGAAGCTTTCCCTGATGCAACTTCTGATCTTGACGTTCCCATGCCTTGCGGATTGTTTCTGCTGATTCAAAGAGTGCTTCCTGCTAGGATTCTTCTTTGTACTTCTTCTTTACCTTCCATTGAGGTTTTGTAGTTGTGTGTGGCGGCCGTTTCAATAGGAACGTGAGTTTAGAACCCAATCCTGCTTTGTTTCTACTAGGTTGTGAAGGAAGATCTATAGGTTCAGTGACTCCTTCTTTGTGTTTCCCAATAGGTCCTTTACCGCCATATCCCATTTGCTTCATGATTAAGTAGCCTTTTCCATACAGGTGTGTTGGTAGAACAATGTCCAGAGCGGCTTCTCTATGATCTTCTTCCTCATCTTTGTATAACCAGCTAAGAACGTCCTTGTCTTCTGATTCATGTGCTAGAGTACCCAATTGGATGAAGGTACCATCAAATTTAGTGATGGGCTGAGTGGCCAGATGTGTTGATGTAGTAGGCAAACCATGCGATCTAGGTGATGTTGGCAATTTGGCTAAACATAAAGGCTCCAAAGAGTATTCTCCCATGCCCTGGTCTTTGATTTGCATCTTCTGCTTGAAGTCTCCCAATAAGGAGTTGGGTTTTGCTGTTTGTAGATCTGATGTCAAGGATCGCTACTTTTCTCTATTATGAGGAACCAAATTGTCTTGGGCTGCCCCCATTGCGTTGCAATGTTGAAATGGATTATGATCAGCTGATATGGAGATTTCTTGTCCATCATAAGGAAACTTGACACACTGGTGATACGTAGAAGGTATTGCTTGCATTTCATGTATCTAGGGTCGTCCTAACAAGATATTGTAGGTTAGATCTATGTCTAAGACTTGACATATAGTATCCTTTTGTACTGGTCCTATTTGAATAGGTAATATCACTGTTCCTTTAGAGGACCTTTCCTCATCATTATATGCTTTTATGGTAATCTTCTTGCAAGGATCAATAGATTCTTCTGAGAAGCCTAGTGCACGGATAAGCTTTAAAGTACATATATTAAGTCCGACTCCTCCATCTATTAAGACTCTTTTTACTCGGTGTTTGCAAACAATGACTTCAATATGGAGAGGAGTATTATGCGGATGACTCAAGGAAGTATTGTCATGCTCTGAGAAGGTGAGGTTATGAGGTCCTGTCCTATGGGCGACCATGGCTTGAAATCTATCTGTATCCAGATTTTGAGGTACATTTGTTTCCAATAGCGCTTGCTCCAATATGTCTTTGTGCTTTGGTGATAGTTTCAACAATTCCAGGATAGATATCTAAGTTGGAGTCTCGCGTAGTTGGCTAACCAAGTCATATTGGATTTTTGGTGTGGTAGTTGTAGGTGCAGTATGTCCCTTCAAGACATATTTCTGAGTTCGGGTTGTTACATTGACAGATTCATGATCATGCCGATCTCGAATGGTGATGACATTGACTTGATGATCTTCAGCTGATATGTGGTTGATGGTGTTGTTGTAGATGTGATTAATACGAGCTCCGCGTGTATCATCCGAAGTTGATGCTCCATCTTTGTTGTAATTTGGGAGAGGATTTTTGAAGGCTCCGTGATCACCATTTGTTTTGAGACCATCCACCGTTAAGTCAACTCGATCAATCATGTCCTGTACTATGTGTTTCAATCTCATGCACTCGTTTGTTCTATGACCCTTGTTGCGATGGCAATCACAATAGTGTGAATCATTCCACCAAGGTGGTTTGATTGGGGGTTCATAGTTGCTGATTGGAGGCAAAGAAAGAATCTTGTTTGCCAAAAGTTCTCTGAATGCGGATTCTAATGATTGTTCCAGTGGTGTGAAGATACGCTTTTGGAAATTGTTCGTGTTGTTGCGTGAATTGTTGTTAGGTCCTGGATTCATGTTTTTGCTTTGAGTATCGTTGGTGTTGTTTGTGTTGAGTTGTCCTTGATCAGTGTTTGGTGCATATGTGTTAGCACTGGGAGTAGCATTTTTAGGATTTTTCGTATTTTGAGGATTTCCGGATAATGCAAGCACTGGTTGCTTAGATTTGGGATCATATGATTCATTGTTGCCTTCATTTTTGTTTCGAGTCCAAAATCGAGATTTGTCAAGGTTGGTGTTGTTCTGATTATTGTAGTTTGATGAGTTTGTTCCTTCCTTGTAGAATTTGAGTGTTCCCTTTTTGACACATGCTTCCTCTACTTGAATGCAATTTTCAATCAATTTAGCGAAAGATGGTATGCATTGAAGTTTTAGTCTGTAACTCATTTCGCCATTCAAGTTATCGATGAAGATTTCCATTTTCTCCTTTTCAGGAATATCTCGAGGATATCGTGATACCATGCATCGCCAGCGTTGAAGAAATATCATGAATGTTTCATTGTTCTTTTGTTTGGTATTGCAGACATCTAGCATGGTTATGGCATGTTGAATATTATAGGAATATTGGGTTATGAATTTGTTAACCAATTCATCAAATGATCTGACAGGCGGTGTAATCTTGGATAACCATTCCATTGTTTGTCCTCCCAGGCTTCTTGGGAATAACCTCATCAAATAGGTGTCATCATGAGCAAATTCAAGGCTCAGTGTGCAAAATTCTCAAACATGATCTCGGGGATCACTTTTCCCATCATATTTATCAAATTTGGGAACATCTGAGTTTGGAGGAAAAGGCACCATGTTCAATCTTCTATCAAATGGATAAGGACAGATTTCGTTTAAAGAGTACCGTACTGTTGTCCCTTGTTGCATATCCTGTATTTGCCTTTGCAACATTTGCATTTGTTGAGTAAGGGCTGCCAAAGATATATGGTCTTGTCGAGGGAAAAGTTCATCCCTTGTATTTGTTCTCAGCTGAAAAGGTGTGATAAATGGTATATTTTGCTCTGGTGTTTCTAGCTCAGGTATACGCATTTCTGGTATGCGTTGTTCTGGAATGTGTTGTTCAGGTATATGTTGTTCAAAGTTACGGGTTTCTTCTTCTCTTTGTTGTTCTTGATATGCATATTGTCGAGATCCATTTTTAAAGATGTTGGGGTCTAAATCTTCGGGAAGTTTAACGCCTTTACTTGTAAGCATGAGCAGATATTTTTCTTTGTCATTTTCCATGAGCTTTTCTACAAGCTTTTGGAATGAAGAGTTTTCTTGACATTCCCGAAGAAGTGCCTCAGTAATTTCAGGTTCTTCTAAAGGTGGAACTTCAAAAGGATTTGATAATCTTCGATTCATACTAGACTCAGCGTGTGTCTCGCTTTGTTTGTCTCTTTGAGAGCGAGTAACAGGCATTTTAGTAGAAACTCTCAGTGATGAAAGGGACAAAATCCTCTTCGATGTGTTGCTCGGGGGTTGGTGGTTCTGGTCGAGATGTGTTATATGTGATGCACTCGTCGGACAAGAATGTTGGATTGATCTTTCCTCCGCGGTTTATGATTTGATTAAAAGCCGATTTTTTACAGTAGGCTCTTGTCTTCAAGGGTTCTTTGTCAAATTCGTTGGATTTGTTTTGGATATACTGTTTGACGTGATGAAGGAATACCCGATGAGATTTGAAGAGTTGACGATTGATGTATAAAAACTTATTTCTCTTGATGAATTTGGAAAAACTAGGTTGTTGTTTCTTCAACGTGATGTTACGATAGAGGTTCTTTCTTCTCAGAATAAGGGGATTAGTTATGCATGAATGATCAATGGTTTCCTTTGATTTGTTTGGATTTAGTTGATTCTTGTTTTTGAAAATTTCAAATCTTACTCTATCAAAATGAAGGTTTAGATGTCCCTTCACGACAAAGCGTGTCAAATGATATGGATAAAAGCCTCCTGATTTGGAAACTTGATTTTGACAATTTGAAAATTTTAAACAAGTGTTTTGAGATAAAATTCCGTAAGATGGTAAAGGATTCTGTTGATACTAATGATGAAGTTTCTGGATTATGATAAGAGAGACATCCTCTATTGTGCGATTCGTTTAGGATTCTGACAACGTTGGTTTTGACACAAATTTAGCTCAAGAAATAGTTTTAGTGATTTGTTTTTGTCACTCTGGTTTGATGAAAAATGATGTTGATGAAAAAAAGGCTTCTAAAAATGTTTTTGAAAATTTCAAATTTTTTTTTTTCGGTTTTGCCCTCTATTTTTCTGTTTTTGATCACGCACTAGAACAGAGACTACATGCGCTACTGAAATGTCTCTATGCGCTAAAATAATAACCACACGCGCTAGGCTGCCCCCAGACATGCGCTAAAGTTTTTGGACTGTTAAAATTGTTTTTCTAGATGTTGAAAAAGCTATGCGCTATCCTGGGTCTGTGACGCGCTAACTGTTGGACTTTATGCGCTAATGTTTGGCTTTCACGCGCTAAACTGTTGCTTCTACGTGCTAGACTATTTTTCTGATGCGCTAAATGTATCAACACTGATTTGACCTATGATAAAAACGCTACTGTTTGGACCCGACGCGCTAACTTGATGTTTTGATGCGCTAACAGAAGTACCCCACGCGCTAAGAAGTTGCTCTTATGCGCTAAACTGCCCTGATTTTTCCTTTGGTTGATTTTTTTTTGTGAATTTTGAATTTTTGCTGTGAATTTTTCAAGTTTGATGGATGATTTTCTGAAGTAATAAATACAAACATGGCATAAAAAGTACAACCATTTTGCCTAATCTAACAAAAAGTGTATGTTCTGCAAGGATGTGTTCAAATCCCCAATGTTTTAACAGGTTTGGATACGAATAATACACTTCAGAAAGACTCTTTAGTCAAGGGTCATAAATAACATCATAGCCCACTAGTCTCGATACTCCGTCAGCTCAAACAGCCGTGTCACCCCCTAGAGGGCGCCCGTTTTTTTGCCTTTTGTTAGAAATTAACTCAAAGTGAATCGCTTCACAGTTGAGTAGTTATCTTGGGAGATATATGGTGAGTAATCTTGGGGGCGGATTCTTCCCCACCCTTGCACTATGATGTTATAAATGTCTGGTTACTGATTCGGTTCAAAGCTTCTATTTCTATGGTTCGTAATCAGGCTTTCCGTTCGGCCGTCAGTGATAAACTCCCTCAGGAGGCTTCCCAACCTTTAGAATAAAGACTTTACATATCTCAAGGATACTGGGGGAAGGCTAATCGCTGCGCGCAACCGTTGAAAAGGACTTTCGTCACTTTCCACATTTGATTATAGTGAGTTGGAATTCTTGGCGTCAAAGTCATTCCCCACTTAGGTCGTTCCCTTCACACCGGCCATAAACGGCTTTAAGAGTTGGTTCCAACTCCTCGGGAAGGCAGGCCTGCTAAAGGATGTAAATGCTTGAAGTACAGAAAGCTATAAGAGTGGTCTGAATTTTTGATCACCCAGTTAAGGGGAGAGCATATTCCTTCCACTTTCGAGACAAAGCAATCAAGTTGGTTCTTTTTAGCTTTTCAATTCAGTGATTTGCTAGAATCTATGTGGAGATGTTGCTCCACAAAAACATGATGTTTATTTTATCCTTTTAAGGCAATGATTTTCTGATGTATGAAAAGGAATTGGTCAACAAAATAAATTCGATGTTTTGGTCAGCAAAATGAAAATCGATAGGGGAAAACTTTCCCTCTTTGTTTTGCGCAAAAATAAAAATGAGGTTCTTTTACTTTGCAAAAATAAAGTGAATCATTTTAGACACCAAAGGATGGTGATATTCTTTTTAGCCCTTTCTTGCAAAAATAAAGATTGTTTTGTTCTTTTTAGAACCCAAACTGAGAAATTTTCTCCTAGAAAAGTAAGAAAAGATTGTTGTTGTGGTTCATTTTACAGCCCAAAGTAAGGTGAGTCCAATTTTATCTAACAAGAATTAAAATGACTCTAAATTTTAACTAACTTAACTAAGTTAGCCAGAATCTAAAACTATTTGTAATTCTACAAATAAAATCCAGCTCTACCTGCAAGAAATTGTCAGAGTCCTGCAAAATTCCAATCAAATAGTCAGAGAAATCTGGATTTTGGTGGACTTCTACAAGTCTAAACTTTATTTTGGTTACAATTTTAATTTTTGTCTTCTGTCTGTGATGCGCTACATAAAGGACTGCACGCGCTACAATATAACCTGGATGCGCTAAAATAATGTCCCAATGCGCTACTCTGTGTACTGGATGCGCTACTCTATGCGTCGAAAGAGCTACTCTGTTTTTCTCCCGCGCTGAGACTTATAGGAAAATTAGTGATTTGATGCGCTAATGTTTTAACTACACGCGCTAGATGATGGTCTCCACGCGTTGAATAGTGGACTGGATGCGCTAAGCTGTTAACTGGATGCGCTAAACAGTGAATTGAACGCGCTAATTCATTTTTCCCGCGTGCCTGCAAAAGTGGTTAGTTTCAAAAACCGATATAATATATGGGGTTGGGCCCCACGGTGGGCGCCAGAAATGTATGCGGGAAATGCGGGTCGATAGAACTCAATAGGTGAAAAATGTTCCAAAATACCCGTCCACACACACACACATGACGTCTTGGTGCAAGCTATGGAGTAATGAAGTATTATTCAACTTCCCAAGGTTGGTCCCATGGTTCTCTATCTTACAATGTCCCTCAAACCAATGTTTTTGCTCTCAGATCACTGAGCAAAATGGTTTAGGGATGACAAATGCAAGAACGAGGGATGCTTTGATAGATTTTAGTATGAAATGCATCCTAAGCTATGCATGATCCTATAAATGCAATAAACTAGATTATAAGATGACAAAGTTAGTATAAATACTATCCTAACATGATATATTAGTCTATGATTGAGCTAAAATGATAAAGAAAGTATTTTAAACATGCATATTTAGACTAGTTCCTGATTTAAAAGAGGCTAAAATGATGAGCATAAAAATGATATATGAAAGCTTGAATGTATTTGAGCATAAGTGTGAGGATGATGTAAAATGGAGAAATGAGAGCTCTATTTATAGCAAGAATAGGGCAATGGATGGTCAAGATTGAATGGTTTAATCAAGGGTTGAGTTTGAAAGTTGGGGATCTATGTTTGTAATTGGCACTAATGAAATGGTGACAAGTGTCAACATAGGGTTGGGTTGAGAGAAGGGGTTGGAGACATTAAATACTTGAGAAGACCTCATGGTTATCTTAGAGATAAGGGTTAAGCTTAAGTTAGGCTTACCTAATGGATTAAGAGTTAATCCAAGGATAAACCTTTGTGCAAATGATTAAGAGATAATCATGGTCAAAGCATTAAAGGCCTGATGAGACCTTTGGGTTGGGTAAAGGTTGAGTCAAAACAAATTCTTTAACTATGTAGGAGGGTTTGAGTTAACCATTAATGGTTATTGGAGACTTTGGGGGATTAAGTGGTTGAAGGTTGGAAGCCTTTAATGGTTATCAAAGACTTTGAGGAATTAAGTGGTTGAAGGTTGAAAGCCTTTAATGGTTATCAAAGACTTTGAGGTTTTGAAAAGTGACTTCCCTTTGCTTAGGGATGTGACAAAGTTTAGAGGAGGGGTTAGGTTAATTAGAAGCGATTAGAAGATTTTAGAAGGGATTAGAAAGGGGTTTGGGATTTTGCAAGTGGATGGAGGGATAATAGGATTTAATTGAAATAAAGTAATTTAATTCAATTTGGTTGCAATTTGGGAAAATTAAATAAATTAGATTTATTCAATTTAGGATAACTATTTAATTAAATTTGAATTTAATTAAAAGTGGATAGGGGGGTTTAATTGAATAAAATGATTTATTCATTAAATGGGTATAGTGAATTTTATTTAAATAAATTGAGTAATTTACTTAATAAAATAGAAGAATGTGGATAATTTAATTAAATTGAATTTAATTAAATAGAGAAATGAACATAAAATATTCATTTAGAAATGGTCATTTTTATACGTCTACAACATGAACAATTGAAAACCAACCACAATACCATATCACACAACTCGATCAAAACATCATGCGAACCTCTGAAACTTTTGTTGAATCAACTAGAGATAAATATCTCTAAACCCATTAAACCGCAACAACTCAACTGCAACACACTAGCCAAACCAACTCATCCAATCTGATTGCAACACTGGATTACGCAGAATAATATGTTGACATCAATGACAACACATCATTCCAACAAACTCTTCAACAATATCCAACACTAAGGAGGGTAGAAAGAACTAATAAGATAAAAAATGAGGAAAATATATTACTCTCTGTAGACACCCAAAATTGACAACTTGCAATTGATTAATTTATATCCATTTCGTTAATTCTTCATCTATTATATTAATTAAATAATATCTTATTATTTAATTAATATTCCCTATTTTCCTCTATTTCCTTACTTTCTAGCCTAAGGTAACAATCAATTTTAATTGTTTATCTACATCTATCCAATCTTACCTTTTCTCTCCCATAAATTAAATAAATAAATTCTATTTTATTTATATATTTAATCCCCCTCGCATGTTACATCCTCCGTCTCTTTTAATTATCCATAATCTAATCCTAATCTTCTCTCTAATCATTTGCACACACTTAATCTTTGATTAAGTTAAGTGAGGTCAACCCTCCCCATCAATTATTCACATAGGCCCTTGTATATGTGACATGGTCTTGGTACCATTTCACATGGGTCTTCTCCCTTCAAATACTTGTGTTTTTTTAATTCCTTTATTCCTCTCATTCCTCTCTCGATTGGAGTGCGAGGACAAATTTTCCTTTATGGTAAAATCTCCTCACACACTCCAAAGTACCAATCTCCTTCTCATCCATCCTCCATGGGCCACTTGACACAATCTCATGCCTTGAGATATCTCAACGATCTTCATCTTGAAGTCTTGACCCTCCATCTCATCTCCCCTCAATCTATATATCCAACTTTTAACCATTTTATCCACATCTCATTCATTCTGCAACTAAGGATCACTATGTTATTTTTAATTAAATAAGCAACAAAACAAGGATGCTGGCCCTTTATACAAACAACCCATAGGCAAAAAAAAGAAAGGCAACAAAACAAGGGTGTTGAACCTAAACAAACTTAGGTCAAACAAGCCTCTAACAACAAAACGGAACCATTGTTAGAGGCATGCCAAACTAGTAATAGCCCAAAAGGACTCGACTCAAGTGTGAGGAGGGACAACCAAAAACTAAATCGAAGGAGTTTGGGGGGAGGAGGAAGACTTATGTTTCTGCATGTGACAAACAACAACCCAAACAATATTATTATTGGGAACATCAAAAAAAGGATGAAGTTGGGAGATCCTCTCAGCGTCTCTATCCGCAATAGAAGCAGACTGTTGTTGTAGAACATCATTTGGAGTAGATTCACTAGGAGCAGACTATTGTTGTAGAAAAGGAGCAGCAGGAGAAGAAGCCTCAAGGCCAGAAAAGGCCACACCAAAAGTGACTGGGGGGCCAACAGAGGCCACATCGATAGCTAGAGGCACTAACTCGTCTCAGGAGGGGTCCTCATTTGCATATGAGGAGAAATCATCATTAGAATCAAAAGCCATGATAATCAAATGATCAATAGTAGCGTCTTTCCACCAAGTAGCAACACCTTTATGGCGAGTGAGAGAACAATCCAAAGCTAAATGATCCATTGAGAAGAATCTTCGACAGTGAAAGGGGAGACCCTCATAATCCAACAATTGAGTCCATGGCCTATTCCCAACCATGAGAAGCACATCCCCAGGGAGAGGCACAAAGATGTCGATGTCAATCAAAATGCGAGCAAAGGTAGAATAAAGCATGAAGGATATGAAATCATCAACCTTCAAGAAACAACCAATAGCGTTACCAATGGCCTTGTAACAAGAATGCTCCCAGAAATGAAGGGGAAGGTTGGTGATGTAGGAGCATCCCTGGTTCATGGCAATCTTGCATCAACCAAAAATGTTTTCCTTTTGTTTTGCTTTCGGTTTGCAGTTTCAACATTTCTTTCCATGTGTACCGGTTTTGGCTCACCGAATCTTGTGGAGTTGGATTCTACTTGATGACTTGATCATCTTTCTTATTTCCAAACCACATTGCATTTGGACCATTTTACAACAAGTTATCGCTATCGGTTTCCATGACAGTTTCCTATTACCGGTTGACAGTTCTTTGTTACCGGTTGCCTGGACCTATTTTGACAATCTACTGGAACTCCTTCCGAAGCTTGCGAAGCCTTGGGCGTTGATTTCGATGTTCCTTGGCGTGTGGTCAGCCTTTTCCCGTGATCTACACTTCATCCTTTGGATTTTCCGGAGGAATCTCTTGGCGGAGGCCGACCTTGTTAGTTTTACACGTTAGGTCTTGTTCTTTGGGTTTTGATCCCTTGTTGGGTCGACCGGATCCTCTTGGATTGTATATATCATTGTAATTGTGCATTAGAATGTAGAATCAAGTAGTAGATTGAGCATAGAAGATAGATCCGAGGATTTGAGGTCCCAGTTGTGACCTATTCTGTACTTGAGCATGTTTGAATAGGCCCGTGAGCCGGTTTTTTGTAATCCAGTTGTTTCCGGTTGGTTGTAATCAATTTTCATGATATAATTCTATCTGTTCTGCATTGCCTCCATCATATCTTTGTGTTTCCGTTGTGTTTACTCTTGCTGACTGGTTCATACTGATCTCTTTGAGGTTTCTCCTTACCGGTGACTGCATTAGTTGGGAAAACGGACCCAAATTGGATGCACGTTGAGTGGTTCAATAAGAGGGTTAGATGAAGGTCTCTAGGGCTTCATCGAGAGAGAGTTAACTCCCCAAGCCCACAACTTACCCAACACCAAGTCACAATCAGAAGAAGAAGAAAATGAAGCAATGAAAAATTCGTTAACACAAGGGTAAAGCTCAATGCTCCCAACAACTAAAGGCTTCCTAGAATCACTCACACAACGATGGAGGTCAGGGAGAGAAGGCGATAACCCAATAAATCCGCACACCAAACCACAACGTCAGTAGAAGCCAATGTTTTCTACCACATCTTGGCCACAAAATAACACAGGGGAAGTCTTGGCACAAGAAAGGGGACGAGGTTTCCCTTTGGGAGGATGAGCGGCAACAAATCCCGCCACACGAGCAAAGCTTTGCTTGTTAGCAATAGAAAAATGTCCAAGAGGGGGGACACGAACAATAGAGGAATCCCCACCACCAACCACAACAACATCACTGAGCAGACAACATCACACATTGGTAGGATAAAAGAAATAACACCATTCAAACACAAAGTGATAGAGGAAGAAACAACTCCATTCAAACATAGAGCGAGAGAAATATGAGATGACTTAGACGACTCCATTCAAATGCAATCACATCATCACTATGTTGTTGAAATCGTTAGTGAGCACACATTTGATTGAAAATCATGGGAAAATCACTCAATGAGAGGTTCGACATAGTGTAATTTCATTCAACCCTATGTTGGTTTGAGTCTCTTACACCTAATCTAAGTGTTTTCTTATTCTATGTATCATATAATTTATTAATTGAGAGGAGTTTGTTTAGAATTAAAGGCTTCAATCCTCAACATGCTTTACAAAGATTGTATACCATTCCTAATAGTAGGTATACTCCCATGACAAAGTGAAATGAAGTGAATCACAAAATGCTTTAATATTTTCATGTCTAGCTACTAGTTTTGGTTGTTGGCTATTCTCATAGCAATCCAACTATGGTGGCTTGCTTTGATTGCTTTGAAATATTCTTCACATTAGTCCATGCCACTTTCTCCAATCCTTTCGTTGCCTCATTCAAAAGTGTGAAGGTTGATCATTAGTTGGGTGGGAATCCCAAATGTGGGAGTAAAAGAACTCATTAATAGAATACCATGCTTGATAATGCAGACAAGCCCAATATTTTAAATGCCAAATCTCTCTAGTTCCAATCAATAATTGATGTTAGGACAAATTTTCTCATGAATGAGTGTCTACTATAGCGCCTCTTGCATAAGTTGAACATAAAATTGTTGATGCCCCCAAAAACTTGTGCTGCAAGCCAAACACAAAACTTCACCAGCCAATGAGAAGCAAACACAAGCTATTTCACTAGCCAATGAATGAATGCATTGATGTGTATGAGATATAATACACTATATAGACCTCGTGCTTATAAAGCAGAATATGAGAGAAACAAATAAAAGTGAAAAGGACAAATGTCCCAATCAAGAAGAAGAGTAGGAATAACCACTTTGGCACAAAAAATGATATATCTAACCTAATTAGCTAATATATAGCTATATGCATCTAGAAGAATGTTGATTCATAAGCAAACTTAAGAATACATGTACAACATAAATGCATACACCAACCACCCCCCTTAAGTGCAACTAAGGGAGAAATATGCAAGAGCTACAATCAATGAATGAAAATGCAATATACAATATGGGATGCATTATGGGTCTTGACCATATCGCCATATTAGGTACCCATGTACAATGCAAATGCAACTAATCTCTTACAAATGAAGAAAAGGAGAGAACCTCATGGGACAAAACTCCTCTCCAAAAAAGAGATATGCAAGGTGAGTGATGTATGGAGGTCTCATCACCCATACATCACTAATAACCCATGTATGGATGGGATCTTCTTTTTCTTCCTCACACACTTTATCTTGAACTTTATTTTGACATGTATCCTTGTGAACCGATATGGCTTCGTCTTCCTCAACAAATGCATAATGTGATGGATCTTTTTCAAAACTTGGATCACAAAACATTTCATCTGGAATGTGTTCATCATCAAGAAAATAATTCTTTCCCTCATATTTTTGTTCAATCTCTTGCAATGTTTGAAGTAGAGAAGGATGCACTTTGTTAGGATCAAGTTGCCTATTTCCATAGAAGATTTTCAAAAACTTGATATGTGAATCATTGAGAATCTGATTTTGTTGAGAAATAGGTGGAGGAGAATGAGTATCATCATTATTATCCATTGTTGATTCAAGAATACAATCACGAGCAAGAATTTGGTTCTCTCTTCCATCTTTTTCTTCAATCTTTTGCAGAGTCTGGAGTAAAGAAGGATTAATTTTATGAGGATCAAGTTTCTTTCCACTGTAGAAACTCTTCAAGAAGTTGACTTGTTCAGGATTATCAAGACTTTGATTCTGTTGAGCAATTGGTATAGGAGAAAGATCACTTTTGTCTTCATCTTTCTTGATTGTTGTTGATTGGGGTAAATGATCACAAGCAAGAAAATCGATCTTTCCATCCTTTTCTTCAATCTTTTGCAACACTTGACATAAGGTAGGGTGAATCTTATCAGGAGTAAACTGCATGCCACAATAAAAGTTTTTCAAGAATTCAACTTGTATGGGCTCATCACGATCTTGCTTCTTTTGATATAAATAGTTTTCATCATCACTTTCACTGTCACTTTCCAACTTTCCTTTGTACCAAACCATTCTTCTGAATTTTATCTTTCAAACAGAGTCACCAACCTTCATTCTGAAAAAGGTACCTTAAAATTTTTGAGGAACAAAACACACTGGTATTTCGCTCCCCAGCAGAGTTGCCAAAAATCTGTTTGTAAATAGATTTGTCACTGTGAATTCTCCTTCAAACTTGACCTTGTTCACCCGAAGAGCAGTGACAACCATCCCAACAGTTGGAGAGATTGTGGTGAGGCCACAATCTTCCTTTGCGTTTGAGAGGGGCAACTCCCTCGTATGATGGGGGGATTTTTCAAATTTTTGTGTTCTTTTAACCTGAAAGTACATAAAAGAAGGAAAAAAAAATACTAATGAAAGTAGATAATAGAAACCCCAATGACAGACATACGAATACACACTGAGATTCCACAATTGATTACCATTACAAGGGGGTTTAAGCACAAAACAAGTTTTAACTTGCAATGATGATGAAAGAAGGGTGACATATCTCAACATACAAAGAGATGGGTAACTCTAGCACATCCAAACCAAGATACCAAAGCTTGATTGTGTTCCATTACATCAATTGCATGAATTATAAGCATTCCAATAGATGGCAAATGATTTGCACATAGACAAAGATATCACTAATTTGACATATGAAAAATTAGCAACAATAACTCATGAAGAACATATAGAACATATGAACTAAATGCACATCCTTTGTTCTTTCCCATGAAATTATACAATTTCAAGAACTCTTTGTACAAAGTGTAAACACAAAAGTCATCAACCTATTTCTTTGAGAATTTCTCCATACTCTTCCCTTGTAAGAGTCTCTCCTTGTGATTGAATAACAAAGAAGTATATATAAGTGAGGCTAGTAACCACTTAAGGTAACTACCTTAACCACTTTTATAACTACTTAGAATAACTAACTCTTTAAGTGCACCCACTTGAAAAAACTTTCTTTTTAGAAAAATAGTTACTTAGAGTAACTAACCAACTTTGGCACTTAAAATAACTACCCTGCAACTACTTAGTCTAGCCACTTTGTGTAACTACTTAGAATAACTTCCTAAATAGCCACTTAGGATAACCAACTAGTGCAATCACTTAGGATAACTACCTAGGAGAATCACTTAAAATAACTACCTAAGTTAATCACTTGGGATAACTATCCTTTTTGGAGACAAGTTAGGATTCCCCTAACTTTTACAAACATTAGATCTAGATTCTACCTTTAGTTAGCTCATCAAGTGACATTTTTACAAAAAAAAGAGAACTTGAAGCATGTGAGAGATGAGATTATTCATCTTGTTGAGGTAGTTTGCAATCTTCACCTGCTTCATCTCTAATACCTTTGAAAGTGATCTTGACATTGAACATTGTCTGTCTTCGCTTTTACATTCTTAGATGAACTTTCTCTTTCTCATGTTCTTTAGTGGATGACCATAGCCTATTCCAAGACTAATTCTATTGTCTGTGTAAGTTGCTGGCAAATGAGTGTGGAATTTGACTTTATACCCGCAAGTGCATTTCTTGAAACTTTTCAAAGCCTTTTCAACAAATTCAATTTTTTTGCATATCATACAATCATGGCATACCATGCGAGATGGCATCGCTTTGGGCATTCCTATCAATCGTTTCAAGAAAACAATAATATTTGACAATGACCTCGTAGACAAGCCGATTTCTCCATCTTTGCATCGATATCATTCCTTCACTGCAATAATGTCTTCTATGTAATAAGCAAAACCTATGTTGTTGGAAGTACTTAGTCTCTATTCATATATGATCTATAATGTATCACAAAACACATGTCCACACAACAACCACAAACTGCAGCTTCAAAACCACGAATCCCATTTGCAATAAAATTTCAAAAACTTTTTCAACATCTCCATTTTGTGTTCGGTCTACAGTCGTCTTATTGCAAACCTTGAGATGACATCTTTTGAAGGCATTCAATCAAGACTTTCACGTACCCTGTATAAGCTTCTACTTTGGATGCATGTCCATACCGAGTTCCAAAACTCATATTTTTGCATAGGCAGGTAGGATGCAGGCAACGGTTGTGGACTTTGGCTTTGTTCCTGCCGATTGCATTAGACTTTAAGTTTCTCAAGCCATTCACCAAATTCTTTCTATGCATATCGAGTTGATTGCCAGTTATCAAAAGGTAGTTATAATAACTACTTCATCGACTTCTTTGGAAATTGAAACAACTTGCCCATGAGGTTTATGAATTGAGCTTTTGACAACTTTTGAAATTGAGAAAGTTCCCAACGTATAAGTTAATAATAACTAACCCCTCATACTTGTAATGCATCGATGTTTTTCAAAACTAAAAAAATTCACTTACAAGTGAATAACCAAGTGGAGTATATCAATGCTTTTTAAATGCTTTGGAAGCTTTGTGAAATGGCTGATACAACATATTAATAGGGGCTCCTCTACAACTTATTGGTTTCTTCAAAACTTGGCCAACTTGCCGATGATGTTAATTGATGTAGCATTTCGGTAACTTTCATAACTTACTGATGAGTTAATGAATGGAGTCCTAAAACAACTTCTCATTGAGTTATGAGTTGATAATTTTGTTCACTTTGGAAACTAACATAACTTGCCGATAGATCATTGTATGGCAACTTTGAAGACTAAGGCATTGATTTTTGTAACCATTCATGCTCATTCACCTCCAACTTGAGTCAGTGCAAGAAGTTTCTAACTTGACTGTTTTGACTGGTCTGCATTCTTGTCGGTCTCTTTGTAAAGTGAACCAACTTACAGATAATGCCAAGAGATTGAATATATCGACATCTTTCAAAATTTGGCCAACTTGCTGATATATAAATCGTGATAGTTCGCTCTTCCATTCGGTGATTGAACTTGTGAACTTATACAAACTTGTTAACAAATGACGACCATCAACATTTGACTAAATAAGTCTTTTTGAATGAAACTATATGACAACCAATCTTGAATATTCTTAAGAAACATAGGTATTTGACTAGCCAAGTGATAAATTTAATTCAAAAGTTCAAATTTTGACTAGTTCAAGTGTAAGTCCCTTCATGTATTACCAGCAAATCACAACACCCATTGAGCTTATCCACACGTCAAGACCTGACAAAAGAAACCTTGGAATCGCCATATGATCTTCTTTGCAATCTTAGCACACACGGTGATTTTTCAAGAGAGGATAAATTATCTTTGGGTACTTTATTCTAATGTTCATAATATGATAAAACGTACACCAACACGTCCCCACGTAACGTATACTATTCTTTAATCATTGCAATCCCTTCCTTCTCCATGCACGGTTGTTGATCGTAAATATCTTTATTTCCATTAAAGGCAATTTGTAATTTAGTCACCTTATTGATGACCATGTGATTGTCTCCGTTGTATCACTGCATTATATCCATCAATAATAATATCTATGTTCAGTCTTCATATATAATCAATATGCTTGTTTATTGTTGACATTTGACAATATAATTAAGGAGTGCCACTATATGTGGAATGGTCTTCTAATTTTATATCTGCAGACATCTTTCATGTCTACAATACTTCATTGTCACCTAATGAATTGTAAGCTATCCTTAAAGATAATACAAGGAGCTTTCTCAATATTAACAATACTTGTCGGAGTCTTGTTTGGGGATATCACATCGTGTTACGACCATTGATTATACAAGGAGCTTTCTCAATATTAACAATACTTGTCAGAGTCTTGTTTGGGGATATCACATCGTGTTACGACCATTGATTATGAAGTCTGGTAATGAAATAATCGCTCAACTTCAGCTTCTACCATGGTTACTTGTGTGATGTTCAATAGGATGTTGGGATCTATGTCGGTAATTCCATCAAATGGCTTAACATCATCATTGTTTCTTTTGATGGCATAAGTGGATTCTTCTTAGAAAGACACTCAACATTGGAGTGACTATTGCTTTTGTGTTTGTTGCACCATTTACCTAGATTGGATGACTTGTTCTTGTCGAAAGGTGGTGTTTTCTTTGGTGCAAAGGTTGTCTCTCGCTTGCCTTTCTACTTAAACTCCTTCTCAATGATTGCTACATAATGATAGACTTCTCCTATCATCTTGATTTTAACCAACTTCAGTCTAGATTGAATGGATGGTTGTAGGTTGTTGTGGTACTTGAGGACCTAATGTTGCTTTGACTTGAATGAGCCTACCTTTGCATAGAGTTTGTGGAAGACATCAATATATGCTTGGACTAATTGGTCATAACTTTCTTGCATTGTGATCATTGTGTGTAGCGATTGTCATAGACATGTTCAAGATAATATTCATCCATGGAGATTTCTAAAAATTAATCATAGGTTGGCTGAGATTTTCCTCGTCTGGTCTTCCTCCCAAAGTGCATGGGCTTGTCATCACTTCTTGGAACATAATCTTGTTCTTCTCTGCATCAAAAAATCATTCATGGAAAAATATGACTCTAACTAATCTAACTTGTTACCTACAACATTAGCATTAATCTTGTCCTCAAACACATGAAAGTCTAGGTTTCCTTGAAATCTAGGGGGCCCTCAATTACCAAATGCTTTACGTAATGACGAGGATGACAAAATCATCCATTTAAGAACTTCTACAAATCCGTTGAATGCCATGTCCCCATTAAAATATTGAAAATATTATAGCAATGGAATTTTAAAAATTAAAATTAAAAAAAGAATGCAGAAAAAAAAAAGAAAGAAAGAAGGAAAAAAGAGAGATACCTCAACTTGGATAAGGCCAAAAGTGGCCGCCTCAAATGGGGAAAGATATGATTTTGCTTGGTTTCAAAAAGCAATAAAAAAATTAGTAAAGGAGGTGGCCACGCTAGGAACCAACCCCCTTGGGTTTGCAACCATTGCCCTAGAGACATATAAGCAGTGTTCCACGAGGACGTGTCCCCCCCCTTTTTGGGCACGTCCCCTTGTCAGAAACGTCTCGGGGACGGGGGGACGGGGACGCGACGTCCCCCGTCGTCCCGCCCTCGCCACCCAAACGTCGTCGGGACG
The DNA here is from genome assembly GCF_030272615.1 of Cryptomeria japonica. Taxonomy (NCBI): domain Eukaryota; kingdom Viridiplantae; phylum Streptophyta; class Pinopsida; order Cupressales; family Cupressaceae; genus Cryptomeria; species Cryptomeria japonica. Next base: position 928,191,677 of record NC_081409.1, on the reverse strand, counting down.
TGGAGACGTCTAGGCGTCTCCCGCGTTCCCACGTCAAAAGCACCCGGAAAAAGCAATTTTTAAAAAACATGTGCCTTTTGGGGGGGTTAAGGGGTAACCCTAATTGGATGTGGGCCCCACCCTACCCCCCAAAACAACACAAAAACATGTTTCTTTTAGATTTCACTCTCATTTTGGAAAACTGATTTTTTTTCCAGCAAGTTGAAGAGGAGGAAAAACTTGAAGAAGAGTGATTGAAGGGGTGAGAAAAGTGATTGCAAGCGTGATAGGAGCTGCTAGAAGCAAGAAGAAGAGGAAGAAGAAGATTCTTCTACATTTTGGAGAGTTTTTTTTTTTTTTTTTTTTTTTTCTGATTTTCATTGTTCTATGTCATTTTTGGATTTTTTTTCCCTATTCATCTCAAGACTCAAAATGAGATTTGATGTTGAATCTTGAGGGCAAAATGATTCCCTCAAGATTCAACATCAAATCTCATTTTGAGATGAATAGGAAAAAATTTAAAAATATATTATTAAACTAAGCTGATTTTATTTTTATTTTTATTTTGTGAAATGCAGTGTCAATTTCACAATGAGCTCCCAAGGCATGAGTGAAGATGACATGGAAATCCATTCTCATAGTGAGAATGATTCAGAATATGAACTTGAAAATGAGGGGGTTGACCATGGGGCTAATCCTGGAGCCCAATCTAGTTCTATGGCGAGTGCACTAGCTAGTACAGGTTGCCCTTCAGAGTTGTTGGCACCATATGCTAGGGGTCATTTTGATCCTAAGTCTCCTCTAAAACAGTTTGCTTCACAAATATCAGTACAAGGCACATCACATTCAAGTGGGGGAACAAGGAAGTGGAAGTGCAATATTTGTGACACAAAATGGTTCGGTAGCATGAGTAGGGTGAATGCACACTTTCTGTTTTGGAGAGGAAAAGGCGTGAAACATTGTAAGTTTTTGGAGGAAGCCAAAAATATACAGTACAGAATTGAGTTTAACAGGCTTTGGGGGGTTCCAGATGACTTCGCAGACGGGAGGAATGATGTTTGGATCTCCTTCCACTTCCACTTCTACTGTCGCCAGGGTTGGGAAACGTAGGTTGCAGACACCACAGAGCAACCCCATTGCTAATATGTTTAATGTGCAACTTAGAGATGAGATAGATGAATCCATTGGCAAGTTCTTCTTTGCCAATGGCATTCCATTTCATGTTACATGGTCTCCTTATTATAGGGAGATGATGGCTATGGTGGCCAAAGGAGGACCATCTTATGTGCCACCAGGGGAGACGAAAATGAGGACCTCGATCTTGGATAAATGCTATTCCAAGATCAATATTTGATGGAGAAGATGAAGGCATGTTGGGTGGCATCTGGGTGCAGCATAGTTATGGATGGGTGGACGAACATTAGCCATCGTCCACTCATCAATGTCATGGTCACATGTGCAGAGGGCCCATACTTCCTTAGAGCAGTTGATTGTAGAGGGCATCGTAAAGATGCTGATTTACAGTTTCAGGTCCTCGGGGAGGCTATTGAGGAGGTTGGGCCACAAAATGTGGTCCAAGTAGTGACAGATGTAGCCCATGTGTGTAGAGCAGCAGGGAGACTCGTTGAGGCAGCCTATAGACACATTTGGTGGACCCCATGTTGTGTGCATGCCATGAACAATGCACTCAAGGACATGGGGAAGATAGACTGGATTAGAGGAGTGGCCACCGATGCGAGAGATGTGCAGATGTTTATCAGCAACCACCACACTTCAGATGCACTCTTCAGGACCTTCGCGAAGAAGGAGTTCTTGAAACCAGTTGAGACTAGATATGCATCCTATTTCATTCTCTTGGAGAGAATGATTGAGTTGCAAGATTGCAACTCATGGTTATGACTAATGAGTGGAATAGGTGGGCTGAGGCCAAGAAAGAGCAAGGGAGAAGGGTGAAGGAGATAGTGAAGAGTGATGCGTTTTGGACTGATGTGAAATACATTGTCTCCATCATTTCTCCAATATTCCAGGTGATCAGATATGGGAATGGGGATGCACCTAACCTTGGAGAGGTGTATGAGTCCATTGACTCTATGCTTGACCAAATGAGGGCTGTTGTGCAAGTGAAGGACCCCTCTTTAGCATTCTACAATGAGCAAATCCAACCTATCATTCAGCGTAGATGGGACAAGTTGAACACTCCTTTGCATATGGTTGCCTTTGCCTTGAATCCTAAGTGGTACAAGGCTAGACCGGGTAGACTGACACCGATTTAGGATGATGAGGTGAAGGCGGGTTTCTTTAGGTGCATAGAGAAGATGTTTGATTCCAGAGATGCCGACACAATGCACACTGAGTGGGGAAGATTTGCCACTCTTAGAGGTTATTCAGATGCGACAAAGATGGATATAGACACTATGGCACAGGAAGACCCACTTTTATGGTGGAATTGTCATGGCCTGAAATCTTTGACCACCACTCTAGCCATCCGTCTGCTATCCCAGGTTTCTAGTTCTTCAGCTGCTGAGAGGAACTGGTCTACATATAGCTTCATCCACTCTCTTAAGAGGAACAAACTTACCTCTAAGAGAGCAGAGAAGCTTGTGGCTGTACACAGTGCTTTGCGTCTCATGGACCGCAAGACACTTGTGTACAAGGAGAGTCCAGCGACACGATGGGATGTAGAGCCAGAGGAGCCTTCACAGATTGATGAGGATGATCCTACCACTTCAGATGCAGGGCTAGTTGGTGTGAGCTTGAGGGACCTTGATCTTCAGGAGTCTAGCAGTTCCAGTGAGGAGGAGTTTGCAGATGATTAGAGGCCTCCATTAGCTACATTTTGAGTTTTGTCATTTTGTCTTTGACTCTAGTCTCTTTTGTAATGCTATTGCTACAGGTATTTCGGTATTTGTATTTGGCTACTCATTGTAATGATGAATCATGTAATCATCTTTATTATTATAGACTTTGCAATGGCATCAGATATTCGTATTTTTGTTTTCCTTTTTCGATATTCATATGATAGAAATGAGAAATCTCCAATTTGACAATTTCATTTGTCAAATTTTATTTAGCATTTAGCAATTAGTATTACTAATCTAAGTAATCTTGGTATTTCCTATAGTTTCATTTGAAATCTAATTCTTATACTGTTATACTGTTATACATCTTTTCAAAACTAATTTTTCAAGTACTTTATGTATATGTATAAGTATATGAGCACCACCACCCCGCCACCCCCGCCGCCGCCGTCCCCCCGCCGTCCCCAAATTTAGGCCCTTGGTCCCCCGTCTCGGAAACACGTCCCCGCATCCCCCCATCCCCAACGCCCATGGAACACTGCATATAAGTCTATTTAGGCAAGTAGTAGGCAATAGGAAGTTTATGAAGATTATTTTTTTCTCTTTAAGCCTCATATGAGCACTTGTTTACACAGTCCCAGGACAAAATTCTTGAAGATTGCTGGAGATTCAAGGAACATCTCAAAAGAAGACTGGGGACAAAAACCCTAAGCCTTCTTGTTGGCGGTTCCAGTTTGGGAATTGCACAGGGTTTAGAGATTTCAATATAGTTATAGTTTAGCAGTTTCAGTGCAAAGTGTTAATAAGCAGACAACTTCAGCACCCTCCTAGTTGCAACATAACAGTTTATTTTGAGTCTTAACAGTCCATTTTAGATTGTTTTTTGGTTCAGCATAGCAATTCAGCTTGACAGTCAAATCCAACACTATCTAGTCATAGATAACAGCAAAGGGCTTAGAGGGTGTGAGTTAAGGACCGCAGGTCACAACAGAAACCAACAATTTTGAGATTTCCCAGAACCAAATGTTTGCAAGGTGGTGTACACGAAGGGAACATTATTATAGCAAGGGAACCAAAACTTCCAGTAGCAAAAACTAAGGTTGGATTGTCAAAGTTTTATTTGTAACAATTGTGTAAGTTGGTAGTCTCCCTCTGTAATCAGACTTGTCATTAGCTTCCATTTTGTAAAAGGAGTAGCAATTTCATAATAAGTGTTGTTTTCAGAATTTAGTCAACTGTCATATTAATTTGCAACCAAATTATTATAAAAAATTATTGTTGTATATTAAGTTGGCATAACAATTGTCTCAGACAATAATTCTGCCATCCGATAGGGTGGGTTCACGCTATACAGTGCCAGAGATCTCCAATATTCGAAAAGAGAAAAGAGGAAGAATTCTGAGACTTCAGATACAGAAGTAAAGGATGGGTGATAGAGATAAAAAATCTCCCAATAAGGCCTTGGGAGAATTTACAGCCCAACTTACACAAAGCCAAGAAGCACTAGCAAATTTAGTGAGACTTCATGGCCAACCTAATTCTTGTTCTACATTACAACAATATGAGTAAGGCTAATGATGGAGAAGGTAGTCCATTAGTAACTAGTCAGGTTCCTAAAAACTCAGTTCCACCTATTCCTAGCCCCAAGATCTTCAGATCTGAACTCCTACCAAGGGAAGAACCGTACCCAGAGGGAAAAAAATGGCAATGCCCAAACCAAAGATGATGAATGTCTATTGTGAGGAATATCATAATCTCAGTATAGGATTCTAGTTGGATATGTCCCTCTAGGATTACTGTGATTTGCCGATGAGAATGCACCAAGAAGGGGAGGAAGAAGGAACCCTCAATATCAAGCTCCCAAAGGCTTCCAAAGTTGAGTTGGCAAATTAACCATTCCTACCTATGATGGGTCTAGCAAATGTTCAACCTAAGGATAGTTACAAAAGATTGACACCTATTTTTAATTGAACAAAATGATCGAAGATGAGGCTAACAAATTTGCCACTCTTCACCTAGAAGGGGTGGCTCACAAGTGCTGGTATCAGAGGATAATCACTCAGGGACACAACTCTATCATGACCTTAGAAGAGTTTGTGAAGAAGCTATTGGATAGGTTCAAAATAAAGGATCCAAAAATTCATTTTAGAGAGCTAGCCCAATTAAAACATCATGGATCGATAGGAGACTAAGTGACTAAATTTCAAAGGTTAGTAATAATGGTACCAAATATCTCAGACATGAGAATCATAGTTCTTTCCATCAAAGGGTTAGCCAAACCCCTCAAGGGCTTAGTGAGAACACTTGATCCATTAACTCTCTAGGATGCAGTCAAGGAGGCCCTAGATCTTTAATTTTTGGTACCGAGGAACAAATTCATTCCTCGAGGACTACCTTTCAATCAAAATAAAGGGAATATTAGAAAAGAAGGGTAGAGGTCTACTCCGCCTAAAAATGATGTGGACTCCACAAATGAATTGAGAAGGAAGTCACTGTGCTTCAATTGTCATGATCTATGGGCACCTAGTCATCACTATACAGGGAAGGGACAAATCCATGTCATTGAGGTTGCCTTTGATGATGAGCCTGAAATTTGAATAGAAGATCTTGAACCAATAACCACAAAAGAAGAACTTGAACCCATTAAATCCCATTTCCAAAAAAAGGGACATTACAAAAACTGTAAGAGTTGGTATAGAATGCTCTATATCATGCAAGATTGGCTAAAGATTAGCCACCCAATATCTAGGCATTTCATGAAAGCACAGGAGAGATCAGCTATGAAAGAATAATGTTATTCTATCAAAGGAAGCAAATGATAGATTGATTAAATGTGAATTGATATTACGAGGGGACACCTAAGTTATATAGGCCAAGGTGAACATAAAATTGCATAAGATTATTACATGTGTTTTAATGTTATGATTTGAGACAACTAACATGATAAATATAAAGAAACGTATTGAACACCTGGGCTCTGTCTAGGCCTCTCCCTTTGTTAGCATTTTGGCTAGTAAAGCTCCTTCCCAACAAGCCACCCCTACTACCTCTGGTCTTCCTACTTCTCTTGGTGGAAAATCCACCCCTAAAATTCCCCCCACTGGGCATAGAGTCACAATCCCTCTTCTCAGAATTTGGGTAAAAGAGGCAAACAAGGGAAACAAAAAATGCCTTCTGCAAAGAAGATGAAATCGAGAATTAAAGAAATTAACACAAAGAAGGAAACAACTCGGGATAACAAGGATGAGGAGGTCAAGGATGACGCTGGCACTACTAACCCCAGAAGGTCCAACAAACTTGCAAGGCATCCCACGACGAAAGGCAAGGTGCTGGTAAATGTTGATACTGGTAATGAGGAGAGTTTGAATGTTGAGGAAGACTATGATGAAACTAGCGAGGATGGGGAAAATTCTAAAAACACTATGGGTAATCAAGTCAAGAGCACCCATTTACAGGACTCCGATAGTACCAAGACGGCCTAGACGGACCTACCTGTTGATGCCCATGCATGTACCATATGTGATACCACTGCCACTAAACTCACAGAGCTTAGGGTTAAGATGCAGGACCTGGAAAAGAAGCTGGTGAGCGTGTCAAAATTCAGCTCAATAGTGATGCACAGATTGGCTACTACTCTCTGTTTGCTGCAGGACAAGGACTTTGCGAAAGATGGTGACAAGGATGGGAAGCATAAGGAACTGTTCAAGTTTCTCATTAAAAACTGGGGCCAACTCTTTGGCTAATCCCTTGTTGTCGAATGGCTGGTGTTTTTTGTTTTCATCGATTTTGGTCTCTGTGTTTTTGTTGTTTACATACCCTTAAGACTGTTTCTGATATAAATATTATTTTGGACTATTCTGCACTGTTAATGTGTTGTTAATGGCTTGCCGAACTGGTTTTCTTTCAGGCTGTTTTGTTATAGGGTCAGCACCCTTGTTATGCTGCTTTATATATCAAAAACATGGTAAATATTAGCTGACCTAGGAAACAAGAATAAATGTCTGTGTGATGCTTCTGGATTTGATTGTGTGAGTTTTTTCGCATCAACGTTTAGGATCACACACTGGATTTGATTGATTTTCTTCTCCGTGTGCTCTTAATCCTGATGTTGGATCATAGTGTGATCCAAAACGTTGATGCAAAAAAATTTACACAATCAAATCCAGAAGCATTACACAGACTAATGGATTGTGGAAATCTAATGACATTGAAGAATAAATGTGATAAGCTAAGATCACAAGACACCTAAGACTTTTAAAAAGATTCCTTGGACCTATGTGTACCTTAAGGAAACTTAAGAAACATGTGTGAAGAGGACCTAAGCGATGAACTAGCTAGGTAAAACACTCCTTTCTCACCAATAGAAACTAAGGTTGGATTGTCATATTTTTCTTTGTAAGAATTGTGTAAGCTATTAATCTCCCTCTATAACTGTCTATATTTTGTAAATGGAGTAGCAAATTCATAATAAAGTGTTTTTTTTCTGAATTTAGTCAGCTGTTATAATCATTTGCAACCAGATTATTAAAAAAAAATACTGTTATATATTAAGTTGACATGAAATTCAACGTGCTTTTTCAATTTCAATCTTGATCATGTGTAGCTCCTTTTGCGTTAGTTTGGCCATCTTGAAACAAGTCAATTGGTAGTTTGATGGTTCTTGCATTATATGTTGAGGTTTAGATACTCAGATTGTGTTTGATAGGTTTTGCAAGATGAAGGTTAAGCACTCTGATACAACTGATCCATAGTCTAGGTTGAATCCTAGTGGACAACTATCTAGATGAAGTTATGTACATATGCAGAAGCTTTGTGACATAGAATGATGCAATAATTGAGAGAAATGTAGAATTGAAATAATCAATGTATTATTATTATTTATCTACTTGTCTTGTAAATGCCATATTCTTGATGATGTATGCCTATTATCTTCTAATCTATTTACCTATCTGTCTACTTCTATGTCTTATGTATTTCTATTGATGTTACAAAGATTAGATGTTGTGAAGGCCAAGAACCATTATGGACGTTGAACCATTTCCATGCATGACTTCTCATTTCCTAACCGCTTGCTAGTAAGTGTGCAATGTGTTGGTGGATGGCGTTGGTGGATGGCTTGGCATAGTGCAAGCCTCGCGAGTGCTCCTTGAATTGCTGTGTCAACTATAATGTTCAAAGTCTAAAGTGTGATGCTTAGAATAGGCGTCAGATTTCGCACTTTGACTTGGAAGTGTGTTTGACCCTGCTAAAACCATGGTAGAAACTCTTGAATGTTTTAGTGGAAGTCTGGTTGCTATAAGAATGTACAACTTCGTGTAAAGTGCTCTGTGGCACTTGCAGGAGATGTATGGATGATACTTTTGTTATCATGAGCATCTGGGAGGTGCTTTGCTGTACCAAAAACGATGGAAGTCTTCCCATAGTTACTACAAGCCATGAGAATAGTTTTGGCATTACTGCAGGCACCAATGTTCATAGATCCTCCTGGATCATCCAAGGATAGTTTTATCAGATTTATTGCTCATACAATTGCTGATATATTAGGAAATAGGACGAACATTCCAAGAAAGAACCAAGTACAATGTTTCAACATTTAACTGTGACAACATCAAAAGCTCAGCCTTTTACATAATACCACACATTAATTAATTACTTCATAATGCTCACACTGTACAGATTTTCATAAAAAAAGCCAAGCTATGTGAGGCCCAACACCCACCTAATCACTCCGCTCAACTTGGATTAATACATGTAAAGAGGTGAAAACTAACAGATAGATAGCTCATATACAATGTTAAAGTAACCCAAAACTTGATAAAGAATATTCACGGTGGCTGGAAAACAAGTCAAGAATATGCTCTTGCTGATGAATTCTTAGTTAAAGCTGTTTACCCTGTACACACATGACTGTATACGTAGATAAACATTTAGGAAGATCAATGGCTCTGCTACTACCACTATCTTGGACATAACTGTTGCTCTTTTGCCATTTGGTGTTAAAGACAATAAAAAAATTAGTATCAGAAACCTGATCATCTCTTCAAATTCTCATGCTCCGTTGCCGGTCATTCTAAGGCCTAGCCAAGTTTAATTACGAGCAGAACTCATGCACTGTCTGCCATTTCACTAAGCAGCTTGAGACTCCAAGAAGAGGTATTTTTGCCTGTTTCAGTAGCAGTCAGTCTAAAGAATGATGTAATTGTCTGGACCTGAAATGACTCAATGTATCTTTATGTGTTTCCTCTTATGAAAAAGAGCTACAGAACACACAGTGTCCGGGTAACTGATGAATGGAGACAGTTATAGCTGTCCCTGATCTTCTAACTAAGAATGCATGAGAATGCAAAATCACCTTCAGATTCATCTCCGATGTAGCATATCAATTTGATGTTCATGTGCAATTCCGAGTTGTAAGAACAGAACAGATCATTATCATTGCCAGTAGAGACCGGATATTTGATCTTTCACCTGTATTTCATAAGATTCTATATGCTTCTCATTTAAATTTTGCACAAATTAATCGCTGGTACAGAGAGGAATGTGTTTCCTGCATTTTCATTTCATCCTTTTCCTCCTACCAAACTAAATGCTACACCGCAGACAGCTTGAAAGAATGCACATGACAACAAAACAGATGATTTATCAACTCCCTAAAGAGTATGCTGCCTGTGTTCATATACAGGTCTTTCTGAATCATGTCTCCAGTTAGATGGCATGTGAAAAATATGAGACAATGATACCTGAATCACATCAGTGCCAAATTGTACGAAGTTGAAATAAATGAATAGTCAATGTCTTGCAGTGTGAGTTGGCCAGATAACAAATATTTGCTGTGTTCCGCACAAAGTGGGAGACACTTTCTGTCTAAAGCTTCATGAATGGCACCCAATCCAAAAACCCACTTTTTTTCATCACATGGGTTTATATTCTGCCGAATTTGAAGGAGACGTATGCGATATAACACAATATCAGTCTTATTACAGCATTGAGCCCAACATCTTGAATAGACTCCATCAGAAAGCATTCTGATAAATGTTAAACAAAGAAGACCATCAACAGGCTTGGGATCAGCAAGGTTCTGGTCACCCATCATTTTTATCTTGTTTTCTAGGGGAAAGTGTATTTCCTCAAGTCCATTCATATCAGCAAGTTTGAGATCTTTGGTATAATGCCTTATGGCTTCATGTTTTGTAGTTTCATGTTTTTCTGCCAAGGTCAGTATACAAGAAAACCTCAAGTGATAATTTACAATTTTCTTCACCATTTTGAAATTATGGCAACAGCAAAAATAGTTTAGCCATCTGGTTCCCAAGCCAGCATACCATAGTATTATCTCCTCGTCTTCTAGAGGAATAAGTAACTTTATAGGTTGAGGTCGTCCCATGGAGTTTATCAAACCACCAAGCCTAAGGGCCTGTCTTACCAACTCTATTGGTGCATGAATTTTTATACATAATTTTGTCAGATCCTTGATTGTCTGCTGTGCATTATTTTTATCCTCTGGTTGTGTTCGTCTGTCTGTTTCTATAATTGAGCTTCTTATATCAACGTTAAGATATTTGTCTAGCTTCTCCTGGAATTGGTCATAGGCATCCAGTAGCTCCTGGGGTAATTGGTCACGAACTGCCTCAATAGTCAGAAATCTACCACTAGTGAATTGTCGGTGCCAAGACCAACGGTCTTCAGTTGACTGTAAAAATGATTTCACTACTTCTTGTGCCCAAACTTTGAAGTTTCTGTTGATATGTGGCACTATAGGTATCTGAGGGTCCCGGAGATCACCATCCCTCAACTTCCTCAGTACTCGTGAGAGTATTTTCATACCCGTGCGTTTACGGATGGTCTCCTGAGCATTCCTTTTTTCTTGAGCCCGGGCCTGACGGCGTATTATGAGTTTCTTCCAAGCTCGAATTGCTTTATCTGACATTGGAGGAAATAATTTAGAGTGACTGACAGCCTGGAGCTCCATTCCTAGAAACTCTATCTTCTCTTCAATGGCATTGTGTATGGCTGTCTTTGATTGATTTACCCTCAACTTTAGATTTCCTTCTAGGAATTCAACTACTTTGTTTTTTAGCTCGAGTGTAAGTTCTTTAGACCCTGAAGAAGCAATTAGGATCTCATCCAGATAGCGACAAGCATAAACCTTGATAGGCTTGTAAAAGAAGACGGGTAATCCTTCTGGATTCTGCTGCACTCTTTTCTTTTGCACCCATATTCTAAGTGAAGACATAGATTCCGTCATTTGAATGTCATTCAACACACATTCCCTGAGCAACTCTGGTGAAGTAGGATCTCCTGGCTTACTCCCATGCCTTCTCGCTAGATTTTCTTCATCAACTTTTCTCCGAACATTCTCAATCTCTCTATCAAAGAAATCCAAATAAATATTAATTACAATTGAACACAAACTATTTTCTTGAGGGAAACCCCGTCCCAGAGAAAGCCCTCCAAATTCTATGTTCAAAACATTAGCTTGAAAGAAACTGCATATAAGATCAACGAGCAATTTATCTTCTATCTTCTTCACCAAAATGGAAGCAAGTATCCGTACCCTTTCTGAATTAAACTTCTCTTTCTCAAATGCAACGGTGAACCACCAAGTTGGATTAGCCACATAATTCTTGATGTATCGCAGAGCAGTATGTCGTCCCATCCCTACTCGCCCACCATATGCGAAATTCACAAAGCGAGGCTCATATACTGCCTCCAAGGCCATTCTCACCGCCTCCATTACCACTTTGAGCTTCAAATTAGGAAGAACCAATGGCTCCCCTTTTCGCCTGAGTGGCATCACTTCTACACAGCAGCCCTTCACATCAAAGCTCCCTTCTTTGAGCTGTCTTGAAGTATTTTTCAGCCATAGACAATCAATGCCATCATTGGCAGCCCTGGCTACAATATCATCCACCTTTGTACTAGAATTGACACTCAGCTTCTCATATGCGGTCAACAACACCTCTGGTCTGGCTAGTACTTTTTCAACCAGATTACGCCATTTAGGATATGTGTGCCTACTTTTGACAAGTTTTTGGAATTTATCTTGGCTCAGAGTTTTCAGTACAAAGTCCTTGGCCGGCAAAATCATAGTGGTATTTGATCTTCTAAATTGAAAATACATTTGGCTATCCATCTGTGCCCTAATAGCTGGTGTTCTAAAAGCAATAAAATGAAGCAAACTCTTATCTGAAAATAAAAAATATAAGGTCAATAAAGTGTAGATTTAACGATCTGGAACTCTTAGAAAAAATAGTTTTCAGAGCACTGTACCTTGTTTGCTTGAGATTGGCTTTCCCAATCTGTAAATTATACAACAGCCCAGGGTTACCATTCTTTGCTTTCCTTTTGTTTCGTCCGTAGGTCAGGAGTTCGATTGCTGCTACATCGAGGAGGAAATTTTGACAGTCATGTTTTGAAATTGATCTGTTGTTCGCCATGCCTTGATCCTTATAAATTTGCTGGTTAGTGGTACTGATTCCAACCTTCTTTTCTCTTTTTCGTATTTGCAATAGTTATTTTATTTTCCAATTATTATTATTTTTTAATTGAAGAAGATTTGAACTATGTGTTTTTTTCAAAAGGGGTAAAGTTTTATTAATTCAAAGAAGAAAATTACATGTCAAAACAAACAATTAAACAATCTAATCAATTAATTATTCAAATATATAAGACAAATGTTTCTAATCTACAATATTCCAATTTTGTTGTTGTTTACTGTTTAGGCGAAGGATCTGCCTAAGCACCACAACTAAATGTCACTTAGTAGCATCCACTCGTTGCGCATTCGACATATTCACCAACACTTATGAATAACAAATTGATTATCAAAATATACAGTTGACAACTTGAATTAAAAAAAACACACATACGAGACAAAAAATTTTTATTTTTTATTTATAAAATCTACAGCGTTCAAATTTCACTCAGGATTGTTTTTAGATTTAGCTTGGGGGTGTCAAACTTGGAAAGTCAATAACAAGATCGTGTTTAGAAGTTTTCCTTTGTTTTCTAGACTTTGCCCTTATGGCTGATGACATTTTTTAATCCAAATTTGATGAAATGAAAAGGATTTATTGAGAAAATTGTAAGCTTTCCACCAATATAAGATATGTCTTATTTTGAATTTAATAGATAATTATTATTGATTTTCTACATGTATTAGGATTAAAGCCTTGATTGATAGGTTGATTGAAAAATATCTATAACTTCCAAACAATTTCATATTTTTCAAATTCAAAAGATATGACACATTCTATGCTGCCCATACTATAGGGGAAAAAAAAAGAATTTTATAAAGTTTTGACCAAGTTATAGTGAATAGACATATGAGTTATACTATTTTTAAAAGGTTCTAATAAAACAATCATAGCTAATTATTTACTTGTAAAAAAATTACAAAAAAGTATGCAACACATCAAGGTATGTGTCCTCTACTTATATTAAAAGTTTCAAAAAATATATATATTATGTTTTGCTTGTACTTAGGTTGGTCGAACTTACACTTGCTTTTAATTATTTTTCCTAAAAATTTAGTACTTTTACATTGAAATTTCAAATTTTCACCAAATAATTTTATTTTTTAGTTTTTAAAATAGCATCTTAGAAACTACATTCAATTTGCTACAAATTTTGTTTTTACATATTTTTCGAATTATGTTAATAACCTATTCAAAATTTTATGTGAAGTTTCCTATCTTTATTTTTTTGAAATTTCATTGCCACTTAAGAGCCTAGTTTGGACCCCCATGATCCTGCACAAACCTTATTGCTTATAGAAAACACCAAACGGTGTTATGACAAATGCATTCTCTTGTGTAGCAAATATTATGATCTTCATTAGAATTGAATGGGAAAACTATAGCCTACTTCTTTTGCAAATCGAACATGCTCTCCCATGACCATTGATGAGAGGAAAAAACTGTCTTATTTTGCTATTTCCAAGTTACCTTTTATCTCCATTTTTCTTATCTTTTACTAACCTCTAGTCACTAATTTCCTTAGAAAAATAAAAATATTTAATAAATTATAAGAAATTAAAACTACCAAGAAAACTTGAAAATTGTAAGGATCCTAATTTGTTTCAGTGGTTAATATGCCAGTAGAAACTAATTAGGTAAGGAAACCCGTGATGGAGGTGCAACTGTCAAAGCGTATGGAGGAGGAAGACGAGGATCAACCTTTCCAACTCGCATTATCTAAAAATACTTTTTGTTATCATAGATTGTTTTAATTTTATGGCCAATGGCCTATGTTCTATATTCATCGTACTTTTAGTTTGTTGGGTATAGGCCAGAACAAACTATTTCATATCATTTTGGAAATCAGTCATTATAAGACTCCACACACACACACACACATGCATATATATACATACATATATATAAGTGTGTTTGAGTATATATGTATGCATATATCTATATATATGTACATGTACACACACACACACACACACACACACACGCACACACACACACACACACACACACACACATATAATGACCCCATAGGATCATATAGTGTCCTAAGGGGTCATATGGGCTCCTAAGGGGCCACACATGTGTTCTAACACATGTGTGACCCCTTGGGACCCCATATGACGCTTTTTAAAGTACTAGTAGGTACAACATACCTCTTAGGACACCATATGACCCCATAGGGTCATGTAGTGTTGTACGAGGTCATATGGGGTCACACGTGTGACCCCTTAGGACCCTATATGACCCCTTTTAAAGTCATACTAGGTACAACATACCCCTTAGGACACCATATGACCCCATAGTGTCGTACAAGGTCAATGGGGTCACACATGTGTTAGAAGACGTGTGGCCCCTTAGGACCCCATATGGCCCCTTTTAAAATCTTAGTAGGTACAACATACCCCTTAGGACACCATATGATCCCTTAGGGTCATATAATGTCCTAAGGGGTCATATGTGGTCCTAAGGGGCCACACATGTGTCCTAACATATGTGTGACCCCATATGACCCATTTTAAAGTCCTTGTAGGTACAACATATGGACACCATATGACCCCTTAGGACCCCATAACCCTTAGGACACCATAGGGTCATATAGTGTTGATAGGGAGATTGAGTGAGAAGTTACTCAAGAAGCCTAAATTGGTTAGATTTGTTTTGTGGACCCAAGGATATGCTTTTACTTTTGTGTTCAATTAGTGTTCGGCAACATCAAACTTCAACACCCACACCTCTCCTCAACAATCACCTTATTGTGTGTTATACAACTTTGTTCTAGCTTGCTTCCTCAATGTTACTCAAATCCTCTACCATAGGTCCACACCCCAAAAATGGTGTCTTGACTGTCATAATTGATTTAATTAGGCCCATTAGGTGTATTTCAACTGTTTTTCACAAGTTTGGAAAGTTCCAACATCATTGAGGCAACCGGGTTCACTTTTTAGTAAAACAGGGCTAAGAAGGCTACTAGCTTGTGGAGGCCTAATTGGAGTGAAATTTGCTTATATGGTGCAATAATGGCCATGAAAACCAAGGAACCTAACTTGAGAGGTGTCAAAAAGGTCTAAACTCAGGGATTTTCATGATTTTAGCTCCTAAGAAGGTGGTATGAGGACTGTCCACATTTTGAGGCAAAGAAGTAGGGTGTTATGAGGGTTTTGTTTATGCAACAAAGGAAGTCTCTTCTAAACTCCACACCAAGCTTCTAAACTATTGTAGAACCTCTGCCACATCTTTTAGAACACTTCTTCAACATTGCCCTGCATGACATTACATCAAACACTTGCTATGCAAACTGAAAAAGGTAGAAAAATGACTATTTTTAGCACTGTCACTGTCAAATCACTGTTTTTCCTGCACTTTGGAGGGTTATAACTTTAAGGAGAACTTCACAAATGCATGTATTAACCTCCAAACACATTTTTAACAACTGTCACATGATTCCCAAGCATGGACATGTTCATAACTCAACTTTAGATACCAAAGACATTAAATTCCCAAAAAACTGGGTACTTGCTGCCAACCACAACTTGACTCAATTTCAAGGTAAAATAAACACTGTTTGGAGCTCCCAATACATATACAACTCCAAGAAGACTAGTGCAGACCTCTGCCTCAAGTTTGCTTCACTCAAATTGGTCTTTGAGCACAAACAAGTTTGGTCTTATTCACATTGCTAGCCAAATCCATCTCCAACTTGCCTAGCATATGCTCAAGAGCACTTCCTTTGCACAACCTTGGCCAAAATTTTGAATATTTACACTATACATGTGCAATAAAACTTTTCTAAGTGCATCCATGGGATCTCAAACCTGGATTAGACAAGTTGATGCATTTTGGAGGCCAAAACCCTTGACAGGGCAGCCAAGGAGCAAAAATGAAACTATTTTGTACAACCAACTTCCAAATGCAAAACCAATGAAAATATTACATAAAATGC
Organism: Cryptomeria japonica; assembly: GCF_030272615.1. Lineage (NCBI taxonomy): Eukaryota > Viridiplantae > Streptophyta > Pinopsida > Cupressales > Cupressaceae > Cryptomeria > Cryptomeria japonica. The sequence continues at coordinate 928,175,484 of NC_081409.1, read as the reverse complement.
CTTGAATGTACATTGAAATCAATATCCAACAAGTACATTACGGAAGGAAACTATCCAGTACGGACTGTCACAAGAAAACGAGGTCAAAAACCATTAAAAGCCAGAATTTTTGATATTTCCAATTGAGAATGTCTTTCAAATACAATTGCCAACCCTATAAAAAGAAGAGGGAGGCCTATAAAAAGTGTTGGAAAGTAGTTATCAAGTTCTATACGAACATAAGGCATTTTTGTCTTCTTTTTACAAAAAGTGTCCAAAATGACAACTTTTTCAAGCAAGAATGACAACTTTTGTTGCTCCAAATGACATTTTTGAGCAACCTAACTTATATATCTCTCGACATTTAGGAATGTTTAAAAACACTCACAAAACATTTTTCAAAGCTTTCCCAACCATTTCTAGGCCTATAAGGCAATTTCCCACTTTTTAGCCCTTATTTGGCCTAGAAGCACAAAATTGACAATTCAAGCCCTAAGAAGCAAAACTTGATCTCTCAAGCACAAAATGAGATCAAAAAATTAAGAAATGACTGAACACAACCTATAAAAACATTAAAAACCTATAACAAGACTCACAAACACTAAAGCATGAAAATACTAAAAAGGAGAGTGAAGCATGACTAGGTGCTCCTGCACCATACTCCCCCAAAGACAAAGAAGTCATGTGACTCCTTGAGGCAGCAAAGAAGAAGGAATTCCACACTTAGAGAAGTCAGACTCATGTACCCAAGTGGCTTCTGAAAGTGGTTTATCTTTCCACTCAATGAGAAGCTCCATGTACACTTGATGGCGAGTCCTCTTGTAAACTCTTGAGTCCAACACCTTTTTCATCTTGAGGAATGGATGGAGGAGGCAAAGACAGGTCTAAAAGTGAATTGTGAACATCTGAAACTCTATCATCCTCCTTAGGAAGCTGACCTTTGAATGCCACCAAATCTGAAACATGAAAATAGGAGACAAAGAAAGATTAGTAGGCAAATCAATTTTATATGCATTACAACCATACTTAGCCAATATCTTGCAAGGACCTATCTGCCTCATTTGGAGCTTGCTGGGAACTCCCTTTTGCAATCTAGACTTGTTCAAATGTACCATCACAAAGTCCCCAACTGAAAATTGAACATCCCTCTTTGATGCATCCATTCTAGCTTTCACTTTTTGTGAGGTATCTTGAAGAGTCTTTCTCACTTGCTCATGAACTTCCTTCATTGATTGAGCCATGTCATCTATTGTACCACTCTTTTTCTACATGTTACCAAGATCCCTTAACTCCATGACACCCCTTGGGTGCATACCATAAACAATCTCAAAGGGACTCTTACCAGTTGACCTGTTAACACTATCATTATATGCAAATTTTGCCTAATGAATGAGCTGATCACAACTTTGGCCATATTCCTTTGTCAAACACCTTAAGAGGTTGCCAAGAGTCCTATTGACCACCTCAGTTTGGCCATCAGTCTGTGGGTGATAAGTTGAACCAAAAGAAAGATTAGTACCCAATCTTTTCCACAATGTCTTCCAAAAATGGCCAAGAAACTTAACATCTCTATCAAAAACAATGCTAGAAGGTAAACCATGGATTCTAAGCACTTCCTTGAAAAACAAATAGGCTATATGACTAGCATCATGTGTAGTTTTGCAAGGAATAAAGTGTGCCATTTTACTAAATCTATCCACAATCACAAAAATGCTATCAAAACCAGCTTGAGTCTTAGGTAATCCTACCACAAAATCCATGCTAACACATTCCCAAGGTCTTGTAGGAATTGGAAGAGGCTGATAAAGACCAGCATTAGAAGTATTACCTTTTGCTTTCTGACAAACCATACATTGCTCCACATACCTTCTGACATCTTGCTACATTTTAGGCCAATAATAGAAACGTTGCACCAACTCCAATGTCTTGTTGAGACCAAAATGTCCACTCAAACACCCATTATTATTTTCTTGAATCAGATTCTCCCTCATTGAGCTTTTAGGAACACATAGTTGCCCACCTTTAAATAACAAACCATTTTGCAAAGTATAATTAGCATATTCACTATGAAAAGAATTATCAAATGCTTGGCAAACCTTATAGATGGCTGCCAAATCTTCATCATCAGGATACATTCCTTTGAAACATTCTATGCCAATACTCTAAACCTGTACTTTCTACATTGTTAGAATCCTTCTACTCAAAGCATCTGCTATTTTATTGCATTGTCCTTTCTTGTGCTTAAGAGTAAAAGTGTATGATTGTAAGAACTCAACCCATTTAACATGCCTATGATTTAACTTATCTTGTGAATTCAAGAAACTCAAAGCCTGATTATCTGTATAAACAACAAACTCGTTTGGAAGCAAATAATGTCTCCACTTTCTAAGTGATTGAACTAAAGCATAGAGTTCCAAATCATAGGAAGAGTACTTCTTTTTAGCATCATTCAACTTTTCACTAAAGAAAGCTACAGGTCTATTATTCTGACTCAACACTTCACCTACTACAATATTACTAGCATCACATTCAATAGTAAATAACTTGTCAAAACTAGGAAGTATAAGCACTGGTTGAGAAGCAACCTTGGTTTTCAAATGTTCAAACCCCTTATTTGCTGCATCTATCCACTGAAACTTTACCTTAGCTCCACTTTTTATAGTATCAAGCATTGGTGCACAAATTTCACTAAACCCTCTGATGAAATTTCTATAGAACTGTGCTAAACCATCAAAACTTCGGACATCACTTGCTGCTTTGGGTGTAGGCCAATTTGTGATGGCTTCCACCTTGGTTTTATCCATTTTCAAATCTCCACATGAGATCACAAAGCCAAGATAAACCAACTCATGTTTCATAAAATCACACTTTTCCAAATTGATTGTCAACTGTTCATCATATAATTTGTTCAAAATAATTTCAAGACGCTTCAAATTCTCTTCTTTAACTTTACTGAATATTAGAATATCATCTAAGTACACCACTACAATTTTAACAATGAAATCATGCAACACTTCATTCATGAGTCTCATGAATGTACTTGGGGCATTAGAAAGACCAAATGGCATAACTAGCCACTCATAAAGACCCTCATTTGTTTTGAAGGTTGTTTTCCATTCATCACCTTCTTTTATCCTGATCTGGTGATAACCACTTTTGAGGTCAATTTTTGTGAAATACTTGGCACCTCCCAAACAATCCATCAAATCCTCAATCCTTGGAATAGGAAATCTATACCTGATAGTGATTCTATTAATGTCTCTTAAATCTGTGCACAATCTCCATGTACCTCCTTTCTTGGGTACTAAAACTACGGGTACTGCACAAGGACTTATACTTTTTCTTATCAGATTTTGATCTAGGAGTTCTTGCACTTGTCTTGCCACTTATTTGTTCTGTTCAGGTGTCATCTTATAGGCTGCTTTGTTTGGTAAAGAGGCTCCTGGTATGAAGTCTATCTAATGGCTAATGGCTCTAGGAGGTGGTAAGGTTGCAGGTGTTCCATCCCTTATAATTTCTTTAAAGTTATCAAGTGTTTGTTGCACTTCTTGTGGTATTTCAACCTTCTTCTCCTTCTTTTCTTCCTTGGGTGTCACTATGAGTGCAAATCCCACTCCTTTACCCTCTTCAAGTGTGTTAATAAACTCTTTCTCATTCACTATTAAAAAATTCTAATTCTTTGAACTGCTGCCCTCTTTCTCTTCATTTATAGATTGAATTTTGTATGTAATACCATCCTTCTGAAATGAGTAGGAGTTCTTTTCACCATTGTGTATGGCTTTCCTGTCAAATTGCCAAGGTCTACCCAGAAGTAGATGGCAAGCATCCATTGAAAGAATATCACATAAGATCTTATCTTGATACCCTCCTATAGTGAATTATACCCATGTTTGTTCATTGATAAGAACATTTTGCTCCTCATTCAACCATGTGACTCTATAGGGATGTGTGTGAGGGATTCTTTCTAGCTTGAGTTTACTCACTGCTTCTTCTGAAACTATGTTATCTGTGGATCTAGAATCAATGACCACCTTGCATACCTTTTCCACGATCTTGCACTTAATTCTAAACAATGACCTTCTTTGAATAGGTTCCTCCTTGATTGGCTCCTTTATCAAGACTCTTCTCATCATCAAACTCTCACCATCTTCTGATGTTAAGTTCACTTCATGAGTTTTGCTGCTTGCTGCATTTTCTTGCACATAATTCAATTTTCTTTCACCTCCTTGTGATGAAGTGGGTTTCTCTGGACATCTGTAGGCAGGGTGCCCCAACTTCTGACAGTTGTAGCATTTCATGGTGGAGAAGTAGGACCCTATTCCTGGTCCACTAGATCTACCTCTACCTGGGTTGCTAGATCCCCTTCCTCTATAGCTACTCTTGCTATATGAATCCCCACTTTGCTCAATAAGTTTAGATTCTCCTTGAGACCTTTGATATCCTCTTCCACCAAAACTTCCTCTATGGCCTCTACCATCTCTGCCCCTACCTCTTCCTCTGTTGCTTTGCTCTTGCTTTTTCTTAATCATCTTTTCCACTTTGAGTGCTAGTTGATAACACTTGTGAACTGTTTGTGGACATAGCAAACTCATCTCTTCTTGTATGTTCCATCTCAGTCCATTCAAATACCTTGCTACTTTTATACTCTCATCCTCTACTACCTTGGATCTCATGCATAGTTTTTGAAATTCTTCAGTGTATCTACTGACATCTAAGTCCTTTTGTCTCAAGTTTTGTCTTTTCCTATGTAGTTGGATTTCATTGTCTTCAAGAAGATAGGTTTCTCTAATTTTGGTTACCATTGCTTTACAGGTGGCTATTGGTTGCTTACCTTCTTTCACCCTTTCCTCTTGGATGAACTTCCACCAAGTTAAAGTTGCCTCTCTCAACCTTGATTTTGCTACTTTAACCTTTTGTGCTTCAGTTATTCCATCACATTCAAAATGGTTTTCTAGGCCCTCAATCCATTCTATAAGAGCATCTGGATCCATCTTTCCACTGAAAAGAGCCACTCCCTCTAAGGTTTTACCACTCATGGTTCTCAAAGCCTTCAAGAATGGTTCTTGCTCAAGGACAGGGTCAGGTATGGGAACCTCATCTTCTATTGCCACCATTTTGCCCTTATCTCTAACCTTATCATGGACTTCTTCAGTGTTAACTTCAATTTCAACTAGTTTTATTGCTAGTTGCTCCAACCTCTCTCTGAGTGCTCTATTTTCTTCTTCTTGGTCTTCGACCTTCTTGGCTAATTCAGCATTAGTCACCATGTTTGCTTCTAAGGATTCTATTGATCCTAAGTCAATTTGTTTTCTCTTTTCACCTGAATCTTACTCAAGCTCTGATACCACTATGATAGGGAGATTGAGTGAGAAGTTACTCAATAACCCTAAATTGGTTAGATTTGTTTTGTGGACCCAAGGATATGCTTTTACTTTTGTGTTCAATTAGTTTTTGGCAACATCAAACTTCAACACCCACACCTCTCCTCAACAATCACCTTATTGTGTGTTATACAACTTTGTTCTAGCTTGCTTCCTCAATGTTACTCAAATCCTCCACCATAGGTCCACACCCCAAAAATGGTGTCTTGACTGTCATAATTCATTTAATACAGCCATTAGGTGTATTTCAACTATTTTGCATAGGTTTGGAAAGTTCCAACATCATTGAGGCAACCCGGTTCACTTTTTAGTAAGACAGGGCTAAAAAGGCTAATAGCCCGTGGAGGCCTAATTGGAGTGAAATTTGCTTATATGGTGCAATGATGGCCATGAAAACCAGGTAACCTGACTTGGGAGGTGTCAAAAAGGTCTAAACTCAAGGATTTTCATGATTTTAGCTCCTGAGAAGGTGGTATGAGGACTGTCCACATTTTGAGGCAAAGAAGTAGGGTTTTATGAGGGTTTTGTTCATGCAACAAAGGAAGTCTCTTCTAAACTCCACACCAAGCTTCTTAACTCTTGTAAAACCTCTGCCACATCTTTTAGAACACTTCTTCAACACTTCCCTACATGATATTACATCAAACACTTGCTATGCAAACTGAAAAAGGTAGAAAAATGACTGTTTTTAGCACTGTCACTGTCAAATCACTGTTTTTCCTACACTTTGGAGGGTTAGAACTTCACAAATGCATGTATTAACCTCCAAAAACATTTTTAACAACTTTCACATGATTCCCAAGCATGGGCATGTTCATAAATCAACTTTAGATACCAAAGACATTAAATTCCCCGAAAACTGGGTACTTGCTGTCAGCCACAACTTGACTCAATTTCAAGGTAAAACAAACATTGTTTGGAGCTCCCAATACATCTACAACTCCAAGAAGACTAGTGCAGACCTCTACCTCAAGTTTGATTCACTCAAATTGGTCTTTGAGCACAAACAAGTTTGGTCTTATTCACATTACTAGCCAAATCCATCTCCAACTTGCCTAGCATATGCTCAAGAGCACTTCCTTTGCACAACCCTGGCCAAAATACTGAATATTTACACTATAAATGTGAAATAAAATTTGTCTAAGTCCATTCATGGGAACCCAAACCTGGATTAGACAAGTTGATGCATTTTGGAGGCCAAAACCCTTGACAGGGCAGCCAAGGAGCAAAAATGAAACTATTTTATACAACCAACTTCCAAATGCAAAACCAATGAAACTATTACATCAAATGCCTTGAATTTACATTGAAATAAATCTCCAGAAAGTACAGTATGGAAGGAAACTGTTCAGTACAGAATGTCACAAGAAAATGAGGTAAAAAACCATTAAAAGCCATAATTTTTGATATTTCCAATTGAGAATGTCTTTCAAATACAATTGCCAACCCTATACAAAAAAGAGGGAGGCCTATAAATAGTGTTGGAAAGTATTTATCAAGTCCTATATGGACATAAGACATTTTTGTCTTCTTTTTACAAAAAAGTGTCCAAAATGACAACTTTTTCAAGCAAGAATGACAACTTTTGTTGCTCCAAATGACATTTTTGAGCAACCTAACTTATATTTCCCTCCTAGACACTTAGGAATGTTTAAAAACACTCACAAAACATGTTTCAAAGCTTTCCCAACCATTTCTAGGCCTATAAGGAAATTTTCCACTTTTTAGCCCTTATTTGGCCTAGAAGCACAAAATTGACAATTCAAGCCCTAAGAAGCAAAACTTGATCTCTCAAGCACAAAATAAGATCAAACACTTAAGAAATGACTAAACACAACCTATAACAAATTCAAAACCTATTACAAGACTCACAAACACTAAATCATGAAAATACTAAAAAGGAGAGCGAAGCATGACTAGGTGCTCCTAGACCAAGTGTCCTAAGGAGTCATATGGCATCCTAAGGAACACATGTGTGACCCCTTAGGACCCTATATGGTGCCTTTTAAAGTAATAATAGGTACAACATGTACCTCTTAAGACACCATATGACCCCCTAGGTTCATACAGTGTCATCTGGGTCATATGGGGTCACACATGTGTTAGAACACGTGTGACCCCTTAGCACCCCATATGACCCCTTTTAAAGTCCTAGTAGGTACAAAATATCCCTTAGGACACCATATGACCCCTTAGGACACCATAGGGTCATATGGTATCCTAAGGGGTCATATGGGGTCCTAGGGGACCACACATGTGTTCTAATGCATGTGTGACCCCTTAGGACCCCATATGACCCCTTTTAAAGTCCTAGTAGGTACAACATACCCCTTAGGACATCACAAAGTCATATAGTGTCCTAAGGGGTCATATGGGATCGTAATGGGCCACACATGTGTGACCCCTTAGGACCCTATATGACCCGTTAGGAAACCATAGGGTCATATGGTGTTCTAAGGGGTCATGTATGGGGTTCTAAGGGGCTACACATGTGTTCTAACACATGTTTGACCCCTTGGGACCCCATATGACCCCTTTTATAGTCATAGTCGGTACAAAACACCCCCTAGTACATCCTAGAAGTATTAAGACATGGAGAACCCCTTAATACATCCTAGGACATCTTTTGACCCCTTTTAGCATGTTAGCATGTATAAAATAAGAGCCCATACAACACCAGAAGACCCCTTTTAGCATGTTAGCATGTATATAATAAGACCCCATACAACACCATAAGACCTCTTAGGACTGTAATGACCCCTTATGACCTCTAATGACCCCTTATGACTCCTAATGACCCCTATTAACCCTATTTGACCCCATAGGATCATATAGTGTCATAAAGGGTCATAAGGTGTTGTTAGGGGTCATATGTGGTCCTAAGGGGCCACACATATGTGACCCCTTTGAAAGTCCTAGTAGGTACGTCAACATACCCCTTAGGACGCCATATGACCCCATAGGATCATATAGTGTCCTAAGGGGTCATATGGGGTCCTAAGGGGTGACACATGTGTGGCCCCTTAAGACCCCATATGACCCCTTTTAAAGTCCTAGTAGGTACAACATACCCCCTAGTATATCCTAGGAGTTATTAAGACGTGAACGACCCCTTAATTTCAATTATTTAAAAAAGTTCAAAAACTACAAATAATTACAAAAATCTTAATAATAAGGTTTAATAAAATCTAAATAATATCTAGTTTAATATAACATACTTAAAAAAAATGAAGCCTTCTAATATTAGTGTGTGCGGGAAAAGTGGGTGACAAAAACATAAAATTCCAATTCCAAAGTGTCCACACACCAATGGGACTCTTGGTGCAAGTTATGGGAGCTATATTAAATAGCTCAACTTCCCAAGGGGTGTTCCATTGTTCTCTATCTCACAAGATCCCTAAAGTCAATACCTTTTCTCTCAGATCATTGAGCAAAGTGACTTAGGAATGACAACTCCAAGAACGAGTGATGTTTGCCTATAAGTATGAATGCATTCCTACAACAGATGTGATATTTGAAACTAGAATGATTTAAACTAGTATGAATATGATGCTATGATAAAGATTAGTAATCCTATCCTAACAATATATACTAGTCTAACATGGATATGCTTATGATAATGAAATGCTTCTAAATGTTTAATGTGTTTTAACAAAGAGAGGCTTGATGCCTAGTAAAATGACTATAAATTTAATGCATGAAAGTTGGATATCTTAAAATGAGAGAATGAGAGCTCTATTTATAGGAAAAATAGGGCAATGGATGGTCAAGATTGGATAATCTTAACAAGGGCCAGGATTGAAAATTAATCAATCCATGTTTACAATTCTCACCAATGAAATGGTGACAATTGTCAACAAGAGACTGCTTGAGAGGAGATGCAAGAAGCATTAAATGCTTGAGAAGACATGAAGGTTACCTTGGGAGGTAAGGGTTAAGGTTGGGTTAGGGTCATCCATTGGATAAAGATTTTATCAAAGGGATAAACTCTTATGCAAGGGTTAAAGGGATAACCAAGGTTAAAGCCATGAATACTTGATGAGACCCTTGGGTTAGATGAGGGTTGTGTTAGAGAGAAAGTCTCTAATCATGCAAGAAGGTTGAGCTAACCATTAATGGTTATGAAGATGTTGAGGGTTAAATTCTTGAAGACATAAAGCCTTTGATGGTTATTGAAGACTTTGAGGATTTCAGAAGTGACTTCCCGTTGCTTAGGGATGTGACAATATTTAGGAGATGGATTAGGCTAAGTTAGAAGCGATTAGAAGAATCTAGAAGGGAGTTTTAGGGAGGCAAGTGGGAGATGTAGGAAAATGCAAGTGGATGGAGGAGAATTTTAATTAAAATAAAGTACTTTATTTCAATCAAATAGATGCAACTTGCATAAATACAAGTGGGGGATTTAATAAATAAACTAGATTATTTATTTGCAATGAACAATTTAATTAAAAAGGGAGAAAGGGTAATTAATTAAATAAAATGATTTATTTAATTAAAGACTAGAAAAGGCTTAGGTGAACTTAATTAAATAAATTGAGTAATTCATTTAATCAAATAGAGGAATGAAGTTAAAATGAATATTAAATATTCGCTTATGAAAGTGGTCAGATTTATACGTCTACGTTTTGCCCCTCTTTGAAGTGACGTGTGTGCACATGTTGATTCAAAGAAAATTTGTCGGATATGCTGTCAAAATTTGATCGATATGATGTCATGTGTCGAGATGTCGATATGATGCCCCAGATTTGATGATTGATATTGATGATGCCCGCTCGGGAGATGAATCAAGGATTTTGAAAAATTTGTTGATTTGATGAGCAGTTTTTGAATTAATTGCATTTTAAATATTTTGACTATGTTGAATGCAGTTTAATCGATTCATCTCCCAAAAATGATGTTGATAAGGTTAAAAGTGAGAAAAATGAGGAAAATGCATGCCCCACTTACTAACCTTGTTGACTTTTACCCTATAAAAAGGTAAAAAGTGATTTTATTATTGTCATTTGCACTTTTGTCTCCTTGTGATTATGACACTTGAGCTCTGACGAAAATGTCGGTTCCATATGCTTCACACCGATTCGAGTGCATTCGTCAATACCGGAGGCCCGCCGCGTATGGCCCACCTGTAAGTGATCTAAATCTTGCCACATTTTTTATTGATTTTGCTTGTTTTGGTCATGCTTTTTTTTTTTGTTTAAAATTTATCGTTTTAGCGCATAGGGGTTTTGTTATAGCACATATGATAGAGAAGATAGCGCGTAGGGTTAACCTAGCTAGGTTAGCGTTTAAGTTGCATTATGCAGCACTTCGACAGGTTAGGGTAGCGTGTCAAGTGCTTTAGTGCTTAGGATAGATAGGTTAGCGCTCAGGGGAAAAAGGATAGCGCATCGGGTAGAGTAGCGCTTTGGGTTAGCAGGGTAGCATAATGGTGGAACCAATTAGCACATAGAGGGATTTTAGTGTGTAGAGGAAAGTGTTTAGCACATTGGTGAAGAAAGATAGTGCATAAGTAGCAACTTAGTGTGTAGGAGGTCTGTTTTGGCACGTAGGGTCCAAAAACAGGTGAAGAAGGCTTAGGAGAATGCGTCGAGGGTCGAATAGATTAGGTAAATGGCTTAGGGGTTGGTAGGTGCCTGCTGAGTATTTCAAGATGGGTCATGAGCCAATGTTTTTCCTACTGTGATGATGTCTGATTTTTGGAGCCTGTAGAAATTTGCTTTTGATATGGAGTTCCAAGCTGGTTGATTTGTTTGATGAGGATCATGTTTTGCTTTTGATGTGGATCTTTGATTATTTGCGTTGCGATATGAATTTGATGTCCAATATGAGTTCCGATTCTTGATTTTCGATATGATTCCTGATGCGATGCTTGCATTATGGATCTTTGATATGATGCTTGCGTTATGGGTCTTTGATATGATTTATCGATATGATGCTTTGATCTTTGATATGGGTATTAGATTTATTTCTCGATATGGGTCAAATTTTTGATATGATGCTTGGATTTATTTCACGATATGGGTCAGATTTTTGATATGATGCTTGCGTTATGGGTCTTTGATATTGCTTTTGACATGATGCTTTGATTTTCAATATGGGTCTTTGATTTTTGATATGGGTCTTTGATATGATGCTTTGTTGTTTCAAGTTGATTGTTTTGATTGGATATATTAGATAGATGTGGGAATTGATGATGGACATTTGTTGTTTTGCAGGCACAACTTGGTGTACTTCAGTCACGAGAGCGATTTCTGCGACCGTGGTCATTGATTTCGTGATTGTCACAGGCTAATAGGGATTTGATTGAGAGATGCGGTTTATCTCCCTTACTAGACATGCCTCGGTATATCATTAACCGAGGTTTGTTGACAGCTTTGGCAGAGAGGTGGCATAGTGAAACGAACACCTTCCGCTTGGATACGGGCGAGATAACACTCACACTGAAGGACTGTTATCGCATTCTATGGATTCCTATAGTGGGGGCCTTGTTGCCATATGAGCAGACTGAGGAGGGTGGGACAGAGGCTCTCCGTCGCATCTTCCAGGATGATCACATCAACGGGTACAAGATCCCATGGCAGGAGTTTCTGGATCTTGGTTATGCTACTTTGCCTTCGGTACTAGCAAGTTTCATTGGTGGATTTATGTGTCTCGACCATAGGTCGAAGGGACTAGCGGTGGGATGGGGATTGGTTTTGGAGGATATGGTGACACAAGGACGCAGGTTTGCATGGGGGTCTTGTATGTTAGCCCACCTTTACAAAGAGCATCATCAGGTGGTGTATCTAAGATACAACGGTTTATCAGTGGGGGTGACATTACTACAAGTGTGGGCTTGGGAGCACATTCTTGTGTCGAGACCACTTGCAAATAGGGATGGGCCAGTTGGTCGAGCATATGCTTATGGGTATACAGGTATAGTTGTCCAACGTAAGCTGGGCAAACTAGAGCACTGGCAGAGAGCGTTAGATGATATTGATATTGTCATTTGGAGACCTCATATGGATTGTGAGGTGTGGGTTGAGGATGGGCTAGAGATTCCCTATGTGTATATGTCGAGATATTTGATAGGGCAGACACCCTTTATCATTCAACGATTTTTGCACAGCCGTGTTCAACGACATTATGGGAGACAGCAGGGGATGCCACAGGGAGCGTGTTTATATGCTCGTTAGAGAAAAGATGTGCCAGAGTGGGGACCCACTGTGGATAGTGTAGTGGTGGTAGAGAAGTATATGACATTGGCAGGCCAGATCTAGGATTATGGAGCTGGGGTTGTTGATGTTGGGAGTTCGCAGCGTACTTCGTGGCACATGCAATGACATAGATATCGGATCCAGCAAAGATGCTACCTGCCTTTGATGATGATGAGGATGAGCAACCAGAGAGGCGAGGGGGAGTCGGGCAGAGAGATGAGGAAGGAGAGGAGGTAGGAGATGGAGGTGGGGATGATGGAGGAGGTGGTGGAGGTGGGAGAGGATTTGATAGAGGGAGAGATAGAGGATGAGGGGGTGATGGTGGGAGAGGAGTAGATGGAGGGAGAGGAGGAGGACTTCTTCTTGGTGTTGGTGGTGCTAGTAGGGTAGGTGTAGTGTTAGCGCCGGTGGGTGGTATAGAGGATTAGGCAACCTGCTCATAGGAGGAGATCTGATGTTTTACCTCCACCAGCACCTCAGACTGGGACAGGTATAGGTGGGACCATGACACAGGTACCCATTCAGATTAGGGTACCCACCCATCGATAGGTTTCACAGATTAGAGCCCTACAGGTCACAATGCAGGAGCTACAGGCACAAGTGCTAGCACAACAACGCCAGATTACATAGATTATGGCAGAGCGAGATACATAGAGAAAGCGTCATGGCCTGACAAAGGATCTTGCTGAAAGATTGGAGAGAGCGACAGGTGGTGCCCTGATGCAGGATACACTGAGGAAGATACGGTATATGGCCAAGAAGGCCAAGTACTACAGGCACTTATATGAGGAGCTAGTCCCTAGACAGCACAAAGCTCCTAGCTATGCAGCCAGTCGATCTGTTCATAGTCAGACGAGGATGGAGAGCAGATGTGTTACAGGGCCTGCTCGACGTGATCCACCTGGGGGAGATCCAGGGGCTGGGACATCTTCTGCGAGATCGTCAGCCTCAAGAGATAGTCATACCCGAGAGACTTGTCTCTGTTGTATTTTGATCATTTTTATTGTATTTTGACAGACATGATATCCCTTGTGCAGTACGACCATTTTTGAGATATATATGATGATTTATGATATGAATTGATATGATGTTTCTATGATGATGATGTAATGCTTAGATAATAATGCTCTTGATTTTAATTATGATGTGAATGTATTGGTGTATTGTATTGATTACTGTGATTTATGAGATGTATCTTGAAAATTAGATGTATGATAATGAGATGTGATGTGAGATGTATCTTGAAAATGAGATGTATAATAATGATAATGATGTGAGATGTGATACTAATGCAAGATTTAAAATGATATGCAATAAAATGCAAGTTTAAGAATGATATGCAACTAAATGCTCACTTTAATTCTAGCATTGTCATTCCTATTTAGTCACTTGTTTGTGCTTTGTTTTTGTTTGTCATCATTAAGATTTTGATATATTGGAAGTTTACACAAGCATAATGGTATAATTGAACCATAATTACCTGAGGGAAACTTACATGGATTTTGATATTGCAAGATGGCACGACCTGAGTGTTTCTTGCATAAAATAGACAAGAGTTAACCATTTGTATGTGCAAAGTGGAACAATGTCTTCAATGATATGTTTCCAATCATGTCTCGAGACAATATTTTCATCGTACGAATGATTGCCTCATAGACAAAAAACCAAAAAAATATTAGATTCCACCGTTGCTTTCTCTAGCTCGATGCATCTTCGAGAAACTTAGAAGATCCAATGATTCAAAAATTTTAAGATACAAAATAGTAAAAACTTCATGCTATATGTAAAAAAATAATAATTTAGAAAATCATCCATCATGTGTGTGTTAAAGTTGTAGTTGAATAATGGTCTTGTTTTTTTCTAGCCGGATGAGCAGTTGTTGACAGGGTTTCCTCAACGTGCTGCGATCCTTGTTGTTTGTTGTCGGAATGCTTGAAGTGAGAGGGATGCTGCCCCTAGTTATAGATATATATCGATGTGGATATATATATTGATCACCAAGACATGGTGGGATATGAGGTGAAGAAGTATTTTTTAGATAATCAAGGACAGTGACTACGCTAAGTATGTCCGGGATAATGTTGCATAAATAAGTGTTGGGCGGTGGCCATTAGTTGAGACTTGGATGGATGTAAAAGATATGAGTATTGACAGTTAGAGGAGCCATTCTCTCACAAATAGCGCATGTTGCCAAGTTTTCACTACTTGGTTTTATTGCACTTTTTTTGTTTTTCTTTTGAGTTTTTTTTGTATTTTTATGATTTTTTGGTTTTTTTGTATTTTTTGCTTTTTCCGTGCATTAGACGACTTAAGTGTATAATTTATTTAGATGGATGTTGTTGGTTGGTTTGTCAAGCACGTCTCCTTCTGAAGTTGTTATCTAATAGGCGCCTGATCCGTAGGCCGATATGATGACATAGGGACCCAACCAGTTAGGTTCAAACTTTCCCTTCTTTTCTCGATCCTGTTGATTTCGGGGATTTTCTTTGAGTACAAGATCACTGACTTTAAAAACCCTAGGGATGACTCTGTGGTTGTAGCTTCTACTCATGTGTTGCTGGTATGCTTTGAGATGATCATAGGCATGTTGTCATTTTTCATCCAGAAGCTCTAGTTCATGCAATCTATTTACCCGATATTCCTCATCTGGTATGAGGCCTTTCAAAGACACTCTGAGTGACGGAATTTCTACCTCAAGAGGTAAAATTTCTTCTGATCCATACACCAATTAATATGGCATAGCCCTTGTAGGTATCCGAATGCTAGTCCTATATGCCCAGAGTGCCGAATTGAGTTGTACATGTCAATCCTTACCCGCATCATTTACTATTTTCTGAACAATTTTCAAGATTGTTTTATTTGATGCTTCTACTTGACCATTCCCCTGTGGGTAGTAAGGTGTGGAGACATGATGTTGGATTTTGAATCGCTCACATAGCTCTCACACATCTTGATTTTTGAAGGGACATCCGTTGTCTGTGATGATAGAACTAGGAATGCCATATTTGCAAATTAGATAATTGAGAATAAATGAGGCAATCTGTTTTCCAATCACTGTGGTCATCAGGGTTGCTTCAATCCACTTTGTGATATACTTTGTTGTAGTGATAATGAACTTGTGTCCATTTGAAGAGGAAGGATGGATTTTCCCTACCAAATCAAGTCCCCACTGATAGAAAGGCCAAGATGTTGTAAACGACTGTAGCTCCTGTGTTGGTGCATGGATAAGATTGCCATGAATTTGGCACTTAGGACATTTCTTTTCGAATTGATAAGAGTCTTTCTCCATTGTCGGCCAGTAATATCCCATTCTCAGAATTTTTTTAGCGAGAGTAGAACCACTTGAATGTGTGCCACATATACCCTCTTGAAACTTGTGTAAGGTAGAGTCAGATTCATTACGATCAAGGCAACGAAGAAGATTACCATCTAGACCTCGACGGTAAAGTGTGTCAGCACTTAAGGTATAACGGGCGGCTTGCCGGATAAAGCTACGTTTTTGGTTACGAGATAGGTCAAGTGGGAGGGTATTGGTCTTAAGATATTCACAGATTGTCTTGTATAGAGGGGAGTCTAAACCGGTTAAGGAATAGATGACGTGGGATGCAGAATTGTTATAGGCTGGGGAAAACAGTTGCTCTACCAGGAACTCATAACGACTCTGTTGCTTTGGAATTTGTATCAGTGAAGCGATAGTAGCCATTGCATCGACCGCTCTGTTGTCTAACCTTGGTATTTGCTCGAAGGTGATATGTACGAAGTATTGTTTGAAGTCATCTACCATTCTCTTATAGTGCATTAGTTTATCATCCTTTGTCTGATATTCATCATTGATTTGTTTGATGACTAATTGAGAATCCCCATAGACTCTCAATTCCGTGATTCTCCATTCCACAACCATTTTGATTCCTGTGACCAGGGCTTCATATTCAACGATGTTGTTGGTGCATGAAAAAATCAGTATATGAGAGCATGGAATTGTGTGCCCTTTTGGAGTGACGAACAAGATGCCGACACCCAATCCATGTTGGGTATAGGAACCGTCAAAGTACAGAGTCCATTGCTTGGGTGTGACGGTGAGTACATCCATGTCTGGAAATTCCATTTGCATTGGTTGTTTATCCGGTAGTGATGCTTCAACTAGTTGATCTACAATTACCTGTCCTTTGATAGCTCGACGCTCTATGTATTCGATATCAAACTCACTGAGAATCATGACCCATTTAGCTAGTCGACCTATAAGTGTTGCTTTGCTGAGTAAATATTTGAGAGGATCAATTTTTGCTACTAGCTTGATTGTGTGAGATAACATGTAGTGGCAGAACTTTTGAGAAGAGAATACCACAACTAAACAAGCCTTCTCAGTGAATGTATAATTTAGCTCATATCTGTTTAGTGTTCTACTAATGTAATATATAGCTCTTTCCTTGCCTTCTTGATCTTCTTGTGCTAGCAGTGCCCGCAATGATACTTTCGTTGTTGATATGTAGAGAATGAGTGGATTTCCTGCTATTGGTGGTACTAGAACTGGTGGATTCATTAGATATTGCTTGAGTTGATAGAATGATTCTGCACAATTGGCTTCCCATCGGAAAGGTATGTTCTTATGTAGAAGATGATTGAATGGTAGACTTTTATATGCTAGTTGGGCTATGAATCGCCTGATCGACTGCAGTCGTCCCTGTAGAGATCTGAGCTGGCTAATGTTCCTGGGAGGTGGCATCTCCATGATGGCATGTACCTTCACTAGATCTACTTCAATACCTTTTGCAAACACAATGTAGCCTAATAGTTTTCCTAGTGTAACCCCGAAGACACACTTCTTAGGGTTTAGTCTGGCCTTGAACTATTCCAATCTTTGAAAAAATTTATCTAATATGCCCAGATGTTCTGCTCGAGTGAATGACTTAGCCAATAAATCATCCACATAGTCCTCCATGAAGGTATGCATCATATCATGGAAGATTGTTGTCATGGCTCTTTGATAAGTTGCCCCAAAATTCTTTAAGCCAAAAGGCACGACGTTCCAACAATACGTTCCCCATGGACAGGTGAACACAGTTTTATCTTGATCCTATAGAGCTATCTTGATTTGATTATAGCCAAAGAAATTGTTCATTAATGATAACATTGCATGGCCCACTATTAGATCCACAATTATGTTGATGCTAGGCAAAGGAAAATCATCCTTTGGACAGGCTTTGTTGACGTCTCTAAAATCTGTACATATTATGATGCTTCCATCAGGTTTTGAAACTGGGACAATGTTTGAAATCCATTCAACATAGTCTATAGGTCAAATGAATCCGATGTCTAATAACTTCTTTAGTTCAGCTTTGACCAACAATGCCACATACGGGTTCATCTTTCTTAATTTATGTTTGACTGGCTTAGCTCCGGGAGCAATAGATAAATGATGCATGATCAGGTTCGGATCTATTCCGAGCATATCAACATAGGACCAATAAAAAATGATTTTCTTTTCTTTGAAGAATCTGATAAAATCTGGTTGTTCCTCTTCTGTCAGTGATTCTGCTAGGTGTATATTTTTAGTTGTTGCTTTTGTATCGATGTTTAATGATTGAGTTGGCTCAATAAATATGGGTGACCACTCTTGATAGTGTTAAATGTCAAGTCTCCCATCCTTAGTTGCCTTAAAAAGGTTTCACCCTCAGATGCGTCCTTTATTTTGACTTTTTTGTGATCTAGTGTTGCCATTGATTGGTTTTTAGTATTAGATCCTTTATTTCTTTCATTTTTGCGACTGAGAGACTTGGCACTCCCCTGACTGCAGATATCATTATTTTGTTCACTGGTAGAGCATGTTTTTGGGTTGACTATACATAGATATTAGATAATGGATTCATCATCTGGGAAGATAGGTATATCATGGTGTTCAGGTTCTTCCCAGTCCATGAGATCAAGAAATACAAGCGGTAGAGAGTCATTTGGTGGGTCGAGATCAGCTGCGGTAAGTGTCATGATAGAGGTATCATTATAGTTATTTGGGATGCTAGTTAGGTTAATGATATTTTCAAGGTATTCGATGGTATCATCTTTGGTTTAGACTTGTTCGTATTGTTGCTGCTCGTTCTCCTTAGCCTCGTAGATATGTCGTGGTCTGAATTCAAGTAATCGAGACTCTGTGCCTTGTCCCTCCTGAGAAAGGGGTGTATATGAATGTATAGTACCTTCCTCGCCATCCTTAGCAATATTTGAACAACTACCCCATTCATAGTCATTAGACACAGTTTCAGAAGTACTGTCCCAGAGCCTCTCACTACTGCTAACAGGAATGTTGTAGGGTGAGAAAAGATCTCTGATAATTGATACCAGTCTTGTAGTTTTTTCTGATTCAGAATTAGAGCCTACTTGTACCCTTTGCATTGTTCATACACTGTTTCTCCTTGGAGAGTAATGATTTATTCGAGTGGTGACTCTGCCTTGTTTTGAATAGGTTCCTATACATGATACACTTTCTTATAAGAGGCTTCTTCCCTTTGAATGTCCAGTTCCTCTTGTCGTTTCTCTTTTTCCTGGTGTTCTCACTCTTTCCTTGTTTTTTCTGTTGTTTGGTGTAGTGCCTCTTGCCATGAGTTCTCATTGTATTTCTTCTTTGCTTTCCACTGAGGTTTCTGATACTTATTTTGTTTTTGCCTCAGTGGTATGTTGTGTCCATATCCCATTCTTGTTTTGTCTCGTGAAAATTGTGAAGGAGGTTCTAGTGGTTCTATAATGCCTTCTTGACGCTATAGGTCCTTTGCCATTGTATCCCATATGTTGCATGATTCAGAATCCTTTTCCATATTGTTGTGTTGGTATGGCCACCTCCAGAGTAGGAGCTATGACCTCTTCCTCATCCTTGTATAGCCAAATAAGGATGTCTTTCTCTTCTGATTCATTTGCTAGTGTGCCCAATTGGATAAATTCACCATCAAACTTGGTGATGGGTTGTGTCTCTTGATGTATCGATGCAAAAGGTTGTCCATGAGATTTTGGCAATGTTGACAATTGTGATAGACACATGGGTTCGAAAGAGTATTCTCCCATGCCTTGATCTTTGATTTTCATCTTTTGTTTGAAGTCCATGGATATAGACTTGAGTTTTTCTTGATGATGATCTAATGCTGAGGAAGTTGGAGCTTCCTTGTTGTGTGGAACCAGGCTGTCTCGAGCTGCCCCCATAGCATTGCAATGTTGAAAATGGTTATTATCGATAGGTATGGAAATCCCCTGCCCATTATATGAGAATTTGACACACTGATGGTATGTTGAAGGCACTGCTTTCATTTCATGTATCCAAGGATGACCCAATAGAATATTGTATGTTAAGTCTATGTCTAAGACTTGGCACATAGTGTCCCTTTGTATTGGTCCTACCTGAATAGGTAATATCATTGTTCCTTTGGATGACCTTTCTTCATCATCATAGGCCTTGATGGCGATCTTCTTGTTTGGATCAATAGACTGCTCAGAGAAGCCCAATGCACGGATAATCTTTAAAGTACAGATATTGAGACCATCTCCTCCATCTATTGACACTCTTTTAACTCGATGTTTATAGACTAAGAAATTTATATGAAGCGGAGTGTTATGCGGATGATTCAAGGAGACATTATCGCATTCGGAAAAGGTGAGGTTATGAGGCCCTATCATATGAGCCACCATGGCTTGGAATTTTTCAATGTCCAGATCTTGAGGAACGTTTGTTTCAACCGGTGCTTGTTCTAAGATGTCCTTATGTTTTGGCGAGAGTTTGAGTAACTCGAGTATGGATATTTGAGCAGGAGTTCTCCGTAGTTGATCAACCAAATTATATTGAGTCTTGAGGATAGTGGTGGATATTGATGTATGCCCTTTTAAGACGTATTTTTGAGCTCTGGTTGTTACATTGATTGATGCATGGTCTTGTTTGTCCTTGATTTTTATGATATTTATTTGGTTGTCATCTGTCGATATGTGATTTATGGTGTTATTGTACAGGTGATTTATACAAGCTCCTCCAATATCGTTTGATGATGAAGCTCCTCCCTTATTGTAATTTGGAAGAGGATTTTTAAAGGCGTCATGGTCACCGTTTATTTTGAGACCATCAACTGCTAAATCACCTCTATCAATCATATCCTGAATGATGTTCTTAAGCCTCATGCAATCATTTGTGTGATGTCCTTTGTTTCGATGAAAATCACAGAAATGTGCATCGTTCCACCAAGGTGGTTTAACCTGGGGTTCAAAGTTGTTTATGGCTGGCAATGTGATAATTTTGTTCGGTAGGAGTTCTCGAAATGCCAATTCTAAGGTTTTCCCTAATGGTGTGTAGATACGTCTATTTGGGAAAGTGTTGGTGTTACCTCTTTGGTTTGTATTATTCCCTTGGTTAGCGTTGTTGCCTTGGTTATTGTTGTTGCCTTGGGTATTGTTGTTGGTGTTTGAAATTGAAGGTCCTTGATTGGTATTTTGTGGATAAGTGTTAGTGCCTTGATTAATACCTTTTTTATTCTTGTTAGATTGTGGATTACCTGATAAAGCTAATACTGGTTGTTTGGACTTCATATCATTAGCATCAACTCCTCCATCATTAACAACGTTTTTGTTTCTTGTCCAAAATCTGGATTTGTCTAAAGTGTTGTTGTTATTTTAACTGTTAAAGGGGTGAGTGTTGGATGAGTTAGTTCCTTCCTTAAAGAACTTCAATGTTCCTTTCTTGATGCAGGCTTCCTCTACTTGGATTCCATTTTCTATCTATAGCATAGAAATTAGGAATCATCAAAACAAGTAGATCAAAACAAAACACATGATAGCTCAATCAAAAGAACACTCATTGCAAATGAACCTAATTCTAAGCACAATCAATAGAGGTATGAAAACAAAGCATTCAAAATGAAAATTATGCAAACTAGATGTAGAATTGAATACTCCTTCCATGCGGCTCCATTGTTGTTCTTTCCTCTTCAATGGGTTTGTGGATCTCACCTACAAGTGCACACACAATTGAAAGCAAAAAGCTCAAGAGTACTAGAAACGTAAGTTCGGTAGTTTGACAGAAATTCGGGATTCATGAAGGATTCGAAGGGTTCAAGATTAAGAATTAAGGATTAAGGGATTCGATTGAAAAAAACATCCAATTTATAGAAGAATTGGATAAGTGACAAGATTAGCATGATACAATTCAAATGGAAATTGCAAATCAATATGACAAATTATGACAAATTATGCACTTTCCATGCACAATTTAATTGATTGATAATTGATGACAAATTATGACACATTCTATGTCAAAATTGATTGATTATCAATTATGACAATTTATGACAAATTGAAATGTCACTCCCATAGAATTAGGAGATGAATTAGGAGGGAAAAGGAGTTAGAAATTTGAAAAATTAGGAAATTGAAATTGATGACAAATTAGGAATTAGAAATTGATAGAAATTAGAATTTAGGAATTAGTGAATTAATTAATAATTTTTCATTTATTAATCAATTCACAAAAAGGAATAATTAGCCAATTAAATAAAGATTTAATTGTAATAAGAAGACTTAGGATTAATAAATAATTTAGTAATCCTAGAGGAAGAAATGGCAAATTAGGTTAAATGACTAAATCATAAAACCCTAGAAGACGAATTAGAAATGCGAAAATGACAATTAGGTCTTGATTGAAGATAATTAATATCATGATTTTGAATTGATAAATGACCAAAGCGACGAAATGATTTGATAAATGCGCCAATTGACGAGGAACAATGACAAATTGATCCAAATTGACATAATTGAGACAGACAATGATCGATAGCGAAATAATCGCAAAATGACAAAATTGACAAGAGGACGAGGATCAATGATAAAATAGATTGCAAGACGACAAGATTGGAAATGACCATGATTGATGACAAATCGATCGTAAAAATGACAAGATTGCAGGATTGATGATACGATTGATAAGATTGATAGAAGGACAAAACCCTAGTTAGGATTGACGATGTCCAGAATGATAAGATTGAATACGCACATTGATGCGATAGGATAAGATTGATCAAAATCATGACTGGATAATGTTGTCGACAAGACCAAATTCGAGGACGAGATGATTGAAGAATGTAGAAGAATGACTCAATGTTCACAAATGATAAAGACCAAATGCGTGACATAGGAGAAATGTTAATGCGACGCAAAAAACCTAAAATGAGGCAATGCGCAAATGTTAAAGTATGACCTCGCAAGCGTTGACCATTTTTAGGTGCCTACATTTTGCCCCTCTTTGAGACAATGCGATTCTGAGCGTTGTTTCAAAGAACAATAACAAAAATGCCCCAGACAATGATAATGACATATGCATGCCCCCTCGAGGAATTGGCCGGAAACATGCGGAGAAGAGGCCAATTAATCGATAAAAATGACAGGATCGAACGGACTGACAATCGGAGATCGGATGCATGACAAACAATCAATTTAATGTGCACAAGACCGCGACCAACATAAGATGGAGAGGATGCACGTCCATCTATGCAATGACAAAGAGCTATAGATGGGACCAAGAGGGTGAAAATGACTCATTTGCACTTGCTAAAGAGGAGGATTTGTTGCTCTGGACAAGGACACTTGCAGACAGATGGCGAACGTTCCAATGGCGGATCACCTTGGGGAATGTGTACGCACATTCAGACGACCGGAGGACGCAGGAGCAGCGGTATGTATCTCGAAAACCCATGTTTGCAATTTGATGAATTTAACTTGTTTGCGGGACATTGCGGGGATGAGGAAGATAGAGGGAGCACCCAGTGACAGAGGCACGTACTCCTTATGACAGACAGTGGACATTATGTAGTTTGACATTTTGTAGTCAGCCTGCGGGCCATACTTAGGACAGACAGTCCGATTTTGTACTCCGATATTATTATGATATGTGATATGATATACATCGATATGATGGATGCAATATATTATGACTTATGTTTTTTGCATGTATGGATGACTTATGTACTTGTTTATGACCATGTATGGATGCATTTTTATGTATTTTTTTTTGATGCATTTATGAAATGAAATGGATAAAAATGCTTGATGTAATATACGTGATGGAATGCAAATGTACTAACCAAATAAATGCAGGATGCAGCATATGTGCATGGATATCGGAGCACTAGACCGAACTGACTATCCGACCGGACGGAAGAAGTGTTAGTAAGAAGAAATGAGATAGAAGACAGTTAGAGATCATGAAAACTTGCTTTCAGTAATGCACTTTGTAGGTGAGAACCTTTATTTTAATATAGCAAAATGGATGCGTAGCATCATGGCATGGAAGGCCAGAGCTGAAATGCAACCCGATTTGCATAAGACAGACACAGCATAAACAAATGACAATCACAATCAAAAAAAGAAAAGGATCATGAGCCATCCCGGTCACTCTAAATCACTCAGTGACATCATCGAGCAACATAGGAACATGATCGAAGATAAATCAATAAAAAGATAAGATGCGCAAATTCAAACAAACAAACAAACATCTTGATCTTCATTGTCAAAAGTTGAACATGCTGATAGGACGATCATGCTGTCTGGTTTCAGGAAATGCGGTACCCCGTCTAAGACAGGACACAGTCTGGTTTCGAGTATACCACACCCTGTATAAGACCCATGATAGTAGTGACAAGGACAAATGATTTGGATGTGGATGTGCGATTGATACGACAGTTTGGATCAGTTTGAATGTTTGGTTTGATTGAATAAGTTCATCTGGTTAAAGCATGATTTCAGTTAAAGCACAATGTTTGATTGCGAGTCGTTGGATGTATACTCAGTGAGCTGTCGATGCATAAAGGGAATACTTTATTGCAAAAATGCATGTTTTTGGTTTTTGGAGTTTTACAATTTTTTTGTGTTCATTCTTTTCTTTTTTTTTCAGGACTTTATTTGATTTTTTTTGACTTTTTTTTTTCAGGACTTTATATGATTTTTAGAGATTTTTTCATGACATTTTTCAATTTTTATGAGATTTTTTCAGGACTTTTTTTTATTTTTATGGATTTTTTTCAGGACATTATTTGATTTTTATGGATTTTTTTTTCAGGACATTTTTGGATTTTTATGACTTTTTTCAGGACTTTTTTCAATGTTTAAGACTTTTTTTTCAGGACTTTTTTCAATTTTTATGATTTTTTCAAATTTTGCCCCCAGTGTCTAGCAAGGCAAGGAATATGACAAATGGATAAATAGGCTTGCTGAAATGATGGTGGATAGAGGGAAGACAAAGGCCTTTTATGATGGAGACAATATGGATGCAATTTTCAAGGGCTATTGCGTGATGGGACAAGAAACTGGATATGACAATGTAAAGCAGTGACATGGCATGAGGGACATGTCAAGAGGTGTTTGAAAAATATGTTTTGCATTTCATGTCCTTATGTTAGATCAAGATCAAGGGACAAAAAGAGTGTATGGATAGCGATAAGATATGGATAGGATAAGAAAGACCAAGAATGGATAAAGGACATGGACTGAAGGTCGGGATTGGCTAAGGGATAGTGGCAGAAAGTTGCAATAAGCTAGGGAATATGGATGAAAGGTTATAATAAGCAAATGGATAAATGACCAAAAGCTATGATAGACTAAAAGCTGCAAACAAGATGCATGATGCTCATGACGATCGTCAGCCTTGTCAAGATCAAAGGTGGATAGGGAAATTGGACATGAGGGACAATAGGATATGAAGGGTAATGACAGGGGTTCGATAGGATAATGGAACAATGAGGGACAAAAGGATATGATAGGATAAAACTTGCCCCCAAGTGTGATGTGCAAGAAGTTCATAAATTACGCATGACGCCTGTTTGCCAGGTTTTCATCATGGTACTTGCCCAAAGCGCCCGTTTGCCAGGTTTTCACCAATGGACGAATTATTTTTCTTTTGCTATTTTTTTCTTTTTCTTTTTTGTCTCTTTCACTTTTTTTATTTTTGACTTTTTCAATAGAAGACAGACATATGATAGGGGATGGAAGAAGGACTCAAGCATCTTTTTGGTTGGATAGTAGCCTTGAAAAAAAATGGACCATGACCTTGAAAAGTATGCTCAAAGACGTTGGTAGGATAAGGACATGGAGGATGAGATGAAACTAAGGCAAGGATTTATGCAAAGGATTGGATCAAAGGGATCGAAGGATGGAAAATATGCATTGGATAATGGATAGGGTACTGGAAGAATTGGGCTTGAGTGGATGGAAATGAAGGCAAGATCGACATTGGCACACACCTTGAGGGGTGATGGACTGATGGAGGACAAATGTATTTTGGATATTGAGATTTTGATGGAGGAAAGGCTATGGATTTTGGGACAAAAGGGCCCAAAATGGATGAAGAATGTGATGGAGGAATAGACTTGGAAAGTTTAGATGGAGGAACAACAATTTTGGATGCCAAGTTGGAGGTTTCTTTTTGTGCTTCAAGGAGCTTCTTGGGGATCCACATGGTTTTTGATTTTTCATGCTTTTGTGGTTCCTTGGAGTGCATTGCTTGCACAAGGGATTTAGGAACCCATATATATTTTGACTTTGCTTTATTTTGCTCAGTGGGCCTTTGTGGCCTATGGAATATTTCTTTTTCTTTATAAATCATATTGTTCTTTGTTTTGACATGCCGATTAGATTGGACATGTTGATCCTTGAATACATGTGGATTGCTAGACTTATGATGCTTATACTTGGCATCCAAATTGCTTGGAAGGGGGAATGAATGTCGGTGTGGATGGGAATGATAGGGAGGCATGTGGGATGGATGGAAGGTTCTCCAAGATATGTGCCTTTGCTGATGTTGCATAGGAGATGGAGGGATATAGGGACCTAGAATGGATGGAAGCGATGATGGGGAAGGTGGACATTTGGATTTTGACTTTGAAGGGATACCAACGCCTTGAGTGTGAGCTTTGTAGCCATGACCATTAAGATCTTCTTTAACATGAAGGGATTCTTGCTTATGGAGATCTACCCCTTTGCCTTTATCAATATTTTGACTAATAGGATACTCTTTTCTTTGGGAAGAAGACGAGAGTCCATTATGAGGTGGATGTGATATGAGAGAAATAAGGAGATCTTGAAGTGGATCGGATTGCACCAAAGTGGAAGAACCCATTATGCATGTAGGGGGTTCATGAACATCTTGCACTGACACGTTAGAAGCATGAGGGGTATCAGGATCATGAGGGGGACTAGGAGTGTGTAGTGGACATGGTTCAATGATAGGCTCTTCAAGAGATGGAATGGGAGAAACAATGGGATCACCAAAAGAAATGCACTCTTGGAGTGGATATGCTAGATTAGGACGTGGAGATGGAGGAACAAGTGGATCTTGTGGAGGATCTGAAGGAATAATTTGATCTTGCTCGAGGAATGGAGTGTCAATAGGACTTTGGATATGATGGACAAGAATAGGAGAATCATCATGATTTTCTGGGAAGATGGGGTCCTGGTCCACAATTGGATGGGATGATAAGTTTTCAGGATCTTGATCTTGATTTGCTTTAGGACTCATTTCTTCGTGCTCTAAATTATCCTCTTGACATGGGGTTGGACTTTGGATATGCCTGGGGGATTCTGACAAGGAATCAATGCTTTGGCATGAAGGAAATGCACTTTGAACATTTGTGATGGGTTTTGGCAAGGAATCAATGCTTGAACATGAGGAAGAGGGACTTTGAATGGGGTCCTCTAAAACAGGTAATGGCAATAAAGTGTATGGTGGCATTGGGTCTTGTATCTCTGAAACATGGCAAGGATGTGCATCATGAATTGGATTATCTTGGCAATCAATTATGGATAGCTCTTGGGTAATTGCATCCTTGGGTGTATTGTTTGATGAAGACAATATGGAAGGTCCTTGCGGAACTTCTGGAGGTGTAGGGATAGATGCCACTGGAGAGTCAATTTGTTTATGGGGGGATGAGGCATTGCTAGACATAAGTGTATTATCTTTATCTTCCTCAAAAGGCTCACTTAGTCGTTTCCTTAAGAGCATTGCAATAAGGCCACCTTTCTTTCGAGGTTTTGACATGGTTGGACCTGGAATTTGAACTTGTTTGGAAAGAAGTTGGTTCTGATCTAATGTCATGTTTTGATTTTGGACTTGGTTCAATTGTTTTGACATTTTTGAAACTTGGGTTGGTGTGTGTTGCAACCTTTGTTTTTGAATGTTTGGTTGCGGTTGTTGACATTGATATGTTGGTTGAACTTGAACTTGTTGATATTCCACCCTTGGTTGAACTATTTGTTGACATTGTATAGTTGGTTGGACATATTGTTGAAATTGGACCATTGATTGTGTTGGTTGCATATGTTGGACCATTGGTTGTGTTGGTTGCATATGTTGGACCATTGGTTGTGTTGGTTGCATATGTTGGACCATTGGTTGTGATGGTTGAAAATCTGATTGATAGTAAACACCTTGTTCTTGTTGTGGAGGCACATAATGTTGAAATTGATGTTGTCTCCTTTCTTGTAATTTTTTCATCATCTCTATTTGCGAGAGGAGAGCTGGTATGTCTGATCGTTCAAGAAGAGATCTTACATCAATTGGCTCAATATTTGGATTTTGGCCTGGAAATTTTCGAAACACTTTGGACATTTGTGATCTAATCTTCTCACTGTTTTTCACTCTTTGTTCGAAAATCTCTTGTTCTTGAGCTAGTTTCTCCTCTAGTTTTTGTATTTGGAGACTTGTTTCATCATGATAAGTTTGATTGATATTGCCTTGTTGTTGGGATGGATAGAATCGTGATTGCATTGTCGGTTGATATGTCAAACTTTGTTGCATCATTGGTGCTTGGAACCTTGTTTCAATAGACATGTCACTATGCAAATGCAATATTTTTTTTGGAATTTTTCAAGGATAGTATATGATATGCAACTAAATGCAAACCAAATATATGAAAATGCAATCTATGTTTTTGGTTGTTTTTGAAGATCTTGACAAACTTATGAATGCAAATCTAAAAGAGACCCTTAGGAAATTGAAATGACATCTAGACCTCAAAGGACAAAAGGACTTAATTGACAAAGGACAAGATGACAATGTCTCCCCTATGCGCTTGGATACTAAGCTAGGTTTGACGAAATGATATTGATGACAAAAGGACAAAAGATTTGATAAGGTCTACACCTCCTAACAATGACTTAGGGTTTATCAAAGATTTGGATTACCCAAGTATGACAAGACCTAGGTTTGACACTATATGCTAAGGGACAATCAATATGCAAATGATCTTAATATGATATGACAATGACTTAGGCTTAATGAAGAGACTTGGGATATGCAAATGCAAATGTATGACAATGTCAACCTAAGATGAAACCTAAGGTTTAATTATGAAATAATATTACTCTTATGCAAGAGGACATATGCAAATGGATGACTTTTATTGATATGCAAAAGAAGTATGACTTAGGTGAAACTTAACCTTGGTACTTGACAATGAACTTTGCAAAATGCAACCTAGGATGAACCTAAATGTAAGTGACATGAATGTTAAGACAAGATTTGGAACAATGTTGGATAACCATGCTTTAGGAATATGATCTTTGAATCTTGTTGAATTTTTGTTGGATGAGTGTCTCTTGTGCTTAATCTTATGTTAGATCAATTTGCTTTGCTTTTGAAATGGGATAACATTCAACTTTTGACAATCAAAGAATACAAGATGTTACAACTTAGACTCAAGACAATCATGCTCATTTCCACATTCCTTATGGTAGGCAAAGACATTAGGTACTTGAGAGGTAGACTAATTATGAGATTCAAGGAGAATACATAGATGCTTGACCCCACGGGCTCCCCTCCATGACACTCACTTCTCAGGGCAGCCAAGCATCAGTCCCCATGGAATCTCCCCATGGCGAACTTAGTATCTCTTCCAAGTATCCGAATTTGTCCTTCTCAAGCAACTAGAAGGGTTTTTGGCCTCTAAAAACAAGGTGTGTAGTAAGGATTTCTATTAAGCATTACTCCTTGATGTCATGCAAGCATGATTGAGACATTAAGCCCATCAAGATACCAAACAAATGTAGTCCCGCAAGCACGATTTAGACCAAGAGGCCCTACTTAAATGTTGATATGAGAAAGAGTCCAAGGGTCATCACTTCCCAAGTAACTACAATTCCCAAGTAACACTTCCTTCAAAGCTTTCGCTCATCGGGTATTTTTTTATAGTGAGTTAGAATGCCAAGGAATTCTAGCCGTACTCACTTTGGGTCATTCCCTTCTCATGATTATCACTTGCTTGCTAAAGCAAAGTGGTCGGGAAGGCAGGCCCTCTAAAGGAGACACTCAATCAACAACACAAGCATGGTATCGAAGATCTGGATTTCTGATCACCCTAAGAAGGATGAGAGCATACTCTCCTACTCCAATGTCATACTTAACAATCAAAACAAAAAAATGTTCATTCCCACCTATTTATAAATCACTAAGTGCCTAATTAAAAACTCAAACACACAATTTGGTTGTTTCTCCAAGGCAACCTGCAAAAACCAAGTTAGCTGTTTGATTTGTTGTCTTTGACCATCGAATCTTCATAACACATGTTAGTTGTTTGATTTTTAGTCTTTGTCATGCGTATGCCAAGATCCTGCACAAATAATCAGTACCAAAATCCAAAGCATAGAAAACAGAATGCAAAAACACCAAAGATTTCAAGTAAAAACTGCATTTTTCACCTCTGATCTGGACTTTACACAGGCGCAGAAGACAGGACACAAGCGCAGGATGTCTAACACAAGCGCAGAATGTTTCAACACAGGCGCAAGATGTTTCAACACAGGCGCAGAATGCTTCACACAAGCGCAAAAGTGTCCAAAATGCACTGCACGGCTCTGTTTTTGAGTTTTTGACCTGCAAATCAACTTAGAAGCACTCCAAAACACAGTAAGATGGTTAGAAGGTTAGTATTCACGTCAGGTTCACCAGTTAATGTAGCGTAGAAATTAGGAATCATCAAAACAAGTAGATCAAAAAAAAACACATGATAGCTCAATCAAAAGAACACTCATTGCAAATGAACCTAATTCTAAGCACACTCAATAGAGGTATGAAAACAAAGCATTCAAAATGAAAATTATGCAAACTAGATGTAGAATTGAATACTCCTTCCATGCGGCTCCATTGTTGTTCTTTCCTCTTCAATGGGTTTGTGGATCTCACCTACAAGTGCACACACAATTGAAAGCAAAAAGCTCAAGAGTACTAGAAACGTAAGTTCGGTAGTTTGACAGAAATTCGGGATTCATGAAGGATTCGAAGGGTTCAAGATTAAGAATTAAGGATTAAGGGATTCGATTGAAAAAAACATCCAATTTATAGAAGAATTGGATAAGTGACAAGATTAGCATGATACAATTCAAATGGAAATTGCAAATCAATATGACAAATTATGACAAATTATGCACTTTCCATGCACAATTTAATTGATTGATAATTGATGACAAATTATGACACATTCTATGTCAAAATTGATTGATTATCAATTATGACAATTTATGACAAATTGAAATGTCACTCCCATAGAATTAGGAGATGAATTAGGAGGGAAAAGGAATTAGAAATTTGAAAAATTAGGAAATTGAAATTGATGACAAATTAGGAATTAGAAATTGATAGAAATTAGAATTTAGGAATTAGTGAATTAATTAATAATTTTTCATTTATTAATCAATTCACAAAGAGGAATAATTAGCCAATTAAATAAAGATTTAATTGTAATAAGAAGACTTAGGATTAATAAATAATTTAGTAATCCTAGAGGAAGAAATGGCAAATTAGGTTAAATGACTAAATCATAAAACCCTAGAAGACGAATTAGAAATGCGAAAATGACAATTAGGTCTTGATTGAAGATAATTAATATCATGATTTTGAATTGATAAATGACCAATGCAACGAAATGATTTGATAAATGCGCCAATTGACGAGGAACAATGACAAATTGATCCAAATTGACATAATTGAGACAGACAATGATCGATAGCGAAATAATCACAAAATGACAAAATTGACAAGAGGACGAGGATCAATGATAAAATAGATTGCAAGATGACAAGATTGGAAATGACCATGATTGATGACAAATCGATCGCAAAAATGACAAGATTGTAGGATTGATGATACGATTGATAAGATTGATAGAAGGACAAAACCCTAGTTAGGATTGACAATGTCCAGAATGATAAGATTGAATACGCACATTGATGCGATAGGATAAGATTGATCAAAATCATGACTGGATAATGTTGTCGACAAGACCAAATTCGAGGACGAGATGATTGAAGAATGTAGAAGAATGACTCAATGTTCACAAATGATAAAGACAAAATGCGTGACATAGGAGAAATGTTAATGCGACGCAAAAAACCTAAAATGAGGCAATGCGCAAATGTTAAAGTATGACCTCGCAAGCGTTGACCATTTTTAGGTGCCTACACTATCAACTTCGCAAAAGATGGTATGCATTGGAGCTTGAGTTGATAACTCATCTCACTATTTAGATTGTCGATAAAGATCTCCATATTTTCCTTTTCAGGCACATCTCGAGGATATCTTGAAACCAGACGTCTCCAACGCTAAAGAAACACCATGAATGTCTCATTGTTATTTTGTTTGGTGTTACATACATCCAACATGGTGATTGCATTTTGAATATTATAGGAGTATTGCATGATAAATTTGTTTACCAACTCATCAAATGATCTGATGGGAGGTGCGAGTTTAGACAACCACTCCATTGTTTTCCTTCCCAAACTTTGTGGGAATAGTCTCATCAAGTAAGTGTCATCGTGAGCAAAGTATAGGCTTATGGTACAAAATTTCTGAACATGATCACGGGGATCACTTTTACCATTGTATTTGTCATACTTTGGTATACTTGAATTTGGGGGAAAAGGTACCATGTTTAATCTCCTATCTAAAGGATAAGGACAGATCTTGTCCAAGGAGTATCGTACCGTGGTCCCTTGTTGCATGTCCTGCATTTGCCTTTGCAATATTTGGATTTGTTGTGTAAGAGCGATCATGGGTGCATTTGTATGTTGAGGGAGGGCTTCCTTTCTTTCATTAAGATTATCCCGAGTTCAGGCATGGTTGTCTTCGGGGGTGTTGGGACTCATGAAATTTTGATGAATTTGGGAGGCCCATTCCAAGATTTTTGAATCTGCATTTCCTCCTAGCGTGTTTATGGCAGTTTTTTGAATTTTTGCCTTATTGGCAAAACTTACCCCGTTGAGGTCACTAGAGTGTGGAATAGGCCGGAGTAAGTTATCGAGTATCAGGGCAAGTAGTTTTAAGCTATGCCGATGACCCGATGAGCAAGCATGGGCGCAAAGTGGTTATATTAGGTATTGGTTGGCAAAGTTCTCCCCTACACCGATGACCCAATAGAAAAGTGGACGGACCAGAGTAGAGCCATTGGGTATCAGGTGGAGTGGTTTAATGTTACGCCGATGACCGGATGGAAGTGCAGAGTGCAGAAAGTCATCATCGATCATTAGGAGTCAGGTTTTGATGTCTTCCCGATGACCCGATGGAAAGTGTAGGAAGATGGTGTCGGCCATCGGGCTAACATGTTTGGAGAGGTCCCGATGATCTGATGGAAAGGCCCTGACATGAAGAACCTTTTATCCCACATTGGCCACGGGGAGGAGCATTTTTGTATTTAAAGGCAAAGCCCCACACATATTAAGTGTCAAAGCTTACGGGTTTTTGGCAAGTAGAATCTCAGCGTTGGTGCGCCCCCCCCCCCCCCCCCCCACGTGCGCATGCATCTCAGAGCGGCTAAATTTTGCAGTAAAAGGGGCGAGTTAAAAATCGAGCAGATCGCTGAGATCTAATGATAGATCAGAGGAAGATCAACGGTGGAGTGGAATTCTAGGGCTATCCATGACTGTCGATGTACCATGGTTGTGAAGTGTCGGGAATGAATATCCTCATGACACGTGGCATGTCCAGGTGGCAGGTCCAAGTGGCAAGTCAGGTGGATCCATGAGCGGGTCGTAAGCTGAAGTGTGGCATAAGGGAGCAGATCAACCAAGGTAAAGGTCAAGCAGATCAGGAAGATCAGGCGATGATCCAAGGAAGATCAACGATTGTCGCTAAACCGCGATGGGAAATGGCTCGATGAATATCCACCGTGACTTGGTGACAAGGTGGACCCAGGTCCAGTGGAGGGTTCGACCTAAGGTGGCATGGCAGTTAAGGTGGCGTCCAGTTGGATCCAAAGGCAAATCAGAGGCTGACACGTGGCAGGCCCAACATAAGGGGTGAAAAAAAAACCAATTTGAGACCTCGTGACTTAAAACCAGTCTCCAGCTCGCTAGCATAAAATGCTAACACCCAAAAGACTCGAGACCTTGCGAGTGAGCAGATCCAAAGTGATCCAATGGTGGTCGCTAGGTCATGATGAGAAACCGCTAGTTGGCATATCCCTCGCGACCCCATGACAAAGAAGAGCTTCATTCCGACGGTGAGTCCAGGCGATGCTGAGGTGGTAGGATAAGGACCCCGGAGCCAATCGAGGGGTACCACATGGCAGAGTGTGGAAGAAGAACCAAGTGGTAGGGCCCATTTCTAAGTGGATTACTCAAGTAAGTTAAGGGGCGTGCTAGTTTTCCATGATCGGATGGTTGTCTCTATTCCACAATGGAAACACGTCTAAACTTTAAAGGTCATGACATGGCGACTAAAGGAAAAGTGCTAAGAAGGAATGCCTTCCTGGTCTGTTGGCCCCAAATTTTAAAAGACTTAATGGAAGAGGTGTGCAGGTTCCATCCGATGATGATATGAAGTGAAAAGTTGGTGAGACGTATCGAGGGAGATTTGTAGAGAACATAATGGTGCGCTGCTGTGTGTTTTCTTACGTGGAACTCATCAATGCTCTGGCACAAGATAATACACCAGCATTATGAAGTTTTCAGTGGTTGTAACCAATTTTGGGTAATAGGAATTTACCCTTTCGGCCATGTCTAGTGAATTAAAGAAGCACACATCCTAGAAAGAATGTTAGGTTTCTCCCTCAACTACAACGACACAACAATGTAACTTTTGAAGTAAATGACAGTTAGGGTAAGGGTTTTCTTCTAGGTAGCCTGAAGCTTGTTGCATCCTGATTTCTATAAAAGGATACCAAGGCTACCTAGAAAAGGGACACAAATTTTGTAGCTAAACTCTGGCAAAATCAATGCAGGCCTTTTTCTTAGCAATTTCTGAGTCAGATATGAAGTACTTGTAACCTTTTGACAGAGGAATGAAATATATAGTCCAGAGAATTTAAACTCAAATTTGTATTGTCTCGGTGTCATTGTACTGGTGTTCATTCCATTTAAGTAATCAAGGATCACTTATTTGAATGATCTGCTAGGCATCCAATGAAGTTGTTTTTAGTCTTTTTCTCAAGGAGGAAAATATAAATATACTTTAAAAAAATTCATTGATATCAGTACTTTTGGTGTGGATTTGATGATGAAGTCTGGTACAGATTAGGACTCTGTATATGCCAAGCATATTCAGAGTTGATAGATCAGGAATTTGTGATTTCTGTACTAGTTTCTCTTGTCAGGTTGCAGTCTGTTGTAGATAACTCTATTGCCCAAATAATGTACTGGTTTACTTGTTGGTTTTTTGGGTGCATTTTGTGATTCTTTTCAAAAGACAAATCAACTTTCCATTTATGTTTTAGTTGTACCAGTCAGAAAGGAAAGTTTACATGAATTTACACTGGTTTCCTGTAAATCTTTTGCTATTTTTGTAAGAAAATAGTCTAAAAAGGGTTCACTTGCCCAAGCTTTTAAAGGCTTAAAGTGTAGGAGGTTTTCTCATTTGGGACCTCATATTGTTGTCTTTATTTCAGACCTTTTATTTTTCTCTTCCATTACAGCACAGAGGTAATATCTTTCACTTTTAAGGAGAAGAAACAAAAGTTTTCAAAATGGAGAACAACAAAAGTGGTGACTCTATTGGGGAATCGAACAAATAAGATAAGTCTTATACTGTAGATATGTGTCTTTATTACATAAAAGTGTTGAGATCAGGTTCCCTTGGTTTCAGTCTGAAAAATTATTGAGCTTATCTTTCTAAAGAAAATCCTTGATCAATCTCATAGCATCTTAGAATACTATTCTGTTCTTTTCTAAAGATCAACAGTTTCATTCTTAAGTGTCTTTAAGTGATTCACTGTGTTAAACTATATATTTTATTCCCAAGATATTGGGTGGCGACTCTGAAGTAAAAAAAAAACCAGTGTTCTTTTAGAAAAAAAATCACAGTCACTTCACAAGGTTAGCAAGATGAATAGGAGAAGGAATACTAGGGCTTATATGAAGAAAAACCCTCAAGAGAAGTTGTGTGAAGGGTTACCTGAACCAGTCAAGAAGGGCTAGAGAGGAATTGTTATTATTGATCAGTCAAATCAGTCATGGAAATAAAAGAGTAATCAAACAGGTAAGTCTTCTGAGCGTCCTGTATACGCAAGGTCCAATGCCTCTTCTCATGACTCTAACCATGATATTATGGGTTTTCATGCTGGCCTATTTGGCACTAATGATGATATCCAAACCTTTCACAAAATATTGTCTAATACCAGCATTTCTGGGAGAGATAGGCATAGTACAAGTAATAAAGCCAATTCTATTCCCAAAACTATGGAAGGAAATATCAGCTTGATTGATATGGACTAGTTAAATGTGTCTGATTCGGAGGAAACCTTGCCAGACCAAGATGAAGTGTCTCTGGAGATTGAGGTTCTAAATCAGAGAGTACATCAATTTATTGCCATAAGAAAAAAGAAAGAGAAGGAAAAGGAGAATGAAACCAAATCCAAACTCATTGAAAGAGACAGGTTATTAAGACAGATTGTAGAGCATGAATTGTTTGCTCAAGTAGAACCTATGAGCAAAGAGCAAGGTCCTGTTATTAGAGAAATCCTCAATCCTAAAATTGTTTCTGCACCTAAAGTTGCAGCGCAACCTAGCAGGGAGGTTCACAATGATCCCCAATCTGCCAGACTTGTTATTGACAAAGGGAAGCAGAAAGTAGTGGAGAATAAATTTACAGGTCTAGTGTCAGGAAGTGCAGAAGGACCACAGGGAATGATGTCGCATGAGATTGAGGTAGAAAGGGTAAGGAAATAAAATGAAGAGTTGCAAAGGGATTTAGAAAAGGCTGAAATAGAAGGACTTAATGTTGAATTCAGAAGAACGATACGATGCTTGAAAGCTCCTCCTATAACTTTCCCACCTGTAGATCATAGTAATCTCGCATCCCAACATACTTTTGCCTCTCTGTTGAACACTCAACCAATGATGCAAACAAATGCCATCCCACTCGTTAACCAATATCAAATTGCTGCCCCAAATAATTTTTCTATTCCCTCAAGTGCAATTCTAGCAAACCGAACCAGTCATGGACCATCCCATAATCAAAGTCATCAAACTCCTATAGTTGGTAGTTCAGGCCCAAGGGTGAATGCTGGAAATAACTTTATTGGAAATCAGTTTCAAAGGAGACCGATAAATGTTGAGTTGTATAGGCCATTGTATTTTGATGGAATTCCCAGATATCCAAACCATGTCCCTATTGAAACGAGGGATAAACTTCAAAAGTTTTTTGGGAACAATGCTATCGGTGCTGAAGAACATCTGAAATCTTTTGGTGACATGATTAATGACTATGAAATTGCACATGAGGATGTCATCATGAAGCTGTTTGTGCAATCTTTGATTGAGGATGCTAGAGATTGGTATAGAGGGTTACCTGTAGACAACATTATCTCTTGGGAGGAATTCAAAAATTGCTTTATAGAGAAATATGGAGATAAGACAAATGTGAGCTTCATGCTCAACGAATTTAACAATATCAAGAAATCTGATAATGAGGCTGTTACAGATTTTAATACACGGTTTCAAAAGGCAATGCATAGGCTTCTTCAATGTATGAGGTTAGACGAGAATGTATGTCTAACCACTTATTACAATGCCTTTGATCCTAAGATGGCTTACATTCTTAGAGATAAGAACCCACATAGCTTAAGGGATTCTTTCAGAATTGCAATCAATGTAGAGAGTAATAGAAAAACATCGGGTAAAGTGGGAAGAAGGACTGATGGAAGATTGTGGCAAGAACAAAAACCACAACAAAATAAATCCTCTAAAGAAGAGGATAAGATAGAGAAATTGATTACTATTGTTAAGGATCTTACTGCTAAAGTAAGTAAACCTGAGAGGGCTCACTACAACTGGCAAGACAGACCTACTAGATGGCATGATATGCCATATAACAGTGCATGGAAAGATGCAAACCTGTGCAAGATAGATCAAAAGGCACACAAAATCAGAACACCCCTGATCCTTTAAAGGGAGGAAACATACATAATGTGGAGAATACCCCTTGGTGTATGGCATGTGATGGGCCACATTCCCCCTATCAGTGTGTCATGGCTCAAGCTCTAAATGAATCCATGAGAAATGAGGATGAACCTGCAGTTAATATGTTTGAGTATACTGTGGTCAGTGACTGTGAGTCTTCAGAGGATGAAGCAAGTGAATATGATGTCTCGAGCAACAATGCAAATTGCCAAGGAAAATTGATAATTGATTGGCATCCCACCTTGAATGTTGTCACAATAGAAGATCAAGAGATTCATCTTAGAAGGCCTAGTGAGGAGGATGTCAAGAATCTCACTAAGGCTGCAATAGCTAAAGCTAAGCATAACTATAATCCGAGAAGCGACAAAGATGATGGAAGTCAGGGTATGCCTGGTTCTCTATTTTTAAAGAAACTTCTTCTAAGAGGTCCACTGAGAACAAAATTCTGACAAGCATAGTCAAGCTAAAGGTGATCAGTCAAGTAGTTCCACGAAATCTAATATTGCTGATACAACTGGAAATAAGGAAAAGACCACTGGTGACAAGAGAACAAGTCACCAGAAGGCAGAAAAGGTTAAAACTCATGTTGAGTCTAATGTTAACACTGCTTTTGATATGACTCAAGCTTTAACACATATGAAAGTTTCAGTACCTTTGATAGAGCTACTGAAAATAAAAGAACATAGAGAGGCTGCTTTGTCTTTGATTTCAAGTATATCAGATGTAGATGCTTCTTCTAAAAAGGGAAATGCAAAGGATGAGAAGGATCAAGAAGAAGGGGTCCGAGAAGTTTATGTGGGAACCACTATTAATCAGGAACCATCTCAGATAGATCCCTTTTATGTCACACTGTTAGTAAATAACAGATTGATAAAAAATTGCATGATAGATTCTGGTGCAGCTGCTAATGTAATGCCTTATGGGATTATGAAAGAGCTAGGTTTGTCAGTACACACTTCATATGGGAGGTGTTATGCTATGGATAATAGAGAAAATGCCTGTTGTGGGCACTATGAAAGATGTAGAAGTAAAAATAGCAGCATTCCCTGAAGCTACTTATAAAATGGATGTAATAGTTACAGATACTAAGCCCCATTATGGCATGCTTCTGTCTAGACAATGGGTTGTTGTTGTTGGAGGACATCTTCAGCTAGATTTATCATATGCAACTATCCCAGTGAATGGGAATTCTGTAAAATTGTACAGAGAACCACGTGCCTTGGTGGTTATTGAAAAAATCATGTGCCTTGGTGGTTATTGAAAAAATAGACCCGAACATGCTTAATTGCATGATTGATGTGGATCTTGATAACTTCACGATAGAACCTATTCAGCCTCACTTGAAGAATATCGATCCTATTGTTGATGAGTTGGAATCCCAACAAGGAGGCCTGTGGTAGATGTACTTTGATGGAGCTTGCTCTAAGGAAGGGTCTGGAGCAGGAGTGCTATTTGTTTCCCCATCATATATTACGTTCAAGTATTATTTTATGTTAGCATTCCATTGTACAAACAACACAACTGAGTATGAAGCTCTATTATTAGGCTTAGAAATTGCTAAAAGACATGGGATCAAGTTGTTAAGGGTTTATGGAGACTTTGAACTTGTAGTGTCTCAGATAAGGTCAAGATATGCATCTAAAAATGACAAGTTAAAAAGGTACAAGCATGCTATTTGGGATGTCATTGAACACTTTGATGCATTTTCTATTGATTGGATTGAAAGGTCTAAGAACATTATGGTAGACTTTTTAGCTAATATTGCATTAAATAATGATGATGTAACATTGACTAGAGTTTCAATAATTGAGACAAAAGCCAGACCGACCATCCCAGATAATGTGTACAATTGGCAAGTTTTTGAGGATGATGAAGACATCCTTAGATTTGTACAATGCATAGATGACTATGAAGGTCAAAAGATTGATTGTAATGCATTGGTGGAAGTAGTAGATGGATAGGAAACAATTTTTGGAAGTGACATAGTGCATCTAGAGACGAATGAAATACCTAGGGGACTAGTTGAACTAGAGGGTATGTTCAATTACAATGATGGTCACTTACATCAAGCATCATCTAAAAAGTTGGAGGAGTTGGATGAGTAAACTTAGGGACAGAAGCATCCCCTAAGTTGGTGTATATTGGGAAGAACCTGTCCCCCCATATTAGGACCAACCTCATTAATTTATTAAAAGGGTATAAACATGTTTTTGCTTGGTCCTATGAGGACCTAAAGGCATATAGACAAGACTTATTTCAACATGAAATTCCTCTGCATCCTGATGCTAAGCCTTTTCGATAGAAGAAAAGACCTATTAACCCCCTTTTGGGGACCAAAATGCAACAAGAATTAACCAAGTTAAGGGAAGGGGGTATTATAAAACCTATAAGACATTCTTCATGGATGTCCAATTTGGTCCCTGTCAGAAAGAAGAATGGGGACATAAGGCTTTGTGTGGATTTTAGGAATTTGAATGTTGCTTCTCTGAAAGACAATTATTCTTCCCCAAATATGGAGGCCATGTTACAAAGGGTAACTGGTTGTGATTTATTGTCAATGATGGATGGGTTCTCAGGTTATAATTAGGTGCTAGTGAAAGAGGCTGAGCAATTTAAGACTACTTTTACTACCCCTTGGGGGACTTATGTGTATGTGAAAATGCCATTTGGTCTGAAGAATGCTGGAGGTACTTTTCAGAGAGCAATGGATGTAGCTTTTAAGGAGTTTATTAATATCATAATGGTGGTTTACCAAGATGATTTGACATGTTTCTCAAAGAAGGCAGATGATCACTGCGGTCGTTTGGAAAAGGTTTTCTGCAAGGCTCTGGAGTTTGATGTATCCTTGAACCCCAAAAAATGTCATTTTGTAGTGACTGAAGGAAAATTATTGGGGCATATTGTCTCCAAGGAAGGGGTCAGAATAGACATTGAAAGGATTGAGGCTATAAATAATGTACCTTGGCCAAAGAA
Source organism: Cryptomeria japonica (assembly GCF_030272615.1). Taxonomy (NCBI): domain Eukaryota; kingdom Viridiplantae; phylum Streptophyta; class Pinopsida; order Cupressales; family Cupressaceae; genus Cryptomeria; species Cryptomeria japonica. The sequence goes on along the minus strand of NC_081409.1, from coordinate 928,134,563 downwards.
TGTTAAAGGGATTAAGTCCTTCTTGGGCAAGGTGAATTTTGTTAGGAGATTTATAGCTAACTTTGTTGAAATCGTTAAGCCTATCATTAAATTACTTAAAAAAGATGCAAAGTTTTCTTAGGATGAAGAAGCGGCACAGGCTTTTGACAAAATTAAGAAGGCTATTCAGGAAGCACCAGTGCTAAAGTCCCTTGATTACAGTAAGCCTTTCTCATTATTATTTTTTGCTTCTTATCACATAGTAGTAGCAGTTCTGCTTCAAAAGGATGATGAAGGATATGAACATCCAATTGCTTTCTATAGCAAATCTTTACAGGTTGCTAAGTTAAAGTATGAAATCATGGAGAAGTAGGCATATGCTCTAGTCAAAGCAATAAAAGCATTTAGGCCTTATTTGGTAAATGCTCAAATTGTAGCCTATGTACCACATGCAGCTGTGAAAGACATTATGTCCCAGTCTGAAGTAACTGGAAAGAGATGCAGATGGATAACTAGAATACAAGAGTTTGACTTAGTGATAAAGATCACCAAACTGATAAGAGGATTAGGCCTTGCAAAATTGATGGCTGAATCAAATCTGGTTACTGTTGATGTTAATAATTTGGAAACTAACGAAGTCCTGATCACTAGTATCGAGAGGCAACCGTGGTATTCAGATGTGGTATACTTCTTGAAGAATGCCTCATGTCCAGAAGGTATGATACACAACTAGATGAGAACACTAAAGTTAAAATCACATAAATATGTTCTTATTCAGGGAGACCTGTATTGGAGGAATAGTGATGGGATGCTACTGCTTTGCCTGGATGAAATCCAAGCTAAGAAGGTTCTGAAAGAGATGCACAATGGGGTGTGTGGAGGCCACTATTCAGCTAAGACTACTGCTGGTAGGATAATCAGAGTAGGGTATTATTGGCCAGCTTTGTTTAAGGATGCTCATAAATATATTCAAAAATGTGATCCTTGTCAAAGGTTTTCTTCTAAACTAAAGTATGGTGGTGCTTTGCCTTTGAATTTTGTTACAATTTGTTACCGCGTCATTTATTCCTCATGGCAAGAGTGGGTCATCTTTTCCTTTTTATGTTGGAATCTTAGTTCATGCCATATTACCTTGGTTCAAGTCCTTAATGCATCCTCAAATCCTTTTTCTAGTCATTTAAGTCAGGTTCAGACAATTGATTGAACTCCTTGAACACGTCGAACCATTCTGAACTGGGTTCGAGAGGTTCATTTAGGTTCAATAGGTTCCAAGGTGTTCAGAAAAAGTTTTTCGTACTATCATTTTCTCTAAGTGTTTTGCAGTGGCTCTTTAATAAAGTTTTTCCTATTCGGTGATATAACATTTGTGTTGAACTTATTGAACTGAGTTCAAAGGGTTCAAATATGTTCAACGTGTTCAACACAGCAAGTGGGCAACAGTTTAATGCGGCATACATCTTGAACTACTTGAACACTCAAGAAGTAGGTTCAAGATGTTCATCTGGGTTCAATATTGGTGGGTCCCGTAGTTTCTAATGTTTTGGGAAGTGCATTCATTGCTAAATACGAAGAGGCAGAACCATATCTTAAAGTGATGTCATTCTTTGGCTTTTTCGAAGTAAGTGAACATTTCGGGAACTGGCAGTTTCTTAAAGCACGCCACCATGCATTTAATGCATGCGTGCGAGGGTCTAATCTACCAACTTGCCACGTCCAAATTGAAATTGCGAAATCATTGCATTTAATGTGTCTGTATCATTACCTTTCTCAATAAGGTATGAAAATCATTTGTGTTCTGCATTCGCTACTTGTTGCTAGACTTTTGTTTATGTTATCCCTGGATAGGAGTCTTTCTTGCTGCTAGTCATTGTCCGATTATGCAACTGTGAAGGTGAGTCTTTCCTTATTTTCTCCAGTGTTTTCCCTTGCATTTTCTCTCATACAAAAGGTTTCACTGCAATCAAATTTAGGTTTCTTGTTTTGAAGTCATGAAGTCCACTCTGCATTTGTTTGGAAACATCTTTAGCTTGGCGTCCACAGAAGCCATAGTTAGTGATACTGACCTGAAAGGAGAGAACCTTGAAGATTTTAAAGAAAGGGTGTTCAAGGGTATTGATAAGTCTTTTTGTATAGAGATTTTGAGTAGTGGACTTTTAGAAGCCGCAACCTTTCCTCCAGCAATTCCTTGTCCAGAGTTGGTTCGAGAGTGTATTGCTAGATATGACCCTATATCTGAAACTATTAAGAGAGATAATGGCGAAACCCTTCTTGCCATTAACCGTGAGGTGATTGCTTCAGTTTTCAAGATACCGGATTACCAGTTTTCTAATTTCTCTCCTGCCTAGTCAATCAGTGAGTTCAATGCAAATAGAGCCGGACACCGAAATAATGTGGCGAAATTCTGGTTGAAGGTCCCTCAGAGAGGTGGTTCTAGGTTACCTAAAAATCCTAACAAGAACCACATGTTGCCACATATCCATGATGTGATGCTTCTATTGCATCAAGCCAGAGGTTTTGTCGAAGCTTATAGCTTTGATGATTGGATATATTGCTATGTGCAATTAGTTCTGGAAGGAAAACAATATTTGGATTGGGCAGAGTTAATTGTTGATTCAATGAGAGAGCAGTTGAGTCTAGCCAAGCAATTTCAACAAAACTTCTTCATGTCCTCATATCTCTTGTATTGTCTAGCTTGTGTTAAGGAGTTAACGGGTGTACCAAAGCAGCTCACTGAGGAAGATGTTCCGGTGTATGAGTTCTATCCTATGTTGCAAAAAGACAATGCCCTACAAGATTTCAGAAGGATACACAATGCATTCTTGGGTGATATGTGTCATGAACTGAAGGGTACAAAGGCCAAATGAATTTCAGATGATGCACAGACCTTGATTAAGAAGTTTGGTAGTTTTTACATCCAGTTCCCACGCTTTTGCTATATACGGGTAGGAGGCTTTGAAGAGGAACCCTTCAAGCTTCCGCACTTCTAGTCTGATTGTTTTGTTCTCGCAGAAGTATGCAGACAACTGACCTCTGTGGTCAAGAAGGCACAGCCTAAGGACAAGTGGGAAGGTCATTTTCCAATACAATTGGGAGTGTTGTCTTGTAATTCAATGTCTGATGCACTAAGTATAGGAGCAGACCTTAGAAATTTTAATTTCTCTTTGTATTCTGAAAGAAAAGGGTTTGACGATAAGGGATTTTCTTGGAGCCTTGGCTTAATGCCTTATCTTCCCATGCCACAGTTTGAAGATTTCTGGGAAGACTGTTCAGATGAACTTGAAGTCTTCAAAAGGGAAAACATGAGATTGGTGCTGGAACAGGTTATCTCTTTTCAAATAAGGTTAGACATTAAAGGGCTTGAAGAGGATTATCTTGAACTGTTTGAACTAGGGTATTTAGCCCATGCAGAGACTGAAATGCCCCCAATTAATTGGGATGGGGAGGAAAATGATGACATACAATTGAGAACCGAACGAGTTCTGGAAAGAACCATGGCATGGGTGGCTAAAAAGAAAGCAATGAAGCCAGGCGCCAAGTCCCTTTCTGCAAGAAATATATCTTCACCAAAACGTCCTTCTAACAGTGCTCCTATTCATACAGGTAAGGAAATCAAGTCGACTCAACCTAGACACAGGTCTAGCCCAACTCTGGATTTCAGTACCCCTCGGCATACTCGATCACGTAGTGTCGCCCAGAGGAAGATAGACCAGGTCAAGGATATGGGAGTAAAAGATGTCATGCTTGAGGCTCAAATCTTTGAAATTGAAGATTTGGATGGTGAAGTTGCTTGTGCTCTGGACTCCCAAACGGTGATTGTGGCTATGATGCCACCACCAAAAATGATTGAAGGAACTACTCATTCTGCTGCAACTCCTAAATGGTTAACAACCTCAGTGAACAAGAAAAGGAGCTTTCTTCCTGTGACCATTCCAATTCAGGAAATGGTTGCTAAGTACTCCGAGAAGAATCCAAAGCCAAAGAGGTTCAAGACCACTGCTCACCTGAACAATGACAAAGAAACTGGTAAATGGACGACGAAAATTGCCTCTTACAAACCGAAAGATGAGAACAAAGAGGCCGGTTCTGATGATTTTGAAATCACAAAAGTAGAGTTGGGAAAGATGAGCAGGGATACAGATAACCATTTTTTCCAAGTGTCAGTGAAGAAAATGCTTACCCGGTCAGAGAAGGATGGACGGGAGAAAAGAGAACTTAAAAGACACATAAGTGTTTTGGCTCAGTTCATCGATAGTATTGGTTGCCTTGGAGCAATTCCAATATCCCATGCCACTAAGAATTTTGACCCAACTTCTTCGGAAAACAAGAAGTTGATGAACCAAGTTCAACGGGCTAAGAGCATCGCTGAAGCGGTTGAGAAGTGGATTGAACAAGTAATCAAAGATAGTGAAAAATACATTACGGACTCCCGAAAGTTGTGTGATGAAGTACAGAGCCTGATTTTTGAAATCCAAAACCAACTTGTACCGTGGGAGAAAGAAGAGCACAAATGGCAAAATGTCCTACCTCTGTTTACCAAAATCAGAGAGTATGGGGCTGCCAGGTTTCTAACAGAACATTCAATTAAGCTGGTAACTGATGAATGCCAACTTTTCGTGCTGAAGAAAACTATCATGTGGCAGGTGCTTACCTTTTAGTCGGTAATTACAGATGCAAGAACCTCTATCTATGAACTCCAGGATTTGCAAAGTAGTATAGTCAAGGATAATAAAGTGGTTAATCCCGATCATGACTGGGAGCTAGGAATCTGTGGGTCAAGCACACAGGAAGCAATCAAATCTTTCTGGTTGAACATGGAGAAGATCAGAGTCAAGAGTAGTTTCACGCCGGAGGATATAACCAAGGTGGCTAGGATCAAATCTATGGTTTTCATTGGAAACGATCAACTACCGAAGCACTCAGAGAAGATGGTGCAATGCAAGTGGAATAAAGAAGTGGCAAAGGCGAAACTCAATGCAATGAAAGTCCCAAGCCAATCAATGATCCAGGAACTCACAGCTGCTCATGACGCCCGCGAAGATGGAGAAGATGATAATGATGGAATATGACATAATGCATCCACTTAGGGCTAGTTTTCTTTATTTTTAAAACATTTCTTATAGTTATGCAAAAACTTTGGGACAACTATCCCAAAATGCTTTCTGTTGGTTTTGTAACTGTTTTATCGGGGAGTGGTCGAGTTTTCAGGGAGACCTCCCCTGTTTAGACTATAAATTAAGTAAAACGGATGGTAGAAGGGTTAGATTTTGGTAACTAATCTTGTGAACTTCGACTAAAGTTTTTGTTTTGGTATTTTCTGTTCTTAATCAAAGGAAGAATCAGATGATTGAGATCTATTTTGGAAAAGATCGGCAGATGTATTTCTGTGCCTTTGTTGCATAAGGATATATATATGAAATCTGATCATATTGTTTTTGGGGAGAAGAAAGATCTGTGTATTTTGAGTCCGAATAGATAACATGTCTTTGCATATGTTCATCTGATCAAGTAACAGTAATTGATCATTTCATTGCAGTATTTCATTATTCCTCTGATGTTCTTTCCTTTGAATGTGTTGTTTACTCTAGAAAAGACTCATGATTGAGGGCGGACTTATTTTTCTTGAATCTGTTCGTCTTTTATTTGTTTAGGTGGAAGAAGTATATTGAACTTTGTTTCAGTTGCTGTAGTTATATGTTTTGAAAATTAAGGAAATAAGTTTCATTGTTTATGAGACATGGGAAAAGGTGCAGACTCTGGTTTCGCAGAACATAAAACAAAGGGGAAAGGATTAGGGGCACAACCAAAAACACCTAGACTACTATGTACAAGCGACCAAAACACAAGATTTACAATTTATAGAGCTTGAGATCTTTCCCATTGTAGGTATAACGCATGATCGTTCCGTCAGCATAGCTAAGTCTGAATGCATTTTGTCCTACTACTTCGCAAATTCTGAAAGGGCCCTTCCACAATGAATCAAACTTGTCGTGAGCACCTTTGGACTCTCTCCTTTTGTCCCATAGCAGCACCTTATCTCCTACTAGGAAACCACTTGGTCAATCTCGCATGTCAAAAATCCTCTTTACTCGGCTCTGATGTTCTGAAATCCTATCCACCAGCAATTCTCTCTCTTCTTCTAACTTTGTCAAATACATGATTCTTTTCTCCAAAGCATTTTGAAAGAAGGGATCTTCCACTATTGTTTGCAGCTTGGTTGCTGATAACTCCAGCGGCAAAGAAAGTTTCGCTCCTACACCATACACAAGTTCAAAAGGTGTCATTCCAATGGCCCTCTTGGGTGTGGTTCTATCCGCCCATAAAGCCTCATATATCTTCTTATGCCAATTCTGAGCACTCTCATCAACTAACTTTTTCATGATGGCTATCAAATTCTTATTGCTAGATTCATCCAAACCATTGCCCTGTGGGAAATAATCAGAAGAATGTGAGAGGGAAATATGATGATCATAGCAAAATAAAGTCAACTCTTTAGAGGAGAAATATGATGCATTATCTGTCATGATTTTCTGGGGTACCCCAAAATGAACTAGGATGTAATCCTTGAGAAAATTACACACAATCTCTGAATTCACCTTTTTGGTGGGAATAGCCTCTACCCATTTAGTAAAGTAGTCGATTGCTGTCAAAATATACGTGTGACCCGCACTGGAATGAGGGTTTATTGGGCCTATGAAATCAATGCCCCACTGCATGAAAGGTTCATATATCACTACAGGCCTTAGAGGCAATGCTGCTAAATGTGGCTTTCCAGAAAACAATTGACATTTTTCACATTCTTTCACATGAATATAGGCATCCCGAAACATGCCGGGCCAATAAAAACAATTTCTTAGAATTTTGAAAGCAGTAACAGATGATGAGAAGTGTCCCCCACAAACCTCTCCATGATAGGCTTCCAGGAGATTTTGTTGTTGAGGTTTATCTACACACCTTAGATATGTTCCATCTAAACCCTTTTTGTATAAAACATCCCACCAAATTACATACTTTGCAGCTTTTAATTTTAAATTCCTTTGTTTTTTAGCTGACAGATGATTTGGGCAACTACCATAAGTTAAATAGTAGGCCACATCAGAGAACCAAGTATCCTACAATCCGACAAAAAGAGTTAATGGTAACTCTGCTTCAGTTTCCACCTCATTTTCCGCTATTAACCTGCATAAGCCCTATCCTTTAATTGTCTTCGTAGGGCGAATATCTAAGTCATACTCCTGGATTTTCGTCACCCATGTTGCTCTCTTATTTAGTCCAACCTCCTACTGAGTCAAAATGCTCTTTACGGCTGAATTTGGAACAAAAACTACAGAGTGAGAATGCAGGATATAGTATCAAAACTGTTTCACAACTTTTACAACAGCATACGCATGCTTCTCCATAGGTGAATACTTGAGCTCATGCTTCTTGAGCGGAGTACTCATGAACACTATGGGCATTTCAGCCCCATTTTCATCCAACTGCAACAGAATCCCAGACATAGTATGGTCTGATGCATAACAATACAAAATGAAGTCCTTCATGAAATCTGGATTAACAAGAGTGGGCGCATTTGCAACTGATCCCTTAATTTTCTCAAAAGCATTTTTGGCCTCTTTGGTCCACTTAAAAGGATGTTGCTCACTTAGCAAGCCAACAAATGTTTTTGTGGTCTCAGCAAACTCTGGAACAAATCTTCTTAAGAAATTCACTTGACCAAAGAACGATCTTACTCCAGTCCAGCTAGAGGGTAAACTAAGACGTTGAATTGCATTAACCCTCTCGGGATCAATCTTGACTCCCTCTTTTGAGACAATATGTCCTAACAATTTGCCCTTCATGACACAAAAAACTGATTTCTTAGGATTCAAAGAAATCCCGTGCTCACGGCAACGCTGCAATACTGCACTCAAATCCCGAAAATGATCTGTCCTTTTTTTTTTAAACACCGTGAGGTCATCCAGATAAACTACAATTATTCTGTCTCGGAAATCCTTGAAAGAGGAATCCATAGCCCTTTGAAAAGTGGCTCTGACATTTATTAAACCAAAAGACATGCGGTTGTATGCGAATGTTCCCCATGGAGTGATGAACGTTGTTTTGTGCTGCTCATGTTCTGCTACAGTAATCTGGTTGTAACCAGAAAAACCATCCAACATCGACATCATCTCTGACCCGGACACTGTCTGTAAAATTTGATCCATATTTGGTAAGGCGTAGTTGTCCTTCAAGCTTGCTTGATTCAAATTCTGAAAATCAACACAAATACGAATTTCCCCATTTTTCTTTCTTACGGGCACAATGTTAGCTACCCAGGTGGAATGGTGGATTGGATATATGATTCGGGCTTTAAGCATTTTATCAACTTCCTTAGAAATTGCATCCGCCATAATGGGGTTAAAATTCCTCAATTTTTGCCTAAAAGGAGAGGCGCCTGGCTTCAGCGGAATCTGATGTTGAAAATGTCCATTTCTAAACTCCTTCAGGTTGTCATAAGACCAAGCAAAAACATCAATGTATTCCTTAAGCAGTCTACCAAGTGCTATCTTTTCCTCCGCAGAACAACACCTGCCGATTGTCACTTCTTTTGGATTAGCTTCATCTCCCAAATTTATTTTCTCACAATTTCCTTTCCCGTCATCCTTGGGAACTTTGTTACCTATGAATGCATCATCTCTGATGAAAAATCTCTCCAGTGTCACTAACCCCTTTGGAATTTTGTTACCTTTGAGCTGAATAAAGCTATTTGTAGGATCTACCTCTGGGTCTAGACTAAACTCTTTGTAAACATTCTCAGAGCCTTCAAAATATGACTGAGAGAATGATTGAGCACATTCTAGGAAATCTTTGATCTGTGCATCTGCATCAAAAACCTACCAATGATCTACATTATCAGGAACACAGGGCCTATAGATCATTTCAATCCTATATGAGTTATCTTTAAAATCCGGATGTGGTAATAAAAGTGAGGCTGACACGGTCAATGAAACTGCCCTACTATTTTGCTCCCTCAGAATTGCTTCAATCGAGAAGGCATCAAAGAATTCTAACTCATCCCAAACTCTATTCCTGTAATGCCTCAACCTGTCATTCTTAACCGTATAGACATTCCTCACCTGCCTAATGATTAACTCTGCATCACCTTTGACTTTAAGCAACTTAATTCCTTTACATTTAGCCTCACTTAATCCCAATAATAGTGCCTCATATTCAGCAGTATTATTAGTGTTCTTAAAATCCAACTTGAAGGAAAAGGGGAAAATATTACCAGTTGGTGACAGCAAAACCACCCCTACCCTTGAACCGGAGTTAGCGCAACTTCCATCAAACTCCATCTGCCATAGCCCGTCAAGTTCATCAACTGCCTCATCCATTTTCCTTTCACCAAGTGCAAGAACAAGATAGTTTCCAAACTCACACTCTTGAAACAGAATCTAGGCTTTGGGGTTATCTGAGGGAAAAATAGTATACTTATTTTTGGGCTCAAGTTCAAGCTTAATTTTCTGATTTCCAAGGGGAATAACGGCTTTAGATTAGTCCATTTTGATTTCACCTCCAAGATCTTTGCAAAACGTCCTACTCAGAAGCATTCCGTAACTCGTCGGAATATCAACAACCAATATAGTTCTTACGCTTTTGTTTGGGCACGCTGCCAACACTGCCTGGACATCCTTTACCTGACCAATAAGAGGAACCTGTTTTCCATCCATTGAAAAGCATCTCCCAAATGTTTTAGTGAGGGTCAAACCTAGAGATTTAGCCACAAGAGAAGGCATTATATTGTTTGAAGCCCCTAAATCAATTATGCAATTACTTAACTTTTGGCCATTCAGGAGAAGGGAAATATAGAAAGGTTCAAGTTTCAGAATCTCAACCTCATGCCCAGACTTTGTATCATGAAAAGTACAGGGATCTACCAGATTAGCTAATGAGTAGGGGATAGATGAAGACCCCTCTGCAGTAGCTAAATCACTATTTTCCATACATCCATGTACTTGAGACTCCGAAAAGGAATCTCCTTTAACGTATTTGACCAGTTTATCCAACTCTTTTGGGTTAAGCTTTAAATACTTAGTGGTAGGAAGTTGAACGGTAGAGGCCTTACAGAATTCGATGATATCAAAGGAGGAAGAAGAGGAAGAGCTCTTATGATCTTCATGGTTCCTTTGCAAAATCTTAACCTCAGGAATCTTTGAAAAACTATTACCTGGGAGATCTTTGCCTTTGAAATTGCTTCTAGAAGGGTTCACAAAGGAAGAAGGCTGGGAGGTTCATTGATTCCTTGTTAGAATCACACATGAAGAACCTTCAAGAGTCGCCAAAATGTTACTACCTTTTTTTGAATCTAACTCATATTCGAGGTAGAATGTTCCAGAGTCGCTAGGTACCTCTTGAATTCTTTCTGCTTCGGTGAACTCTCCTAATTCATCCTTTGTGTTTTGCATCTAAACGTGTCTTATCATATCAGGACATGAAACCCCATCATGATCAGTGGTAAGATGAAATGAACACATGACACCTTTGTCAGGAGGTGCCTCTATCTATAATCTTTGTGGAACTGCAGGAAGTTGCAACGGTCGTCCATAGTTATATTGATTTGAAGTTCTCCTGCTTATATCCTGATTTGGTTGTGGATAAGAGTTTCCAGACTTAGGTATCTGCCTCTTTAAAGCAATCATATCATTGACAAGCCACTGAACAACTAGATCGGTAGACGATGTAGAAGCCTGAGATTGTCCCTGAGAAATTTGTACATCTTTCCTCCATTTGCCAGCTGTTATCAGATCATCTTCAAGTTGTATAGCCTCATTTTGTGCAATCTCTAGGTCTGTCGGCCTACTTCTTCTAAGGTGAAATCCTATGTCAGGTGGCATGGAATTTATGAAGAAACATCACTGATTATCTGCAGTTGGTCTCTTGGCTTGAGGAATTTTGTGAATAATCTTGTTATATCTTGCTACATAATCCCTCATCGGCTCATGAATTTCCTTCTTCATCTGTGTGAGTTGAGCCAGTAACGTGTGTTCATCATCAGCGCTTTGGAATCTTTTTTCAAAAGTGGTTTTCATCATTTGCCAGTTAGTTATGGCAACAAGGCAGGCCTAGGTCCAGTGGAGGGTTCAGCCTAAGTTGACGTGACAGTTAAGGTGGTGCCCAGTTGGATCCAAAGGAAAATCAGAGACTGACATGTGGTGGGCTCGGCAGAAGGGGTGAGGAAAAAAAAAAACAATTCGAGACCTCGCGACTTAAACCCAGTCTCCAACTTGCTAGCATAAAATGCTAACACCCAAAAGACTCGAGACCTTGCAAGAGAGAAGATCCGAAGTGATCCAACGGTGGTCACCAGGTCGCGATGAGAAATCACTAGTTGGCATATCCCTCGCGACCCCGCGACAAAGAAGAGCTTCATTCCGGTGGCAAGCCCAGGCGGTGCTGAGGTGGTAGGATAAGGATCCCAGAGCCAATTGAGGGGTACCACGACGGAAACACGTCCAAAATTTAAAGGTCGCGACATGGCGACTAAAGGAAAAGTGCTCAGAAGGAATGCCTTCATGGTCCATTGGCCCCAAATTTTAAAAGACTTAATGGAAGAGATGTGTAGGTTCCATCCGATGCAGATATGAAGTGAAAAGTTGGTGAGACATATCTAGAGAGATTTGCAGAGAACATAATGGTGCGCCGCTGTGTGTTTTCTTAGGTGGAACTCATCAATGCTCTAGCACAAGATAATACACCAGCATTATGAAGTTTCCGGTGGTTGTAACCAATTTTGGGTAATAGGAATTTACCCTTTCGGCCATGTCCAATGAATTAATGAAGCACGCATCCCAGAAAGAATGTTAGGTTTCTCCCTCAACTACAACGACACAACAATGTAACTTTTGGAGTAAATGACAGTTAGGGTAAGCATTTTCTTCTAGGTAGTTCGAAGCTTGTTGCATCCTGATATCTATAAAAGAATACCGAGGCTACTTGGAAAAGGGACACAAATTTTGTACCTAAACTCTGGCAAAATCAATGCAGGCCTTTTTCTTAGCAATTTCTGAGTCAGATATGAAGTACTTGTAACCTTTTGACAGAGGAATGAAATATATAGTCCAGAGAATTTAAATTCAGGTTTGTATTGTCTATGTGTCATTGTACTGGTGTTCATTCCATTTAAATAATCAAGGATCACTTATTTGAATGATCTGGTAGGCATCTAATGAAGTTGTTTTCAGTCTTTTTCTCAAGGAGGAAAATATAAATATACTTTAAACAAAGTCATTGATATCAGTACTTTTGGTGTGGATTTGATGATGAAGTCTAGTGCAGATTAGGACTTTGTATGCCAGGCATATTCAAAGTTGATAGATCAAGAATTTGTGATTTGTGTACTAGTTTCTCTTGTCAAGTTGCAATCTGTTGTAGATGACTCTATTGCCCAGATAAGGCACTGGTTTACCTATTGGGTTTTTGGGTGCATTTTGTGATCATTTTCAAAAGACAAATCAACTTTCCATTTATGTTTTAGTTGTACCAGTCAGAAAGGAAAGTTTACATGAATTTACAATGGTTTCCTGTAAATATTTTGCTATTTTTGTAAGAAAATAGTCTTAAAAGGGTTCACCTGCCCAAGCTTTTAAAGGCTTAAAGTGTAGAAGGTTTCCTCATTTGGGACCTCATATTGTTATCTTTATTTCAGACCTTTTGTTTTTCTCTTCCATTACAGTACAAAGGCACTAGCTTTCACTTTTAAGAAGAAGAAACATAAGTTTTCAAAATGGAGAACAACAGGGGGTGTTATTTTGTTCATGTATGATTTCCGGGTCATGTGTTTCTTCTTCTCTTTGTTGGTCTTGATAGGCGTAATCTCTAGACCTTGTTCTAAAAATTCTTTCGTCGACATTCCTTATGTTTTTGGTATCAAAATCTTCAGGAAGTCTAACTCCTTTTCTAGTTAGCATGAGTATATATGTTTCCTTGTCTGCTTCAATAAGTCTTTCCATTAGCCTTTGAAATGAGGGTGGTGCAGGAGCTCCTAGCTTCATTCTCAGCTTCATTTTCATCTTAGGTTTGATTTTTGTTGTTTTAAGTTGGAAAGTGGTTTAGGATGTTTTTGAAGTTGTTCTAGGTTGTTTTGATGAGTTTTGAACTCATTATGGGGTTTTGGTTTCTTGTTTTCATCTTTTTGCTCAAAGTTGCCAGTTTGGTGTTGCTTGGCAAAATGATGGAAAAATGAGTTTTTTTTGTGGTTTTTGTTTTGAAAAGGTTTTAGACATGTTTTATGCTTGGGTTAAAGGTATGAGAAGTATTTTTAGGTGAGGGTTAGTTTTGGAGGTCAATCTTGCATTTTCTAGGCACCAAAAGTTGTCATTTAGGCATCAAAATGTCAAAATTAAGTGCCCTTGGACATGTACATGTCCGTACAGGAGGTTAACCAACTTGGAGAGGTATTTAATCTCCTGTTTTAACTATTGTAAGGGTTGATCATTCGAAGTTAAGAAGCATTTTGCAAACTTACACTAGTTTTTTAGGTTTTTCTCTAGTTTTTGGCTCCATGTGAACAACAGTCCGTACACCAGCTGTACTTGGTCGTACTGTTCTTGCATTTTCAGTTTCTAATATGTTTCCTTAAACTTTTCCCTTTTGTGGCATTTGTTTTTATCAAGTTTTGAGTTTGTGGCAAAATTAGTTTGATTTGATAGTTTCACTGCCTTGTCTAGGAATTGGCAAGGATGCTTGACCAACTTGGTTTCTTGGAGTCCTAAAATGCTCATGGCTTCCCAAGAACTAGTTGGTCAGCTTGTAGACTATGTAAATACATGTTTTTTTTTCAAGAATGCAGGTGTAAGGAGTTTTTGTGGCCATTAAGCCCTAGGCAAGTGTGATGTTTGGCTAGGGTCTTGAAGGAATTTAATGCTTTGCTTTACTATAGCAAGTGCATTTAAAAGTTGAACAGACTTGTCTTGATGAAGAAGTTTGTATGCCAAGGCAAAGAGGCTTTCTAAGCCATGAGGAGATTGTTTGCAACTTTACTTTGTGAAAATAATGTAAAAAAACAGTGAGTCATTGTTTTAGAGTCAATTTTCTTGCATTAGCCTACTCTCCATCATGCATTGGAGCTTATAAGGTTGTTATACCTCCTTCTAATTGCTTGTGAACTAGAACAAGGAGTTTTCTTGATGTTAACTAAGGGTTTGAAGTTTCCAAGATCAATCAATGATCTTTGAGGCAAGACTTGAAATGCAAACTTACTGTCACAGTCAATTAGGACTGAGTTTTTACTTTTTCCTTGAAGTTATACATGTATTCTTCTCCTTCCAAATGACAGGTATGAAGACAATAAGACAACAAAGATTGAGCCTTGTTAAGGAGCACTAAACAGACTTTTTGTGAGGAGTTCTAATAGTGAAAGTGCAGGTCACAGTGAACTACAAAAAAACAGTGAAAGACAAAGGGCAACAATAGTCAACTTGACAGTGAATTAATTCCATTTTGTAATTGCCTAATGCTTGTATGCAGGGCTAACATGACTCTTATTTTCTTCTAGATAGTAGACATGTTCACATGTTGAATGTAATTGGTTTTGTTTGCAAATGATGTGTTTGAAAGGGGCAATATTGGAAAAGTTGTAAAATGTTGCATTTTCCTTATAAGCAACTTTTTGTAAAAACTTGTTTTTCAAACTTTGAAGTGTAAATCTTCTTATTTGTGGCCTAAATAGTCAGTGGTAGGGTGGCACTAAGGTCTCTTGTCAATATTGGAGGTTTATAGTTTGGATCTTGGTTTTTCACCATCAAAACACTTCAAAACCCTCCTTTTTCACGCATTTTTGGGACAGTCATGGAGAAGGCCTGAGAGACCATGAAACTTTATGAATCTTCAAGTATTCCCAAAAGGGTATCCAAAAATGTAAAGCTTTTGTTCTGGAATTCCATCGGTTGAACAAGGCGAGCACAAAACCCCTAATGGAGGGCTAATTGCCTAGTAGCCCGTTTTAGGCCTAAAACCAAGTTTTTGTCAAATCGGGTAAGCAAGTGAAGGTTGCAAAGCATGAAATCAAACAAAACAAGTTGAAACAGGTCAATCTAATATGAATTCAACCTATTTGGTGAGTTTGGCTTCATAAGATGGTTTTGGAGCCCTTGGAAGGATGTCATCAAACTAGGGAGTTGGAGCTTTTGAGTAGCCAAGAAGAGTTTGACATAGGGAGGTGGAGCAAGGTGAGTTGTTAGACTGCCTTTGATCTATTTGCACTCTGACCTTGGTGTTTAAACCTTGAAAATAGTAAGGAACTTTTTCCAAGTAAACATATTAATCATCTAACAACCACCCAGCCCTTTCCTTCCCTATCATAGTGGTATCAGAGCCCAGCTGCACTTGGGAAGAAGTAGAAATTTGGCAACCATGGTGACAAATGCAGAACTAGCAAAGAAAGTGGAAGACCGGGAAGAAGAAAATAGGTTACTCAGAGTGAAGCTAGACCTCTTAGAACATAAGTTGGGTGAAGTAGAAGTGAAGGCAGATGAAGCCAGCAATAAGATAGAGGGAACAAAAGGTAAGGGTAAACTATTAGCTATAGAGGATGAGACCCCTATACCAGACCCTGTGATAGAGAATGAACCCTTTTTGAAAGCCTTGAAGGCTATGAGTGGGAGAACACTAGAAGGAGTCCCACTATTCAGTGGTAAAATGGACCTAGAAGTGGTCATGGAGTGGATTGAGGGGCTTGAGAACCATTTTGAGTGTGATGGTGTGACAGAGGCCCAAAAAGTGAAGGTGGCTAAGTCCAGGTTGAGAGGAGCTCCCTTAACATGGTGGAAGTTCATTCAAGATGAACATGAGAAAGAGGGCAAAAGGCCCATAGCAACTTGGAAGGGAATGTTGTCCAAGATCAGAGAGGCTTACATTCCAGAGGACTATGAAATACAGCTCCATAGGAGAAGGCAAAACCTTAGGCAAAAAGAGTTAGATGTCAGCACCTACACCGAGGAGTTTCAGAAGCTATGCCTTAGGTCAAAGATCCAAGAGGATGAGAATGCCAAGGTTGCTAGGTATCTCAATGGTTTGAGATGGAACATACAGGAAGAGTTAAGTTTGTTGTGCCCTACAACAATCCAAAAGTGCTATCAACTTGCACTCAAGGTATAGGAAAGGAGTAGAAAGAAGCAAGAGCAGCATAACAGAGGCAGAGGAAGAGGCAGAGATGGTCGAGGCCATCGAGGTAGTTTTGGGAGAAGACACATAGACCAAAGGTCCCAGGGGGAATCTAAGCTTATAGAGCAAAGCGGGGATTCTCAGAGCAAACCTAATTATAGGGGAAGGGGATCAAGCAACCCAGGAAGGGGTAGGTCTAGTGGCCCAGGTAGAGGGTCTTATTTCTCCACAATGAAATACTACAACTGTCAGAAATTGGGTCATCCTACTTATAGGTGTCCTGAGAAGCCTAGTTCTTCCCATGGAGGTGAAAAAAAAGTGAACTATGTGCAGGAGGAAGGGAGTAGTACAAGAACTCCAGCAATGCACCTATCACCTAAAGATGGAGAAAGTTTAATGATGAGGAGAGTATTGATGCAAGAACCTCATAAGTGTGAAGTGTCTCAGAGAAGAGCATTGTTCAAGATAAAGTGCAAAATCTTGGGCAAGGTATGTAAGGTGGTTATTGATTCAGGCTCCATAGATAATATTATCTCAGAGGAGGCAGTTAGCAAATTGAACCTACCTAGAATGAAGCACAGTGAACCCTACAAGGTAACCTGGTTAAACAAGGGGCAACATGTCCTAGTGAATGAACAAGCATGGGTAGACTTCAATATAGGTGAATACAAGGATAGGATACTATGTGACATCCTTCCCATGGATGCTTGCCATTTACTATTGGGTAGACCTTGGCAATTTGACAGAAGGGCACACCATGATGGTGAAAAAAACACATATTCCTTTCAAAAGAATGGCATTGTCTACAAAATTTAGTCCCTTAGTGAAGAGACAGAGAACAACAAACCACAAGCACCTAAAGTGCTATTAGTCAATGAAAAAGAGTTCATCCAAACCATGAAAGAGGGAGATGGGATTGGTTATGCACTTGTAGTAAAACCTGAGGATAAGAAAGAAAAACAAGTTGAGATCCCACAAGAAGTGCAGCAACTTCTTGATAACTTTAAGGGCATCATCAGTGATGGACAACCAGCAACATTACCTCCTCCTAGAGCCATTAGTCATCAAATTGACTTTATACGAGGAGCTTCTTTGCCAAACAAAGCAGCATACAAGATGACTCCTGAGTAGAACAAAGAGGTAGCTAGACATATTGAAGAGTTATTGGATCAAGGATTAATAAGAAAGAGTATAAGTCCTTGTGCAGTACCCATTGTGTTAGCACCTAAGAAAGGGGGCACGTGGAGACTATGTACAGACTCCAGAGCTATCAACAAGATCACAATAAGATACAGATTCCCTATTCCCAGGATAGAAGATTTGATGGATTGTTTAGGGGGTGCGAGGTATTTCTCCAAAATAGACTTAAAAAGTGGTTACCATCAGATAAGAATAAAAGAGGGTGATGAGTGGAAAACTGCTTTCAAAACAAATGAGGGTCTTTATGAATGGTTGGTTATGCCTTTTGGACTCTCTAATGCTCCTAGTACCTTTATGAGGTTAATGAATGAAGTATTGCAGGATTTTCTCAGTAAGTTTGTGGTAGTCTACTTAGATGATATACTCATTTTTAGTAAGACTAAAGAGGAGCATTTGAAACACTTAGCTATTATTTTGCAAAGATTATCTGATGAGCAGTTAACCATAAATCTTGAAAAATGTGATTTTATGCAGCAAGAGCTAGTCTATCTTGGTTTTGTTGTGTCCAGTGGAGATCTTAAGATGGATCAATCTAAAGTTGCAGCCATAACAAGTTGGCCAACCCCACAATCAGCCAGTGAAGTTAGGAGTTTTCATGGTCTAGCCCAGTTTTACAGGAAGTTTATCAGGGGTTTCAACGAAATTTGTGCACCCATGTTAGATACAATAAAAGGTGGTCATAAAGTCAAGTTTCAATGACCAAAGCAGCCAATAAGGGGTTTGTGTTACTCAAAACTAGAGTTGCTACACAGCCAGTGCTAATCCTTCCTAGTTTTGATAAACTCTTTACAATAGAATGTGATGCCAGTCATCTTGTAGTAGGTGCAGTCTTGAGTCAAGATAATAGACCAGTTGCTTTCTTTAGTGAAAAACTGAATGATGCAAAGAAAAAGTATTCATCTTATGATTTAGAGTTATATGCATTGGTGCAGGCACTCAGGAAGTGGAGGCATTATTTGCTTCCTAAGGAATTTGTTGTGTATACAGACAACCAAGCAGTCAGTTTCTTGAATTCTTAGGATGTGAAATGGGTAGAGTACCTACAAGCATATACATTTACTCTTAAGCACAAGAAAGGCCAATGTAACAAAGTAGCTAATGCTTTAAGTAGGAGATTGTTAACTATTCAGGAGATCCAAGTAAAGAGTATTGGGATTGATTGCTTTCAAGATTTATATCCTAATGATGATGATTTTGTTGTTGCTTATAAAGTTTGTCTTGCTTTTGAGAATCATTTTCATAGTGAGTATGCTGACTATACATTGCAGAATGGTTTGTTATTCAAGGGAGGACAACTATGTGTTCCTAAAGGTTCCATGAGAGAAAATCTCATTCAAGAGAAACACAATGGGTTTTTGAGTGGCCATTTTGGTCTCAATAAGACCTTGGAGTTGGTTCAACGCTTTTATTACTGGCCTAAGATGCAGAGAGATGTCCAAAGGTATGTTGAATAGTGCATGGTATGTCAGAAGGCCAAAGGTCATAGCACTAATGCTGGTTTATATCAACCACTTCCCATCCCTTCTAGGCCATGGGAGTGCATCAATATGGATTTTGTTGTAGGCTTACCAAGGACAAAAATAGGGCATGACAGTATCTTTGTGGTTGTTGACAAATTTGGTAAAATGGCTCACTTTATACCTTGCAAAACTACTAATGATGCTAGTCATATTGCTTTTCTTTTCTTTAAAGAAGTTGTCAGAATACATGGTTTGCCATCTAGCATTGTATCAGATAGAGATGTTAAGTTTTTGGGTCATTTTTGGAAGACTTTGTGGAAGAAATTGGGTACTAACTTATCTTTTGGCTCACCTTACCATCCACAGACAGATGGCCAAACAGAGGTGGTGAATAGAACATTGGGTAATCTACTCAGATGTCTCACCAAGGAGTATGGACAAAGCTGGGATCAACTCATCCCACAAGCAGAGTTTGCCTACAATGACAGTGTAAACAGATCCACTGGTAAGAGTCCATTTCAGGCTATTTATGGTATGCATCCAAGAGGTGTTTTTGAGTTACATGATGTGACTAACTTGCAACATGTTAGTGGGACAGTAGAAGATATGGCTCAATCTCTGAAAGAGATACATGAACAGGTTAAGCAGTCTTTGCAGGGCACCACAGCAAGAGTCAAGGAAAGGGTGGATGCTTCAAAGAGGGATGTCCAATTCATAGTTGGAGATTTTTTGATGGTACATCTCAACAAGTCTAGATTGCAAAAGGGAGTTCCTACCAAGTTACAAATGAGAAGAATTGGACCTTGCAGGATTTTGGCTCAGTATGGTCCAAATGCTTATAAAATTGATTTAACTGTTGATGTTTCTTTGTCTCCTATCTTTAATGTTGCAGATTTGGTACCTTTCAAGGGGCAGCCTCCAGAAGAGACTCAAAGAACTTCAGACATTTCAACTTCCCTTTCTGATCTATCTATCCCCTCTTCTTCTTCTCCCATTCCTGAACAGGTACTTGATTCCAGGATCATCAAAAAGACTAGAAGACATGACTACCTTGAGCATTTGATCAAGTGGAAAGATCAACCAGCTTCTGAAGCCACTTGGATACCTGAAAGTGACTTCACTAAGGCTGGTATTCCTCTCTCTATTCTTCCCAAAGGAGTCACATGACTTCTTTGTCACCGGGGGAGTATGGTGCAAGAGCACCTAGCTTCATTCTCAGCTTCACTTTCATCTCAGGTTTGATTTTTGTTGTTTTAAGTTGGAAAGTGGTTTAAGATGTTTTTGAAGTTGTTCTAGGTTGTTTTGATGAGTTTTGAACTCATTATGGGGTTTTGGTTTCTTGTTTTCATCTTTTTTCTCAAAGTTGCCAGTTTGGTGTTGCCTGGCAAAATGATGGAAAAATGAGTTTTTTTTGTGGTTTTAGACATGTTTTATGCTTGGGTTTAAGGTATGAGAAGTATTTTTAGGTGAGGGTTAGTTTTGGAGGTCAATCTTGCATTTTCTAGGCACCAAAAGTTGTCATTTAGGCATCAAAATGTCAAAATTAAGTGCCCTTGGACATGTACATGTCCATACAGGAGGTTAACCAACTTGGAGAGGTATTTAATCTCCTATTTTAACTATTGTAAGGGTTGATCATTCGAAGTTAAGAAGCATTTTGCAAACTCACACTAGTTTTTTGGGTTTTTCTCTAGTTTTTGGCTCCATGTGAACAACAGTTCGTACACCAGCTGTACTTGGCCGTACTATTCTTGCATTTTTAGTTTCTAATATGTTTCCTTAAACTTTTCCCTTTGGTGGCATTTGATTTTATCAAGTTTTGAGTTTGTGGCAAAATTAGTTTGATTTGATAGTTTCACTGCCTTGTCTAGGAATTGGCAAGGATGCTTGACCAACTTGGTTTCTTGGAGTCCTAAAATGCTCATGGCTTCCCAAGAACTAGTTGGTCAACTTGTAGACTATGTAAATACATGTTTTGTTTTCAAGAATGCAGGTGTAAGGAGTTTTTGTGGCCATTAAGCCCTAGGCAAGTGTGCCATTTGGCTAGGATCTTGAAGGAATTTAATGCTTTGCTTTACTATAGCAAGTGCATTTAAAAGTTGAACAGACTTGCCTTGATGAAGAAGTTTGTATGCCAAGGCAAAGAGGCTTTCTAATCCATGAGGAGATTGTTTGCAAGTTTACTTTGTGAAAATAATGTAAAAAACAGTGAGTCACTGTTTTAGAGTCAATTCTCTTGCATTTGCCTACTCTCCATCATGCATTGGAGCTTGTAAGGTTGTTATACCTCCTTCTAATTTCTTGTGAACAAGAACAAGGAGTTTTCTTGATGTTAACTAAGGGTTTGAAGTTGCCAAGATCAATCAATGATCTTTGAGGCAAGACTTGAAATGCAAACTTACTGTCACAGTCAATTAGGACTGAGTTTTTACTTTTTCCTTGAAGTTATACATGTATTCTTCTCCTTCCAAATGACAGGTATGAAGACAATAAGACAACAAAGATTGAGCCTTGTTAAGGAGCACTAAACAGACTTTTTGTGAGGAGTTCTAATAGTGAAAGTGCAGGTCACAGTGAACTACAAAAAAACAGTGAAAGACAAAGGGCAACAATAGTCAACTTGACAGTGAATTAATTCCATTTTGTAATTGCCTAATGCTTGTATGTAGGGCTAACATGACTCTTATTTTCTTCTAGATAGTAGACATTTTCACATGTTGAATGTAATTGGTTTTGTTTGCAAATGATGTGTTTGAAAGGGGCAATATTGGAAAAGTTGTAAAATGTTGCATTTTCCTTATAAGCAACTTTTTGTAAAAACTTGTTTTTCAAACTTTGAAGTGTAAATCTTCTTATTTGTGGCCTAAATAGTCAGTAGTAGGGTGGCACTAAGGTCTCTTTTCAATATTGGAGGTTTATAGTTTGGATCTTGGTTTTTCACCATCAAAACCCTCCTTTTTCACCGATTTTTGGGACAGTCATGGAGAAGGCCTGAGAGACCCTGAAACTTTATGAATCTTCAAGTATTCCCAAAAGGGTATCCAAAAATGTAAAGCTTTTGTTCTGGAAGTTCATCGGTTGAACAGGGCAAGCACAAAACCCCTAATGGAGGGCTAATTGCCTAGTAGCTCGTTTTAGGCCTAAAACCAAGTTTTTGTCAAATCGGGTAAGCAAGTGAAGGTTGCAAAGCATAAAATCCAACAAAACAAGTTGAAACAGGTCAATCTAACATGAATTCAACCTATTTTGTGAGTTTGGCTTCATAAGATGGTTTTGGAGCCCTTGGAAGGATGTCATCAAACTAGGGAGTTGGAGCTTTTGAGTAACCAAGAAGAGTTTGACATAGGGAGGTGGAGCAAGGTGAGTTGTTAGACTACCTTTGATCTATTTGCACTCTAACCTTGGTGTTTACACCTTGAAAATAGTAAGGAAATTTTTCCAAGCAAACATACTAATCACCTAACAACCACCCAACACTTTCCTTCCCTATCAAAGGGGTTTTCTTGACACTCTTGGGGAAGTTCCTCGGTGATCTTTGTATCTCCCATATTAGCATACTCAAAAGGGTTGGATAATCTATGACCCATACTTGATTCTAGTTGTGATTCGCTTTGTTTGTTTCCTTGAGAGTGAGTGACAATGGGCATTTAATAAATTTCTATCGAAGATCCTAAAGGTGTTTGGTGGTTTAAGTGGATAGAATATGTTCCTCAATAAAAACTTTTTGTTACAAAGGGGGTTTCTTCTTCTTCCTCTCTCTCAGGGTTTGGTGGTTCAGGTCAAGCTTCATTATAAGTGATACAAATTTGTGGGAACAAAGCGGGTTTGGTCCTTCCTCCACGATTTAAGCATTGGTTGAATGTTGCTTTCTGAATATAAGCTCTACTTCTCAAAGGTTCTTTGTCAAACTCGTTTGTTTTGCCTTGAATATACAATCGCATGTGACACAGAAATGATGTGATTTAAAGAGTTGGCGATTGATATAGAGAAACTTATTCCTTCTTGCAAGTGCTTTAGAACTAGGTTGTCTCTTCTTCAACTTAGTTTTGTGATGAAGACTTGTTTTTCTCAAAATACGAGGAGTGGTCATACACGAATGATCAATGGCTTGATGTTGATGTTGGATTTGGATACTTCATTTGAAAAACTCAAGTTTACTTTATCAAGTAGAGGTTTAGTTAGATTTGCCTCCATGATAAAGTGTGTCAAATGATATGGATAAAGTTTCCCGATATGGAAACTCAATTTAACAACTTAAGGATTTAAACTAGGTATGCTGTTTTGATAGAATCCGTTAGATGGTGGAACCTTGATCACTGTTATGATACTTCCTGATTTTGTTGGATGAAGTCTTATCTCGAGCTAGTTTTAGATTCAAAAAATTTATTCTAAGGATGCTTGTTTGATTTTGGAATTGTTTTCTCTGATAACCGGTTTTGAATTTTGGCTGTTGGGTTTGACAGAGGACCAAAAAGGGTACTCACAACTAGTGATAATTTTTTCCTAAAATGCCTAGTTTTCTCTTTGTTTTTCTTGATTTTTACCATGCGCTAAGACAGGGACTGTATGCGCTAACATATGGTCTAGATGCGCCACAGAAAGTTCTTTATGCGCTAAGCTGCCTCTTTTACACATTGACTGAGATTTATTTGAAACTGTTTTGATTGGAAAGGTTAGGCGCTAATATGTCCCTAAAAAGCGCTAGTGTTTGAGCTGAAAGCACTAAGATATGCCTCTTATGCGCTAAGATGATGTTAAAATGCGCTAAGCTAGTATCACAAAGCACCACTGGAAGTTTACTTAGTCTGAAATTGGTTATGCGCTAAAGTGAAGGCTGAGAGCGCTATACCTTGGTTTATATGCGCTACAAAATGGTTGATACGCGCTAGGAAGTTGCTCCTATGAGCTAAGCTACCCTAATTTCTTTTTTTTTGTCATTTTAGGATTTTTAATACTTGTGTTTTTTATGGATGATTTTCTGAAAAATAAATTGCAAACACGGCACACAAATGAGATAACAAATTTTGCCTATGCTAGACAAATAGTGTATGTTCTTTGAGGATGTGTTCAAATCCCCGATGTTTTCACAGGTTTAGATAACAAGTAAGACAAATCAAATAGACTATTTATTCAAGGGTCATCAACAATATCATAGCCCACTAGTCTTGATACTCCTTCGGCTCAAACAACCGTGTCACCCCCTAGGAGGCGTCCGTTTTTTGGCTTTTGCCATAAATTAACTCAAAGTGAATTTCTTCACAATTGAGTAGTTATCCTGGGAGATATATGGTGAGTGATCTTGGGGGTGGATTCTTCCCCACCCTTGCACTATGATATTGAAGATGTTTGGATACTGACTCGGCTCAAAGTTTCTAGTGCTAAGGTTTTTAATTAGGCTTATGTTCAGTCTTTAGTGATAAACTCCCTTGGGAGGCTTCCCAACCTTTAGAACAAAGGCTTTACGTATCTTAAAGATACCAGGGGAAGACTAATCACTGAGAAAAACCGTTGAAGGGGACTTTCGTCAGCCTCCACAATTGATTGTAGTGGGTTAGAACACTTGGCGATAAAGTTGTTTCCCACTTAGGTCATGCCCCTCTCACCGACCATTAATGGGGCTCTAAGAGCAACTCAGGAGGGCAGACCTGCTAAAGGATTTAAATGCTTGACATGAAGAAATCATGAAAGAGTGGTTTGGCTTTTTGGTCACCCAGTTAAGAGGAGAGCATATACCTTCCACTTTCGAGACAAGGAAAACATGATTCTTTTTTTCCTTCAAGGCAATGATTTGCTAAATTCTACTTGGAGATTTTTCTCCAAAAAATCATCGTGTTCTTTTTAACTTTGTATAGCAATGGTTTTCTATCTAAAAATTGGAAATCCTGGTCAACAAAAGAAATCATAAATTTTGGTCAACAAAAGTAAAGTCGATAAATGAAAAATTTCTCTTTTGCCTTGCACAAAATAAAGATGAGGTTCTTTTTATCCTTTGTGATAATGAAAATGGATCCTTTTATGCACCAAAGGAAGGTGAAGTTCTTTATCCCTTTGCAAACTGAGAAGGAAATTTTTTTTGTTTCTTTTAAACCCAAATTGAAGTGTTTACCTAACTTGCAAGAATGAAAAAAAATTCGCTTTGTTGTTCTTTTTAATCCAATCAATGAAGTTCTTTTTATAACCCAAAGGAAGATGTTGTAGATTTTAAACCCAAAAAGACAAGTGAGATTCTTTCCAAACTTATAGAAAAGTGAATTCTTTTTACTTTAATTAGAAAGTTAAAAGAACTAAAATTCCTATCTTAACTTAATCTAAACCTGCAAGAAAGTGGTTAGCTACCTGCAAGCGAAAAGTTAGTAAAAACCAGAATCTGATGTGGGCTTACACGAGCCTAAAATTATTTTCCCTCGATTATAGTTTGTGTTTTTCTCTGTTACAGTCATGTGCTAAACAATAGAATATATGCGCTACAAGAATTCACCAAAGCGCTAAATAAAAGTTCCAATGCGCTATTTTGTTTATGGGTTGCGCTACGCTGTTTGTTCTAATATGCCAGGTAAAAACCAGAACATCATGCGCTAACATAAAGTCGAGATGCGCTAAGGAATAGGTCTTACGCACTAAACAGTGTACCGGAAGTGCTAATAAAAGGTTTTAAAGCGCTAACAAAAGGTTCTAATGCGCTAAAAATATCTTTCTGCGTGCTTGCAATCTTGCTCCTGTATCAAAAATGATAAGATTAATGGGGTCTTTCCCCACGATGGGAGCCAAAAATTTGTGCAGGAAAAGTGGGTGACAAAAACATAAAAGTCCAATTCCAAAGTGTCCACACACCAATGGGACTCTTGATGCAAGTTATGGGAGCTATATTGAATAGCTCAACTTCCCAAGGGGTGTTCCATTGTTCTCTATCTCATAGAATCCCTCAAGTCAATGCCTTTGCTCTTAGATCACTGAGAAAAGTGACTTAGAAATGACAACTCCAAGAACGAGTGATGTTTGCTTATAAGTATGAATGCATTCCTACAACAGATGTGATATTTGAAACTAGAATGATTTAAACTAGTATGAATATGATGCTATGATAAAGATTAGTAATCTTATCCTAACAATATGTACTAGTCTAACATGAATATGTTTATGATAATGAAATGCTTCTAAATGTTTAATGTGTTTTAACAAAGAGAGGCTTGATGCTTAGTAAAATGACTATAAATTTGATACTTGAAACTTGGATATTTTAAAACGAGAGAATGAGAGCTCTATTTATACGAAAAATAGGGCAATAGATGGTCAAGATTGGATCATCTTAACAAGGGTCAGGATTGACAGTTAATCAATCCATGTTTACAATTATCACCAATAAAATGGTGACAATTGTCAACAAGAGACTTCTTGAAAGGAGATGCAAGAAGCATTAAATGCTTGAGAAGACATGAAGGTTACCTTAGGAGTTAAGGTTAGGTTAGGGTCATCCATTGGATAAAGCTTTTATCCAAGGGATAAACTCTTGTGAAAGGGTTAAAGGGATAACCAAGGTTAAAGCCATGAATGCTTGATCAGACCCTTGGGTTAGATGAGGGTTGAGTTAGAGAGAAAGTCTTTAATCATGCAAGAAGGTTGAGTTAACCATTAATGGTTATGAATACTTTGAGGGTTAACTTGTTGAAGACAAAAAGCCTTTAATGGTTATTGAAGACTTTGAGGATTGAGAAGTGACTTCCCTTTGCTTAGGGATGTGACAATATTTAGGAGATGGATTAGGCTAAATTAGAAGTGATTAAAGAATCTAGAAGGGGTTTTTAGGGAGACAAGTGGGAGATGTAGGAAAATGCAAGTGGATGGAAGAGAATTTTAATTAAAATAAATTACTTTATTTCAATCAAATAGATTCAACTTGCATAAATACAAGTGGGGGATATAATAAATAAATTAGATTTATTTATTTGCAATGAACAATTTAATTAAAAAGGGAGAAAGGGGAATAAAATAAATAAAGTGATTTATTTAATTAAAGACTAGAAAAGGCTTAGGTGAACTTAATTAAATAAATTGAGTAATTCATTTAATTAAATAGATGAATGAAGTTAAAATAAATATTAAATATTTGCTTATGAAAGTGGTCAGATTTATACGTCTACAATTAGATATTTATTTAATTTAAAAAAAATAAAAATTAATATAACATACTAGAAAAAATTTGAAGCCTTCTACCAAAATCTTTAAAAAATTTGGATATCTTCGTCGATTTATATAAAAAAAGCCTCTTTTATTTGAAAAAATAATTGATTTAATTCAAAAATCAATTATATTATTTCACACACCTTTATTTTCATATTTTAAAACAAAAAAAAAAAAATCATTATTTGTATGGGGTTGAAGAGGCATGGTCACTCAAACGACCAGTCGCGTCAGCCTCTAATGATCTGGCTGGAAGGGTTCTGGCCGAACATCCTAAGTGGCAGCCACATCACCAAATTTGACAAATTTTTGAAACTTCTAACTTCTGCAACATAATTCAATAGGTAAATTCAATTTATTAAAAAAACAAAAAATACCCTTTTGTAGAGATCGAAGTAAAGAATCTACTCATATAATTTTTATGATGTTTTGATTAGTTTTTAATATATTATTTCAAAAATACTACGAGTAAGTATTCTAATGTTCGGTAAGAGGCTGGATTGAAAAACAAAACAAAAATTGAATCACCTAAAAAAAAATTGAAAAAAATATGGTTCACTAGAGGAGAGAGTCTTCTCCAAAAGTGTGTTTTTTTTTATTATCATAAATTTAATAGACAAAATGGTGGGAGAAAAAAACTGTCAAATTCAGGTAACTTTAAAATGTTATGAGGAAGAAAATATACATTGAATTTTTTTATATTTTTTATGCATTGTATATGTATGTCATCTATTACGGTTACAAAATCAAAAGAAAAAAAAAATGAGTTGGTTTATATTTTGTTTTTTGGTGGGAACTAAACCCCCTGATTATGAGCATTAAAAAATTTGACTTTAAAAGTAAAAAAAAAAACATATCAATTCTTGACAAAAGAATTTTAAAAAATAATAGACTTAAACTTCATCAATTTTTACACATTTCATCAGTTTACATCATCTTCAAATTCAGAACACAAATGCCACTTTTATGCAATCTAAATTGAACTGTTATTATTGTGTTAACCTTTTCCTCTATAAAAGTG
The DNA here is from genome assembly GCF_030272615.1 of Cryptomeria japonica. Classification (NCBI taxonomy): domain Eukaryota; kingdom Viridiplantae; phylum Streptophyta; class Pinopsida; order Cupressales; family Cupressaceae; genus Cryptomeria; species Cryptomeria japonica. The sequence continues at coordinate 928,106,591 of NC_081409.1, read as the reverse complement.
TGACATGGGTTTTTACTTTTACGCATATGTACACATATATATGTATGTAAGTACATGCATACATATGTGTATATGTGTGTGTGTGTGTATGTGTGTTAACCTTTTCCTCTATAAAAGTGTGACATGGGTTTTTACTTTTACGCATATGTACACATATATATGTATGTAAGTACATGCATACATATGTGTATATGTGTGTGTGTGTGTGTGTGTGCATACACACACATATACATATACATACAATATATATGTATATATGTGTATATATATATATATGTATATATATACATGTATATATATATATACATGTATATATATATATACATGTATATATATGTATATATATACATGTATATATATATATATACATGTATATATATATATATACATGTGTATATATATATATATATATATATATATATATATATATATATATATATATATATATATATGTATGTATGTATGTATGTATGTATGTATGTATGTATGAAACTCTGCTTTACTTTCACTTCGAATATCATTGTGCATGATTAGTTCAACGTAACCAACATCTCTACTTCATCACTAGGTGAACTAAGGAGGCATGTCCCACTTCTTGGGATGCCCAATGATTTTTTAGTTGCTATCATTTTTTTGTAATGTGTGATTGAATTTTATTACATAGTGTTTCATTTCAACAATTTGGTGTGATTACTGCTATATTATCATCATTTGCAATTTGTTTGAGAATTGTCTATTATTAAGTAAGATTGTTTATTTATATTATGTCAAATTTTAATTCATTTACTACATGATTTAAACTATGAGATTGCACTCTGGAATTTACACAAGCAACTAATGTTGTCATTGTTGCAGATCGTTACAGTTTCTATCGTAGTTCCTATCACACTTCCTATCACAAAGACAAAATAGGAAACTTAAATCAAATTTCTATTTGGGTAATTCTTGTGTGTTTAAGTGTACTTTTTTTATTTCTTAGCTTAATACTTTCAACCCTTAGGCATATAGCTCTAATGCCTTTCATAAGTTTCACACTGCCCAGATTGACATAGGTACAAAACTAAGCTATAAGTTATAACCATAACCTTGAAAGTCAACCCTCTCAGATTTGTCCCAATAACCATTTCATGCTTCTTTTTTGATATGTATATATACATACGTACACAAAAAATATATAAACATATATATATTGTAACGTCGTAAATCGTATCCTTATACAATTTCATACTCACTTCCAAGCCTCACTTTAGCATTTTTGCCCTCTATGCCCTAATTGTATTTGATTCGACTCACATCGGTGTCAAATCTATGATCTTCATTTTTTGCTTTAACTTTTGGACCCCATTTTAGCCTAGATGGACTAGACTTGGGCTCCTAGCACCCTTGTCCTCCTGGACTAGAGTGTTAGGTGCCATAGTCCAAGCCAAAAGGGCCCATTTTTGAATCCTTTAATGATTGAAAAAAGTTGATCAGGAAATGATTTTCCTTCTTCATAATTTTCAACACATTTCAAGAGGATAGGTATAAAAGAAAGTCTCATCCCCTCATTTGAAACATCTCTCATCAAGGAACTTACTCCACATTAAGTAATTCAATTGAGAAAGCAATCAAGAATCATTAGTGCAGTTAAGGAGAGGTCAAGTGTTAAGATTTCAGGCATTTAATATGGCATCCATGATCAAGTTCTTATGAAGACATATATGAGTTGCTACATGACAACATCAACCTTTTTATGAAGAATTCAAAGTAAAGGAGATTCGTAAAGAAGGTATAACATTTCAATTAAGCATTTATTTCCAGATCTAGCCTCTTCCCTACAAGTGTAAGCTCTCTTCTCATTTCATTCATCATAGAGTTAATTGTAAATTTGGGGCTTGACATAGACAAAACCCTATCAACCGAACAAAAATTTTCCTCTCTTGTTTGTGTAGGTAAGAATTTCAAAAGAGAAGGAATATAGATCCGAAAAGTGTAGATTGAGACAAATAGAACTAGATTTTGAAGGAGCAAAAAACCTAGACATTGTGGCTTAGCCGCATAGTTTGAAATTTTTTAGATGAAATTTCAAGGAGATACTCAAAGTGACATCCTAATTCCAAATCTATTTTTGATATCCAAATCAAACACCTAGCCACATAGTCTAATACTTTCAATTGTAGACATGGGTTCCTTTTTTACTTTTATTTTTAGATCTGCACTCAGAGTTTGCATATCTGTTTTGAAACTTTCTATTTGTGTTAATTACTCTCAATTTTGAATCATTAGTTCTTGCATTTAATAATCTTATCTTATCATTTGCAATAATTCAACAAAAAGGTGAGTTAATTCAATAGTAATCCTAGCTCTTTCAATAGGTTTGAAGTTGGGCCTATTGGATTTATTCACCTTAATTTGAGGTTGTTGTGAATGGGTTTGATTCCTAGTTTGCATGCTTAGATTAGTGAACCCCGTTTTTATCACGTTACATTTTGGTGAGCCTAACAAGTGCATTGCATAATTTTAGATTTATATGCTTAGATCTTATTTTTATTGCATATTATTTTCAGATTTATAAGTATTAATTATCAAATCTATCATTCCTATGGTGCATTTTGATTAATTAAGTGGTCAATCGATAATTATATTGGGAAATTGCATTGATTATCTTTATTATCAATTGTATAAAAGGCATTGTGAGTACAAGTGTATTTCATTAGCTTTTCCCTCTTTGTGTATGAGTTTCATTACCCTTTGTCTCAAATCCAATATCTTAGTGAGAAGAAGTTATAGACATGGCATCCTAAAGTTTAAATACTAAGGGTATTGAGCCTGAGTTAATTAACCTATTCTCTAGGAGCTTGGGTGAATCATCTATTCCTACACAAGACATGCCTAACATTATGGAGAAGTTTTCCCTTCATGCTTCTCATGACGAGGATAACTCTTCAACTCAAGTGGCTATTGGACAATTGGGGAAGCTTGACAAGAAATTGGAAAATCTAGTTCTTTATGAGTCAAGAACCCTTGGGTTGAGAGGAAACCCCCTTGATTTAGGGTTTGAGGAGAATTATTCAAATTTATGGACATGGTGTGAATGTGTTGTGTTATAGCTCATATTGTGGATGATAATATTATGACAATGAAAATTTGTGCCAAAGTGTTTGATTATTCAAATCCTACAAATCAAGTTGAGCCTTCCATTCCTACATCTTTTCCCAATGTGATTACATACGCATCTTCCAACATGGCTAAATCTACACAAAATATTAATGCTACACATGTTAGAAATAGGGGGAATCCTATCAATCAATACTCCTACATACCTCCTTCCATTGGGCTTCCATTTGTTTCCCAACCATCTCGTTTATCCACCTATCATAATGTTTCACCTATTTATTATTATATTCCACCTATCTAGCATAATGGTACACCTCCATATCTAACATGTCCAAGTCCAATTCATCCATCAAGGTTACTATACACCACTTGCTCCAAAATGTTTCATCTTTGCCACAACAATTGGCTCCCATAACCAAATTCAAATTCAATCTTCCTACATGTGATACTGCTAGCCCATTTTTTGATGACAACCTTCATACTCATGTTCCAAAACACATTGAGTTACCTTGTTCGGAGAAATATAATGGACAAGGTGACCTCCGGAAAAACTATTCACTCATAACTTAAGAGAAAAAACTTTGCAATTGTTTTGCTCCTTGCCTCCTTGTTCAATTGATTATTTTCAAAAAAATTCTAACGCATTTGTGCAATATTTTTAAAACAAAATTGGTCCTCAAATTATTTTGATTGATTTGATGCATTATAAATAAGGAGTTAAGGAAAAGGTGACTAATTTCATTGGTAGATATAAACATTTGCATTAACAAATTTCTTATTTTATGCTTGATGGTGATGCTCAAAGAATTTTCATAGTAATTTAAAAAAAGATATTAGAGATACACTTATGTTTTTTTATTATGCATCCTTCTTACAATTATGCACAACACTTTATAATTATCAACTTCAACTGAGTCGATTTGAATCTTCTTCATCATTGGTTCCGATTGATAAAAATGAAGATGCTCACCAATATTTTAAAAAAAAATCAAAAGCAAATTAATAATTTCATTAAAATCAACAATAATTCTTCCAATCATATCAATTCTCAAGTGGCAGTTGCAACACTTGTTGTAGCCCCTTTACCATCAAAGTTTACACTTCATAATTTCACTCCTTTTTTTGAATTATTGCATAGTATCTTGCTTAAATTTATTAATTGTAACGTGATGAAGCTTCCTCCCATTCGTCCCATAGATACTTCCAAGACTTTGTATCCTTCTTGGTCGTAAATCCTAATGCCAATACCATTGTTAATTCGACCATGGTACTGAGAAGTGCTATAAATTGAAGCACGTGATTCAAGATATTATTGACTCTAACACTATAGTAGTGGATGGTATGAATGATAAAGGAAATAAATCTATGACACCTCCAAATCAAAATTTGCAAATCTTTACCAATCCTTGTCTTCTCATTCTACCAATATTATTGAGTGTGATCGATGTTTCATATCTACTAATGATGTGTATGGAGAAACCAACAACCATGTTGTGAACTTTATTGAGCAAACTAAGCCTAAGTGTGACCCTTGCATCCCCTTTGATTGAAGACATAATATTGGATCACTTTATGAACCATTATACATTACTGTGAAGACTAAAGGAAATCTCTCACAAGGAGTGCTCATTGATCTAGTATGTATGGTGAATGTTATCACAAAAGAGCATCTATATACACAACAATTATATATCAAGATACATATGATAAATCTAATGTTATGATTAAGGTGCATGATGGTTTCACTTGTCTCACTGTAGGTTCCATTACCCTTCCCGTAGAGGTTGGTACTAAGTGCTTGGATGTTACATTTTCTATCATCCCTACCTTCAACCAATTTTGTGTGAAGTTGGAGTACCCTTGGTTCGATTCCATAAAATCTATACCTTATACAATTCATAAAGTGTTTGAAGTTCCCTCATAATGGGGATATATAACAATAAAGAATAATCTTTATTAACCTTAGCAAGATGTGAGAACTTCATCCTCAATTGCTATGGCCTCAAAAATATGAACCTTTGCAACCCCATCAAGATGTCATTTTAATATGTCATCAAAAATTCAAAAAAGAAAGGATATTAGCCTTGAGTAAGCTTAATGATTCTTTACCTATATGGATATGAATATTCATCTTCTGCATCCTAGGCCTAGACTTATTCCTACCCCTCCTCTTCCTCCTATATATGTTGTGGTTCCACCTCTTACATCTTATAAAGGTAAAAAATAAAAGCACCCAACATCATATATCTCTCAACCTAGTGAGTTTTCTTCTATTCATCCTAAAAAGGAATCCAAGAAGCCTATGTTGATCGATCCCCAACCTTCCCAAGCTTCAAGTCATACTAAGAGAAGTCATACTGCGAGAGAATGTTGATGAAGATGTCATGCCAAGGCTTGTGAGATTGCTTCCCAAATAATTTCCTCTCCTAAGCCATCAACTATTGTCTTGGTCCCATTTTCCCAACCTTTTCCTAACCCTGGGCATGAGCTTTATCTTAATCAGCTGTGTCAAAAATTGAAATTATGTATGCAAAACGATTCTTCTTCTTTATCTACTCCATGCATTAGATCTCCTATTGTAATTAATTTGGATGATTATGTTGATGATAATAATGTGGACACTAATTGTGTGAGCTTGAATTTCATCCTCAGAATGTTACCTGTATAAGTTAGTTTCACAAAATACAATGGAAGTGCATACAGGAAATCCAAAATCCACCAATGAAACTACATGAAATACATATTAAAATAAAATATTATTTTACCTTCATGACTTATGTCTCATTGTTTCCTAACTCCATTGTTCCTGGTTGCAGATGGTGTGCTCTCAGACAATGCATTGTTGGCTTCCAAGATGGCATATGAAGAATGGACTGATAACTTGTAGTTAACTGATAGTATGATATGCAAAAGCTACATGATTATGCTAAAATGATTATGCTAAAATACTATATGATAATATTGCTAAAATGATATTTGCTATTTGCTTCAAAAACTCACGGATGCATAAGATTGATTGAAAACTCTTTTTGAAGACTAACTTCCTCTCAACTGAAGCTCTTGATTTTATAGACCTTGAGAGGATAAGATGATGTGGTTCAGATCAACAGTCATGATCAGATCTGCAGATTTGAATGGCTATGAGCAAAGGTGAAGGTTGAGAGAAAGGGGGAAGGAGAAGACAAGTGTCACTCATCTCACCTTGACTGGGTTGTTGACTGAGAGAATCTAGGGATGGTTGGAGGAAATTTAGGCATGGTAGGACAAGTGGACTCAAGTCCTGCCCAAGATGTAGGGGGTGTTGGAGAGAATATAGGAAATGGTTATGAAATATGTGTACATACACAATTTCATTAATTTTGGAAGTTGAGGATAAATCATGAATTAATATTTAGAAATATTAATTTCCTTAGTCACATGTTGGATGAGTTAGCAAAGGGAAGATGAAGTGGAGATGGAGAGTGAGTTGGATAAAAGATATTAAATAATTTAAAAATTATTTAATATTTGAGACTATAGGATAGGAAAATAACCATTAAATATTGGATATTTAATTGATTGGAGGAGATAATTAAATATTAGATATTTAATTAACTTGGTTAGAGGAATAATGAAATATTAGATATTTAATTAATTAGAGGAATAGGATAGATGAATTAATTAATAAAATATTAATTAATAGAAAGATATGAAAATGAATTAAATTAATTAATCTTTTCGAATTAACTATTTAATAGATGAATAATTATTAAATAAATATGAAATATTTATTTAATTGCTCATAGCCAATTTTAGGTGTATACATTTTGCCCCTCTTTGAAATGATGTCGAGATAACATTGTTTCAAAGATTAAATCAAGTCTTGATAATGCTTGATAGAGATTGAAAATCCAGATTGTGTGCCCCCTCAGGAGATTGATCGTGAATTTGTCAAAAAAATTAGTTTGAATGATTAATCTCATGATTAATGTGATAAAACTTCAATCAATTAAATTCATTTGTTAAAAAAAAATTAAATTGCCCCATTTTTTAAATTAATTACTCTTGAAATAGTAAATATAAAATTAAACAAGGCTAATTTTAACTTCATTGTTATCCTTGTCAGCTTTTGAAGAGAATATTCTTGCTGAAGTGACCAAAATGGTGATTCTCGTGGAGAACCATCGATTCGAGCGAGTTCGACGATATCAGCGGCCAACGGAGTATGGGTATCCGGTATGTATCTTAGCCCGAACTTTGTTTTCAAGTTTTCGTTCAAAATTTCATGTTTTAGGCGCCTTTTTTTGAATTTTTGAAAATTTTGAATTTTTCATTTTTTAGTTTAGCGCATTTGCAATTTAGGTTAGCGCATATGCTCTGTTTGTTAGCGCATATGTTCAATAGGATAGCGCAAATGCATAAAGTAGCGCTTTTGTTTTATTTGTTAGCGCTTATGCATAAAATGTTAGCGCAAATGCTTAGAATAGCGCTTTTGTTTTATTTGTTAGCGCTTATGCATAGAATGTTAGCGCAAATGCATAAAGCAGCGCATATGCATGGTCGATTAGCGCATATGCTCAAAAAGATAGCGCTTTTGCTCAAATTAGCGCATATACATGGTCGATTAGCGCATATGCTCAAAAAGATAGTGTTTTTGCCTAAATTTGAGATTGTTGATTGAAACAAAAGCTAAATATCATTTTGATGTTTAAATTTAACATGTTTGATACGCATGGATGATGAAATAGAGTCATATTTGAGTGATTTGTATGATTGATAGATCGATAGATAGCTTTGATTACTGGATTAAGTAGCTCTGATTAGCTTGATTGATAGGTTTAATGATTTGAGTAGCTTTGTTTAGCTTGATTGATAGATAGCTTTGTTTAGCTTGATTGAGTAGATTTGATGATTAGTTAGCTTTGTTTAGCTTGATTGAGTAGATTTGATGATTGATTAGCTTTGTTTAGCTTGATTGAGTAGCTCTAAGAAACCGATTTAGTTTCTGATACAAGAGTTTAGCAGAGTTTTTGATCAAACTCAGTGATTGAATATAAACCATGATTGATAGGTTTAAAATGATTGGATAGCTTAATTTGCTTTAATTTGATTTGATTGATTGAATTGATTGGTGGATAGCTTGATTGATTTGATTCAGTTTTATTTGATTTATTGGTAGATGACTGAGTTAGTTTAATTTGATTGATTGTTTTCTCTTGACAAACAAGAGAAACTTGATGTTCTCCAATGTCGAGAGAAATTACCGGCCATACGTCATTTAGTTCCGGAGTTATCCCAGGCCGAGATTAGACACATAGATGCCTGTGGTTTACGTCATTTACTCTTTATGCCAGAGATTACGCATAACAGAGGTTTGTTGACTGCATTAGCCGAGAGATGGCATAGTGAGCATAACACTTTCTACCTACCGACGGGTGAGATTAGTGTTACGCTAGAGGATGTCTACAGGATTCTACATATCCCGGTGACTGGTGAGCTAGTGCAGTACGATTATCAGGATCGTGTTGGGACCGAGGCTTACAGAGTCATTTTTGCTGATGAGAGTATCAGTAGAGGAGAGATCGGATGGGTAGACATGGTGATGTACTATGAGACTCTTCCTGTGATTCTTGCTGGTTTGATTGGTGGTTTTATATGTCCTAATAGGCGATCTCGAGGCTTTTCGGTTGGATGGGGTGAGGTGCTACTAAGAATGATGCAGCATCGGACGTGATATGCTTGGGGTGTTTGTATGCTAGCACATTTATATCATGATCTACACCAGGTTGTGTATGATGAGAGTGTTAGTTTATCGATAGGATGTACTTTATTACAGATCTAGTGCTAGGAGCACATTGCTATTACACGGCCTATCCATCATAGAGTTCATGGAGAGAGGCAGCCATATGTTTATTTTTATGCAGGTGTTCTTACTTAGCCCAAGTTGGGTAAGATGGAGTATTGGCGTTGGGTTCTTGATTCTTTGGATAGCATTATTTGGAGACCATATGTTGATTGTGAGCCATGGATGGATGATGCACAGACATTACCATTTATCATGCAGAGTAGATATCTCATTGGTCGTACCCCCTTCATTGTTGAGCGACAATTGATTGGTCGGATTTTGAGACAGTTTGGTATCATTCAGCCTATGCCTTCTGGTGTGACTATTTATGCTCGGCGATACAGAAATAGGCGAGATTGGGGACCATCTTTGTCATTTGAGATTGCTCGTGCAGAGTTTGTTGCTACTCCGAGAGTGGCTTATGATATGAGATTACACATTCTGGATCCTGGGGTTACTGCAAAGTATGCTTAGTATTTATTAGTTCATCCATTTCCTCAGATTACGGATCCAATAGATCCTCCTCCTAGCTCAGGAGATGACGATGATGATTCAGATGATCCTGTTAGCAGGAGACGAAGACGGAGATGAGATCTTAGAGCTTCACATGATGCTGGGAGAGGTGGAGATAATGGTGGGGATGGAGGTGGTGGTGGTGGACCTAGACGGAGAGGACATCGATTGAGAGTCTATGGAGGACCATTTGGACCGGCTGGCAGGATTGATAGACCTCGTCCTATGGGTGGGAGAGATGGTGGACGGATTGGGAGGGATACTGGTAGGGTAGGGATGAGATCACCTAGAGGGTTGCCAGTGGCAGGGGGCAAGGTGACTGGATTGGATGGGGGTTGCGGGAGATGTATTGATTTTGGACAGATTCAGCTAGATCCTAGAGTTATTGCAGCTCATGGTGGTGATGATGAGGATCTTGAGGATCATATTCCCCTTATTAGATGACAGGTGCAGAGAGTTACTCAGACTAAGGTTCCAGCAGTTGGACAGGTGGGTGGTGAGGGGATTGGGATTCATGCACTACAACAGGATCTACCAGAGTAGGTTGCACCAGTGCAGGATATGCCAGATGTGGTTATACCAGAGCATGATGTGCCAGGGCATGATACTATTGACAGTCTGAGAGCACAGATTGATCAGCTTCGAGCACAGATACAGACTCTTATGACTGGGAGAGACACAACTGTTAGGAGACAACAGGATACTCAGGGTCTTCTAGATCATATTCAGCAGGTTGGGACAGGTACTCTCTCAGCAGACATTGTTAGAGCATTATTTCGGGTCGGGAAGGAGACTTCCTATTGGCGAAGACGATATGAGGAGGCAGTTGCAGAGAGCCAGAGAGCAGGTAGTTATCAGACCACTGTGTTGATGGATACTAGCAGTGGTGGGGTCATGGGACCTCCTCAGAGGAGTGGTGAGCATGGTAGATAGGCATCTGGAGGATCGTCTCACCCACAGCTACAGAGACAGATAGAGTCAGGTGGTAGTGGTACAGGAGAGCCATGACTTTGATTTGACACACTTGTATTGTTGTATCTGATATCATTGTATACTTGGACTTTTATTGTTTTATGATGATCTATATGCAGACATGATTTCTATATGATGATGCTTTTATTTATGCATTTTACTTTATTTGATGATGTTCGATATGCTTTTATGCTTTTAATTTGATGGATGCAAATGAGTAGATGAATAATTATATGATGATAATGACTTACATGATGCAAATGATAAATGTTTTTGATTTTTGATTTTGATGACCTTAGATGGAAATGCAAATGATTACTTAACTTAAATAATGTAAATGCAAATGATATATATGAAAATGCAAATGAAATGATTGCTTAACGCTTAGGATGATGTATATGCAAATGAAATGTTTTTTTTTTTGATTTTTATGTATGCCACTAAATGATAAATGGAATGATAATGTAGATAATAATGATACACAATATGAAATGCACTTAATTGAATGCAATTAACGCAATGATTTATACGGATTTACACATGAATGATTGATTTGTTTTTTATTTATATGTTATGCTTATAATGATTATGAATCTAAGTGAAAAAGATGCAACTAAATGATCTTTATGAAATGATAATGTAGATAATAATAATGATACACTACATGAAATGCACTTAATTGAATGCAATTAATGTGATGATAAAATGCAACTAAATGAAATGGATAATGATTAAAATGATTCTAAGGATGAATGCTCCTAATATGATAAAATGAAATTGTTTTTGTTTGTCCAAGTATACTCAATCTTTATTTATGACTGTTGATCTGCTAATGAAATGATATGCTTATAATGCAGACGAATAATGAGCTAATGAAATGATCTAACTAAAAATTGTACTTTCATTCTTCATATGCTATCGGGTAACAGTGCTTGTTTTCATCTTTGAGCTTTAAATGTTGTAAGAAAATACAAGCAACTTGACATAATGATTCAAGATGACCTGAGTATTGCTTACATGGATTTTGATATAGCAAGTTAATACAAGCAACTTGATATAATGGACCAAGTTGACCTAAGTATTGCTTACAAAACAGACAAGGAGTATCTCCTTTCATGCATGACTTGGAATGTCCTCCTTGATCTTTTGCTGATCACATCCTGAGACAAGTTCATACCGTAGTAAGAGATAAACCACATACAACAATCAAAGAAAATAATCATGCCTCATCATAGCTCCTCTAGTCATGGACATCCTTGAGTTGCATAGAATACATGATTAGCAATAAAATCAAGATATAAACACTGAATCTTGTATGTCATTCACATGTTCTTATGGTCACTAACTGATATTATCATTTTGATGAATGATCTTTGATAATCCTTTATAGCTTGTTGGTTGATTCTTCATTTTCTGAGTTTGATGATTCAGTTGTTGATGAGATGCCTTGATTTTCATTGCTTTGTTGTTTGTTATATGTTTCAAAATCCTGGATGTTTTTTGTTTTTCTAAATTTTTTTGAATGTTTTTGGATTTTCTAAATTTTTTTGAATGTTTTTGGATTTTCTAAATTTCAAAAGATCACCTTAGCAAAAGTAATTGGGATTTTGCCTCCAGTGGAAACAAAAAGATTTTATTATGGATATATGAATTGATCAAGATCCAAACCATAGTGGGATACAAATGCAGATTGATAAATGTTCATAAAATCTAAGACAGTGACTACAGCAAGTAATTCAAAGATTGATAAATGTTGGTAGGCTGCATATGTTTTGCTAAATGGTTCAGAGCAATGGATGCGAAAGATGGAATGGATAAGCTTAAGATAAATGGAAGTTATAAATGTGAGAGGATGGAGCGGATAGGTGCGCAAATCGATCTCATAGATGGAGGAACTCACTTTTTAGATAGTGCCTATTTACCAGGTTCTCGCCATCTAAATTTATTGCATTTTTGTTGTTTTATATATTTTTAGGGATTTTCTGCTTTTCTGATTTTTTATTGATTTCTTCAGGACTTTATATCTTAAGCATAGAATTTCTTAAGATGGATAGAATTGATAGGTTCATCAAACCAATCACCTTCTGGGGTAGATAATCTGTATGCTCCTGATCCATATGTTGCTACTATGACAAAAGGTCCTAGCTAATTTGGTTCAAATTTGCCCTTCTTTTCCCGATCTTGCTGATTTCTCGGATTCTCCCTTAGAACTATGTCTCCAATCTGGAAAATGCGCGGCTTGACTTTGTGGTTATAGCTTCTTGCCATTCTTTGTTGATATACTTTCAAATGGTCTGTTGCATTTTGGCGACGTTCCTGAATTAGTTCTAGTTCTTGGAGTCAAGAGACTCTTTGTTCTTCTTCTGGTATAAGACCATGCAAGGATACTCATAGAGAAGGCATCTCTACTTCTATAGGTAATATAGCTTCTAATCCATAGACCAAACAATATGGAGTTGCCCCTGTTGGAGTGCAGACACTAGCTTGATATGCCCAAAGAGCAGGATTTAGCTGAATGTGCCAATCTTTTCCAGCTTCATTGACTGTTTTCTTCAAGATTTTTAAAATAGTTTTGTTTGATGCCTCAGCTTGACCATTACCTTGTGGATAATATGGAGTAGAGAACCTATGTTGGATATGAAATTTTTCACATAGCTCTTTTACATCTTGATTTTTGAATGGTCTTCCATTATCAGTGATAATGGTCATAGGAACTCCATAGCGACAGATTATGTAATTCAAGATGAATGATGATATTTGTTTTCCCAACACTGTTGTTAAAGGCACTGCTTCAATCCACTTAGTAAAATATTCAGTAGCAACTAGAATGAATTTATGGCCATTTTCACAGTGGGGCCTGGATTTTGTGAATGTGGACAAATAGGTTCTGAATACCTTGATGTTGCTTACCAATTGGTCCTTTCCCTTCATATCCCATCTTCTACATGATTTTATATCCTTTGTTGTATTGTTTTATGGGAATATTGACTTCTGCTAGTGTTGCTATGGTTTTATCTTCATCTTTGTATAACCAACCAAGAATGTCCTTGTCTTCATTTTCTTCCTCAAGAGTTTCGACACTAACAAAGGTTCCCTTAAACATATGTTTCAATTTTTCTGATGATTTTGATTGAATATCTGTAGGTTTTCCATATGACTTAGGGGAAAGTGGAAAATTATTCAAAGAATATTTTCCCATTCCTTCATCATTTAACTTGAGCTTTTCTTCAAAAGTTTCCCATAACTTTGCTTGAATTTCCTTGGTAGGATATACTGATTCTCTATTATGTGGAACTGTGGTATCTTGTGTTGGCTTCAAATTGTTGCAATATTGACTGGAATCTGCAATTATAGTGATTTCTTTTCCTTTATGAGGAAATTTTACACATTGATGATATGTAGAAGGAACTGCTTGCATCTTGTGAATCCAGGGTCTTCCCAGAAGAATGTTGCAGGAGAGATTTAAGTCTAAAACTTGACACAATGTATCCTTTTCCATAGGTCCTATCCTTATTGGTAGCATAACAATTCCTTTAGAAGAACGTTCTGCTTCATCGTAAGCCTTGATGATTATTTTCTTTTTCGGGTCCACTGCATTCTCTGAATATCCCAAAGCTTTTATCAAACTTAATGCACAAATGTTTAAACCAACTCCTCCATCTATGAGTACACGTTTGACACGAATTTTATTAATGGAGACTTCAACATGTAAAGGAGCATTGTGAGGATGTTGTAAGGAGGCGTCATCATTTTCAGAAAATGATAAGCAATGAGGAGCTATAAGATGTCCTACCATGTTTTGGAACTGATCTATATCCAAATCCTTTGATACCATTGTTTCCACTAAAGCTTTCTCCAAAATTTCCTTATGCATAGGTGAAATTTTGAGAAGTTCCAAAATTGATATTTGAGTTGGTATTCGTTGTAATTGCTCTACTAAATTGTATTGTTGTGATGTGGATGTTGAGTCTTTTACTATACCTGGAAAGGTAACCTTTTCTTTGCTTCTTGTGATAACATTGATTGATTCTGAAGATGGATTTTCGTTAACAATTATCACATTTACTACATCATCGTATGTATAGGCGTAATTCACTTTGGCTTTCCCTTTGTCATTTTCCAATTGGGATGATTCACCTTTATCATAGTTTGGAAGTGGAGTTTTAAAAGCCAAGTGTGATTAATTTGTCTTATAGATATCCACCATAATGGTTCCATTATCAATTAGATCTTGGATAATGTGTTTCAATCTTTGACAATCATTTGTTAGGTGTCCTTTATTCTGATGATAATTGCAAAAATGATTGTCATTCCACCAATTTGGCTTAACTAGTGGTTCATAAATTCTTGCTTCGGGTAAACAATCAATTTGTTAGCAAGCAAAGTTTTTAGAGCTGATTCTAAAGGTTCTCCAATATTTGTGAATTTTCTCCGAGGATTAGAGAAAAAGGACTTGACTTTCTTGTTTTCCAGATTGTCATTGCTTGGGATTTGACTTGATAGATTGAAAATCGGTTGTTGTTGTTTTGCAGTATTGTTATCATCATTTCCTTCATTGCTGACATTCCTATTCTTCGACCAAAACTTGGGTTTATCATTGTTGTTGTTATTGTTGTTGTATGAATTATTGTAAAGTTTTAGTTCTCCTTTCTTCACCATTGCATTCTCTATTTTCAGACCATTTTTGATCATTTTGGAAAAAGAGGGAGGACATTGCATCCTTAGTCGATAACTCATTTCACTGATAAGATTATTAATGAATATGTCCATTTTTTCTTGATCAGGTACATCCCGGGGATACCTATTAAACATGCATTTCCATCATTGTAAAAAGATCATAAAGGATTCACCATTCTTTTTTTTAACATTGCAAAGATCTAGCATTGTTATTTCATTCCTTATATTGTAGGAATATTGTGAAATAAACCTATTCACAAGTTCTTCAAAGGATTTGATTCTAGATGGTAATCTTGAAAACCATTCCATTGATTGCCCATTTAAACTCCTAGGAAAAAGACGCATAAGGTAAGTCTCATCATGAGCAAATTCCATGCTCATAGTACAAAACTCCCTAATGTGATCTTGAGGATCAAATCTTCCATCGTATTTGTCATATTTAGGAATCTCACAATGTTGCGGAAATGTTATCATATTTAGCTTTTTATCAAAGGGATATGGACATATGTCTTCTAATGAATACTTCTTGGAACTTGTCCCATTTTGCATGTCTTGTATCTGCTGTTGTAGAGTTTGTATTTGTTGAGTAAAGTTTGAAAACGGACTAACCACATCGCTTCTTTTATCATTACGTTCTTTTCTTTTGTCATCCCTTTCTTTCCTTGTTTTTTCGCTACTTTATTTGTTCATATCTTTATTGTTTTGCTCATCCATGTTTTGGGTGTTACTTGTTTCTGCATCTTGTTTTAAGCTTTCTATATTAAAGTCTTGTGGTAGTTTAGCTCCAGATTTTGCCAATATCAAGAGATATTTCTCTTTTTGTTTTGTCAATAATTTTTCCATTAGCCTATCAAATTTGAAATCTTGTTCAAGGTCTCTAATCATGCTATTGACAACTTCTTCGTCGACAACGGTAAATCCAAAAGTGTTATCTTCTTCCTCCATTTGTTGTTTTCTAAGTTGTTTGTATTGGGCTCTAGTCCAAACTAGCATGTGTTTCTCTCAAAGTTGTCAAAAAATTCCGAAGGACAAGGTCAATAAGTAATTATTGGTTTAGGAAGATATGCTTTATTGATCTTACCACTATTGTTTGTTCGTTGGGATAAAGCATCTTTTTGTTGAAAGGCACGTCTTTGTAGAGTTTCACAGTCAAATTCTGTACCGCAACCACGTAAGTAGTGACGAAAACGGTGTAGGAATGTCCTATGTTTCAGTAAGATCTTACGATTGATATACAAAAATCTTATTCTTTTCTGAGAAGCTTTGTAACTGGGTTTTCTTTTCTTAAGGTGATATTTAAAAGTCATATAAGCATTTGACAGTTTACAAGTTTGATTCTAATGTTGGTGCAATTTTGGTTTTGATGTAACCTAAGTTCAAAATAGGAAAGATATATCCAAGATTAGGAACCTAGTATAGATTGATCAAGCTTCGTGATAGAGGATTTGATTATCCTGATGAGAGTCTTGACAAGGATGTTGATTTTTCGCACTTAAGATGTTTGAATCAATAGTTTGTTGAATGTTGATGTTTATAGAACCTTTTGTTAATAACCTATAGGATTAGCAACCTAGTTGTTTTGAGCTATCTTGAAAATACGTGATGGTTTAGAGACAAACCTACTTCAAGGATTATTTCAATATCTTGATGTTTTGATACTTTGATTTTGAGTTGGTGCTTCAAGTGTTAGAATGTTTTTTGTTTTATCCTTTTGATCACACTTTTCAGAAATTTGTTGTTTTTCGATCACTTGTATATGATAATATTCTTCAATTTTTGAACATTTGGAACATGTTACAGACATAGAAGACACAATGTTTAATAAATAAAATGCACAGGCAAGTACAAATCCCTATGACAGGTTGAGACAATAGTTGTTGAATCTCACATGGAGTTTCCCCCGAGGCTACGCTATTCAAAGAAGATATTTAGATACTTGACCCCACTAGCTCCACCCTTGGTGCTCACTTCTTCAAGGCAGCCAAGCACTAGTTTCCATGAAATCTCCTCATGGCAAACTTTATATCTCTACTAGGAACCGTATGTGTGTGAGCCGCTTCAGAGGTCCAACCTCCCGCGCCAACAACTAGAAGGATTTTGGCAACTAGTACAAGTGGTTTTTAGTAAAGGCTTCCAGTCATGTGGCCATACATGCGGCACTTTCAGCTCTGTGAATACAGAAGGTTCCCAGCCTATAGAGGTTACGCTCCATAGGGTTTATGGGGAAACATAGTGTCGGTATGAACTTATCAGCACATGTTGTTTGAACTTTCGTTGCAAACAAGATTTATTTAGAGTGGATTGGAAGGACTCGGTATTAGCCCGTTTCCACTTTAGGTCATTCCCCTCTCACTGGCCCCCTCAAGGCAGCTCAGGAAGGCAAGCCCTCTAAAGGATTAATTGCTTGAAAGTAAAGAAAGCATAAAAGAGTGGGTTTGGATTTTTGATCACCCAATTAAGGGGAGAGCATATACCTACCACTTTCGAGACACAGAATACAAGCGTTCTTTTTAACCTTTTCAAAGCAATTTGTTGGCTAAGTCCTATTTGGAAATGTTGCTCCAACAAGCATGGTGTTTTTTTTAGCCCCATATAGCAAATGATTTTCTAAACTAGGAATTGGAAATCCTGGTCAACAAAATGAAAATCGTTGCAAAAAGTAACTTGCTTTGTAAGAATGGACAAGTTGATTGTTCTTTTTAACTTGCAAAATATAAGATTGATTGTGTTTTTTACCTTTGCAAGAAAATAAAAGATTGTTGTTCTTTTTAGAGCCCAAAATTTGAGGTGTGAATCCTAACTTTGCAAGAAAGTAAATGTTTGATTTGTTGTTCTTTTTACCTTGCAAATGTGATAATTTTTAGAGCCCAAAAATAAGTGAGTTACTTTTTAGAACACCAAATTTGAAAATGAAATTCTCTTTATCCAAAAGGAAATATGAGTTCTTTTTAACCAACTTTGAAAAAAGCTAGGAAAGAAATCACTAAATCTTAAATTAACTTCTCCAAACTTGCAGAAAATTGTTAAAAACCTGCAAAATAGTAAAAAGTTAGTGAAAAAACCCTAGGTGGGCTTCCACAAGCCTAATTTAAAATCGGTTACAAGCTTTTTGTCAAATGCGCTATCCTACGATTCAAAAGCACTAACCTACGTTACACACGCGCTAACCTTCATTACAAAAGTGCTAACCTACATTACAAAAGCACTAATCTTTAGATAAAAGCGCTAACCTGCATGACATATGCGCTAACCTATTGTGCAAAAGCGCTGATTTTTTGACAAAAGCGCTAACCTGCATGACATATGCGCTAACCTATTGTGCAAAAGCGCTGATTTTCTGACAAAAGCGTTAACTTGCATGACATATGCGCTAACCTATTGTGCAAAAGCGCTATCAGAATTGGCATATGCGTGAATCTGCATTACAAATATGTTAATTTTATTTTTTTGCGAGATTTTTAAAGGTATATGTGAGGTCCAGCCCCATGGTGGGCGCCAAAATGTGTGAGCTTGAATTTTATCCTCAGAATGTTACCTGTATAAGTTAGTTTCACAAAATACAATGGAAGTGCATACAGGAAATCCAAAATCCACCAATGAAACTAGATGAAATACATATTAAAATAAAATATTATTTTACCTTCATGACTTATGTCTCATTGTGTCCTAAATCCACTGTTCCTGGTTGCAGATGGTGTGCTCTCAGACAATGCACTGTTGGCTTCCAAGATGGCATATGAAGAATGGACTGATAACTTGTAGTTAACTGATAGTATGATATGCAAAAGCTACATGATTATGCTAAAATGATTATGCTAAAATGCTATATGACAATATTGCTAAAATGATATTTGTCATTTGCTTCAAAAACTCACGGATGCATAAGATTGATTGAAAACTCTTTTTGAAGACTAACTTCCTCTCAACTGAAGCTCTTGATTTTATAGACCTTGAGAGGATAAGATGATGTGGCTCAGATCAACGGTCATGATCAGATCTGCAGATTTGAATGGTTGTGAGCAAAGGTGAAGGTTGAGAGAAAGGGGGAAGGAGAAGACAACTGTCACTCATCTCATCTTGACTGGGTTGCTGACTGAGAGAATCTAGGGATGGTTGGAGAAAATTTAGGCATGGTAGGACAAGTGGACTCAAGTCCTTCCCAAGATGTAGGGTGTGTTAGAGAGAATATAGGAAATGGTTATGAAATATGTGTACGTACACAATTTCATTAATTTTCAAAGTTGAGGATAAATCATGAATTAATATTTAGAAATATTAATTTCCTTAGCCACATGTTGGATGAGTTGGCAAAGGGAAGATGAAGTGGAGATGGAGAGTGAGTTGGATAAGAGATATTAAATAATATAAAAATTATTTAATATTTGAGACTATAGGATAGGAAAATAACCATTAAATATTGGATATTTAATTGATTGGAGGAGATAATTAAATATTAGATATTTAATTAACTTGGTTAGAGGAATAATTAAATATTAGATATTTAATTAACTAGAGGAATAGGATAGATGAATTAATTAATAAAATATTAATTAATAGAAAGATATGAAAATGAATTAAATTAATTAATCTTTTCGAATTAACTATTTAATAGACGAATAATTATTAAATAAATATAAAATATTTATTTAATTGCTCATAGCCAATTTTAGGTGTATACACTAATGATTATGATGATATGTATGAATTTAATGAGATTAATCATGAGCTATCTTCAAAAAACTTAAAGTCTTAACCCTAGATCCTAGTGACAAACATAGTGATTTATCATTAGAGCATGGTCCTTGTTTGGAACTTGCGATAGCTCTATCTATCATACTTGTTGTGGCTCCTCTTGCATAATGATTTTAAGAAAGATTTGGAGGTAGATTATTTGCTAGAGTAGCTTCACTTGTGTAGTGGATTATTTTGTGTGTTTGCTTGCACATGATGTGTTCCCCATGATATGATGCTTGATATGTCTTTGTGTAATATTAAGCTCTGTTTTGATCACCCTTGTTTATTCATTGGCACAAGGAAACAAAGGGACCAAACCTATTATGACATTCCTCTATTTGTATCTCAATTCTTCTATATGTCATATTCATATTGTGTCATGAATACATTATTGATGTAAATATTCTTGTGTTGTCTATTTAGGGACAGTGCAAAGCATTGAGATCTCTCTTTTTTGTATCTTCCATGTCGACTTAAAAAGACTTGTGTTGTTCATCTTATGTGCTCTTCTTCCATTGTGCTCATAGTTCCACTACCTTTGGTGGATGAGGTCAATTCATTACAATCATACTTGATATAAATAATTTAGTTGATGAACATACTACCCCAATTAGTGGATCCCTTATGTTCTCTCTCTCTTTATGTCTCGTGAGCATTACCTTTGAGTTTCTTATGCTCGGGGGAATGCCATTGTTGTGGCATGCTTGTCTTTCGGATGCATGTATGCTACCTTAAAGCAATTGGTCCCAATAAGGCATATGTAATCTCTTTAACATGAGGGTATACACTCCACTCTATGTTACACTTTGTGCATACTCCATCGAGGTTTAGTTTGTAAACTTTGACCCCACATCATTATATGTTTGGTACATGCTACAAAATCCATTTTGCAAACAATGTATGTTTGGATTAATTTGCAAACCAAGCCTTTGTTTTGTAATCTTTGTGCTAACATGAATCATATGTACATATATATCTACATATATACATACATATGTACAAATATACATATACATACATACATGCACATACATACATATATACATATGTATGTATGTATGTATGTATGTATGTATGTATGTATGTATGTATGCATACATACATACATACATACATACATATACATATCCATATATATATATATCCATATATATACATATATACATATACATATGTACATATGTATATACATACATACATACATACATACATACATACATACATGTATGTATGTATGTATGTGTATATATATGTGTGTGTGTGTATACATACATACATACATACATACATATATATATGTATGTGTATATATATGTGTGTGTGTGTATACATACATACATATATATATACATAAATATGTATATATGTATATATATATATACACATACACACACACACACACACATATATATATATACATATATACATATATACACGTATATACATATGTGTATATATGTGTGTGTGTTTATATATATATATATATACAACATATATATATATATATGTTGTTGGTAAACAGATTTGTCACTGCGGTCGTTTACCTAAAACTGACCTTGTTTGCCCGATAAGCAGTGACAAACATTCGAACAGTTGGAGAGATCATTTTGTGAAACACGATGTTACTCTGCGTTCGAGAGGGGCAACTCCCTTGTATGATAGGGGTGTTTAGGATTTTTGTGTACTTTTAACCTGAAAGTACATAAAGGAGAAAATATAAAACTTAAACAAGATTAATAATAGAAACCCTACTAGAAAACATATGAACAACAAGTAGGATTCCATAAATGATAACAATCACAAAAGGGGTTACCACCAAAAAGGTTAGTCATGCAACAATGATGAAAGAAGTACAATAAACCTCGACACACAAAGAGATAGGTTGTATTAGCACATGCAAGTCAAGATACCATGAAATGATGTGTTTCATCAATGGATTTCACCAATGCATAAAGGGATTACTAATTCAACATACACGAAATTAGCAACAATAACTCATGAATACATTCAAGACACACGAAATCAATGCATTCTTCATTATTCTTTTTGAAAATATACAAGTTCAAAAACCCCTTAGTCTAAGGTATGGATATCAAAAGATCTCACTTAGTTTCTCTACAAAATTCTACAAAGTTTTCCCCCTCCGTAAGAGTCCCCTTTACATTACAAATAGCCTTGTATTTATAGGCTTCCCAGAATAACCACCTTAGAAACTAACTTTAATCCTGGGTTAATAACTAACTCTTTTTTGCATGAATTTCAATGAGTTAGTAGCCTACACTTTTATGCGCAGAAGAAGTCAACTTTCTAACCTTTGGTTACGATAAGTGACATCAATCACTTTTTACAAAAAGAATTTCAAACCCATTACATTGAAGAATAACTCATTTGCTCATTACGTACATTTTCTATGTCTCCACGTTTTGTACTCATGACTATCAAATTAGTTGCAACTTTAACATCTGACGAAATTCCTCTACCTTCCGCGATCTGTTGAATGTCATGGTAGATTTGAAGGCTTTGACTTTAATTATTGAGCAAGGATAGTATAATGTCGTGTCTAAACTTCCACTATGGCATATGTTTTAACCATCATTCGCATGATCCTTTACTCTCCTGCCATGATTGGTAATCAGCAAAATAACTTGCAGCAGAATGCAATTTACCACGTAAGGAACTGGCAAAGATTGTTGCGTTCAAATTTACACCTGTCGTTTTGAATTTGAAAGCATTTTTAGGAAATCCGTTTTGTGCTTATCCTGCAATCATTGAATTACAAGAAATGATACTTCTTTGAAACATTTTGTCAAACGGTTTGCTTGCCTTGGCTACACTCCCACGATTTGCAGCATCATCCCCCAGAGTCGCTGCAACTACAACATCGAACAGAAATCCTCTAACTTCTATGATTATTGCATGTAAACAAATTCATTTTTTTTAAAAACAAATCCATTTTGTGGATATCCTGCAATCATCGCATTTCATGAGACCACATTTATGTGATCAACGCATGCCATGAGATAATGTTTCTTTGAGGAATTATGTCAAACTATTCACGTGTGTTGTATGTGCTTTCCCTATGCTCCACGATCCGTAGCATATGACACATGATATTTGCTATGCTTTGATGGATGTAATACCCCAGTCTATTTTGTGGATAGCCTCAATCATCGCATTTCAAGAGACCACATTGCTGGAATTAACGCTTGCCATGAGATACATTTGCATGAATAACTCTATCAAACATTTCACGTAAGTTGTATGTTACTTGATTTGCATTCCTTGGAGGAATTTTGTCACTCAGTTTACATGCGTTGTATGTGCATTATAATCTGCAGCATACATGGTATTTTGTCAAGCATCTCATGGATATTGCCTATTCTTCCCCATTCTGCAACACTTCAAACACGTTACTTGTATTGTCTATGCCTCCATGATCTGCGACTGCAGCATCCTGTCAATAATTTAGAGCATGTCTAAACTTCCATGATTTACTAAATCATGTCTACCAGAGCCGTTGCACCTTGACAAAACAACTAACGGCTTTAACATACATTTACGGTTTGCATCTATTCAAACATATGATTCGAAGCAAATCACGACTTGAGCTATGGTTCCATGGTTTGCATTCATAAGCACGTCGTGTATTGTTTATCAGAGCAATTGCGACTACAACATCTAACGTGATTCCTCTATCCTCTTATGCCTTGATGAATGTCTATAAACTGTTCTTTAACTTTGCATCGTTGATGTGAAGCAAAAGGGAAGCAGCACGACATGTCATACAAAATTCATCTCCATCCAGACCTGCTGAAGATTTTGCCCCCAAGGAACTAAACACTATTTGAGATGGCATCTCTTTTGAAACATTATGTCAAATGATTGACACCTTATCTACGCCTTCCACATTTTGCATACATATTCCATTTCAGGTATGTCCAGGCTTCTTTCAATGCATTGATGATGTTCATAATCTTGCTATTTGAATCTTTCTTTTCCTCTTTTTTTTAAATTCTTATGAAAAAGGGTTAAGAATGCTCATTTTTTGAGCATTTCTCACCTTTCTAACAAAGTGGGACCCGAGAGGTTAGAAATATGGGTTAGAAATGCTCAAAAAGTGAGCATTTCTAACCTTTTTGACAAAAGGTTGAGAAACGAGGTTAAGAATGCTCAAAAAGTGAGCATTTCTAACCTTGTGCTTCAATGAGCTATCCTTTGCACCTTGGAAACCATTTTTCATTAAGAACGAATCAAAGAAGAATGCCACCAATGTCTAAAGATGATTTTCTTATCGTAAATGACCAAACATATTGAAATAATATAAAATATTAAATTATCATTTGAGAAATAATCTAAATATTTTAAATATATCACTTTGGCTGGAGAAAAATGGCATAACTTTCAAACGGTAGGGAGTTAGGTCCTAAAATTTGAAACACGCGTCAATGAATGGGAAAAAGGTCCACACAATTATTTACACCTCATGATGAAGCCTTAAATGAGATATTTTAATCATTTGGGAGCAACAGACACCAAAAATTGAAAGTTTAAAATATGACAAAGTATGAACCGGGTTCAAGTGAAAGTTGGACATGTGATACAAAATGATGTTTAGATCCTGACTGTCAACTGGTTTTCCTCAATTTGTGGCAATTCTCAAAATCTTCCATTTTTCATATTTTGACTAGTAATGACCTTGGGCAACAAGCTCATTACTTACACATAAATACTCATTGGACCTTTACTCGACATTGAGATCGATTTGAAATTTAAATTTTAGGTATGCCAAATATGGGGGAAACAACTGGCTCTGACTGGGGACAAGGACTGCAAAGGACACAGGATGAACCCAAAATCTCTAGTTCGCAGGCTAGTGCACTATTCATTGGGCAACAAAGTCAGAGAGGAAACAACATAGGGAATAGCTAGAGAAACCAGACACAAACCAAAAATGGGATGGACACAACAAAACTTCTAACTAAAGTATGTACATTGTAAGCAAATCCTACCTTAAACTTCTCCATGATTGTCATACAAAACCATTCACAGGCTGAGAGAAATAGGCACCTTTGCGGATAAGTGGCGTGCATCCATGTGGCACCTGTAAGCTTAGCAGGTTGGCAAGATAAACATGTATAAAATGAGAAATATCTTTGAACAATGAACCAAACAACCATCTCTCATCATAGATCTGCAGGCTCTCTTGAAAGATTTGGGTACCATTTTGAACATTATTGGCAATTTGTGCAATATTCCCAAGTATACCTATATCCTCTATCTGAAGATCCCTCTGATAGTCTGGTTTGCAATAAATTAATCCACAAATTGGACAACCTTCATATAATCTATGATGTGAAGAAACTTGAGTAGACACAACCATTGAATCGTGTTCATGACTATCAACTTGAAAATCACCTGTAGAAATACACTCATCTGAAAACAAAGGATTGAGGTACATATTTTCACCATTGGAGAAGTCATCATTTGAAGCCTTCAAA
Source organism: Cryptomeria japonica (assembly GCF_030272615.1). Classification (NCBI taxonomy): domain Eukaryota; kingdom Viridiplantae; phylum Streptophyta; class Pinopsida; order Cupressales; family Cupressaceae; genus Cryptomeria; species Cryptomeria japonica. Next base: position 928,081,277 of record NC_081409.1, on the reverse strand, counting down.
CACCAATCTAGAATACAATCATTATGAGAGAACTTCATTGGATTTCTTCATTAGATCATCCATTACCTCATTTATCTCTGCATTCTTGGTACAGTTTCCAAAACTATCCTCTTGAATGAGGATGTCTTCTTGATCCAAATATTCAAAAGGAGGATTTCTTTGAACCTTGAATACTTTATAAGGCATAGATTGTAATTCCATCAAGATAGGGACATTTGTTGGCATACCTACATGGATTTCATCTTCAACCCACTCACAAACATCTGCATTATTCTTTGTGTTCTCTTGTCCCAATGATTCCTCTTCATCACACTCTTCATGAAATTTGAAAAATTCATACTCAGGTGGCATATATGATAAAGAGTGAATGCTTGATGGTTCAACTTCTTTCACTCGGGATTGATCTAGAAGTTTAGTAAAGGTCTCCATTTTTTAAGATAAAGTATATGTCTGCAAAATTTTACTTTTGGTTGCTTCTCCATTGGTCATATCAATACAAGGTTATCCACTAGGTATCAAACCTTTGATTTCCTCGGAAAAGTTTTCATCTTCAACTGTTAGTGATGGATGAATGAGAATATCCTATCCACATAGAAAGTCATCATCACAAGAGTTGAGACACCAAGTCGGGATGAAGACTACTTGAGATTCATCTTGGGATGCTCTTTCTTCTTCATCTTCTTCAAGCTTCGACTGCATGCATATCTGAAAAGAATTTGATTCATCATCTTCAAGCTTTTTGTTTTCAAGTTGATAGAAGACTTTTTCTTTGCTATGACAATCTTTATAGTGCTCATGTCATACATGAACACAATCTTCTTTTTCTTCTTCACACACTTCATCTTGATCTTTCTTTCGACATGTATCTTTACGAGCTAATATGGCTTCATCTTCCTTAACGCATGCATAATATGATGGATTTTTTTTTAAACTTTGATCACGAGACATCTCATCAGGAGTGTGCACATCTTCAAGAAAATAATGTTCTCCTTCTTTTTGTTTAATCTCTTGCAATGTTTGAAGCAGAGAAGGATGTACTTTGGCATGATCAAGTTTCCTATTTCCATAGAACTTTTCAAAAACTTGATATGTGAATCATCAAGAATCTGATTTTGTTGCGAAATGGGTGGAGGAGAATGAGAATCAACATTATTATCCATTGTTGATTTAAGAATACAATCATGAGAAAAAATTTGGTTCTCTCTTCCATCTTTTTCCTCAATCTTTTGCAGAGTCTGAAGTAGAGAAGGATTAATTTTATGAGGATCAAGTTTCTTTCCACTGTGGAAACTTTTCAAGAAGTCGACTTGTTCAGGATTATTAAGACTTTGATTTTGTTGAGCAACTCGCTCAGGCAAAGGACCACTTTTGTCTTCATCTTTCTTGATTGTTGTTGATTTAGGTAAATGATCACAAGCAAGAAAACCAATCTCCTTTCCATCCTTTTCTTCAATGCTTTGCAACACTTGATGTAAGGTAGGGTGAATCTTATCAAGAGTAAATTGCATGCCACCATAAAAGTTATTCAAGAATTCAACTTGTATGGGCTCATTAGAAACCTGCTTCTTCAGATATATATAGTCTTCATCGTTACTTTCACTATCACTTTCCAACTTTTCTTTGTACCAAACCATTGTTCTAAATTCAATCTTTCAAACAGAGTCACCAACCTTCATTCTAAAGAAGGTACCTTACAATATCTGAGGAACAAAGCACACTGGTATGTCTCTCCCCAGCAGAGTCGCCAAAGATCTATTGGTAAACAGATTTGTCACTGCGGTCATTTACCTGAAACTGACCATGTTTGCTCGATAAGCGGTGACAAATGTTCCAACAGTTGGAGAGATCATTCTGTGAAACACGATCTTCCTCTGCGTTTGAGAGGGGCAGCTCCCTCGTATGATAGGGGTGTTTAGGATTTTCGTGTACTTTTAACCTGAAAGTACATAAAGGAGAAAACATAGAACTTAAACAAGATTAATAACAAAAACCCTACAAGAAGACATACGAACAACAAGTAGGATTCCTTAAATGATAACAATCACAAAAGGGGTTACCACCAAAAAGGTTAGTCATGCAACAATGATGAAAGAAGTACAATAAACCTCGACACACGAAGAGATAGGTTGTACTAGCACATGCAAGTCAAGATACCATGAAATGATGTGTTTCATCAATGGATTTCACCAATACATAAAGGGATTACTAATTCAACATACGTGAAATTAGCAACAATAACTCATGAATACATTCAAGACACACGAACTCAATGCATTCTTCATTATTCTTTTTGAAAATATACAAGTTCAAAAACCCCTTAGTCTAAGGTATAGATATCAAAAGATCTCACTTAGTTTCTCTACAAAATTCTGCAGAGTTTTCCCCCTCTGTAAGAGTCCCCTTTACATTACAAATAGCCTTGTATTTATAGGCTTCCCAGAATAACCACCTTAGAAACTAACTTTAATCCTGGGTTAATCACTAATTCTTTTTTGCATGAATTTCAATGAGTTAGTAACCTACACTTTTATGCGCAGAAGAAGTCAACTTTCTAACCTTTGGTTACAATAAGTGACATAAGTCACTTTTTACAAAAAGAATTTCAAACCCATTACATTGAAGAAATAACTCATTTTCTCATTACGTGCATTTTCTATGTCTCCGCGTTTTGTACTCATGACTATCAAATTAGTTGCAACTTTAACATCTGACGAAATTCCTCTACCTTCTGTGATCTGTTGAATGTCATGGTAGATTTGAAGGCTTTGACTTTAATTATTGAGCAAGGATGGTATAATATCATGTCTAAACTTCCACTGTGGCATACATTTTAACCATCATTCGCATGATCCTTTACTCTCCTACCATGATTGGTAATCAGCAAAAGAACTTGCAGCAGAATGTAATTTACCATGTAAGGAACCGGCAAAGATTGTTGTGTTCAAATTTACACCTGTCGTTTTGAATTTGAAAGTATTTTTAGGAAATCCATTTTGTGCATATCCTGCAATCATTGCGTTACATGAAATGATACTTCTTTGAAACATTCTATCAAACAATTTTCTTCCCTTGGCTACACTCCCACGATTTGCAACATCATCCCCCAGAGCCACTGCAACTACAACATCGAACAGAAATCCTCTAACTTTTGCGATTATTGCATGTAAACAAATCCATTTTTTTTAAAACAAATCCATTTTGTGGATATCCTACAATCATCGCATTTCATGAGACCACATTTCTGCGATGATGAACGCATGCCATGAGATAACGTTTCTTTGAGGAATTATGTCGAACTATTCACGTGCGTTGTCTGTGCTTTCCCTATACTCCACGATCCGTAGCATATGACACATGATATTCGCTATGCTTTAATGGATGTAATACCCCAGTCTATTTTATGGATAGCCTCAATCATTGCATTTCAAGAGACCGCATTGCTGGAATTAACGCTTGCCATGAGATACGTTTCCATGAAGAACTCTATCAAACATTTCACGTGCGTTGTATGTTACTTGATTTGCATTCCTTGGAGGAATTATATCACACAGTTTACATGCGTTGTCCGTGCATTATAATTTGCAGCATACATGGTATTCTGTCAAGCATCTCATGGATATTGCCTACTCTTCCCCATTCTGCAACACTTCAAACACGTTACGTGTATTGTCTATGCCTCCATGATTTGCGGCTGCAACATCCTATCAAACATTCAGAGCATGTCTAAACTTCCACGATTTGCTAAATCATGTCTACCAGAGTCGTTGCACCTTGACAAAACAACTAACGACTTTAACATACATTTATGGTTTGTAGCTATTCAAACATATGATTCAAAGCAAATCACGACTTGAGCTATGGTTCCATGGTTTGCATTCATAAGCACGTCGTGTATTGTTTATCAGAGCAGCTGCGACTACAACATCTAACATGATTCCTCTATCCTCTTATGCCTTGATGAATGTCTATAAATTGTTCTTTAACTTTGCATTGTTGATGTGAAGCAGAAGGGAAGCAGCACGACGTGTCATACAAAATTCATCTCCATCCGGGTCAGCTGAAGATTTTGCCCCCAAGGAACTAAACACTATTTGAGATGGCATCTCTTTTGAAACATTTTGTCAAATGATTGACACCTTATCTACGCCTTCCACATTTCACATTCATATTCCATTTCAGGTATGTCTAGGCTTCTTTCAGTGCATTGATGATGTTCATAATCCTGCTATTTGAAGCTTTCTTTTCCTCTCTTTTTTTTAAATTCTTATGAAAAAGGGTTAAGAATGCTCATTTTTTGAGCATTTCTAACCTTTCTAGCAAAGTGGGACCTGAGAGGTTAAGAAATGAGGTTAGAAATGCTCAAAAAGTGAGCATTTCTAACCTTTTTGACAAAAGGCTGAGAAACGAGGTTAAGAATGCTCAAAAAGTGAGCATTTCTAACCTTGTGCTTCAACGAGCTATCCTTTACACCTTGGAAACCATTTTTCATTGAAAACGAATCAAGGAAGAATGCCACCGATGTCTGAAGATGATTTTCTTATCACAAATGACCAAACATATTGAAATAAATTAAAATATTAAATTATCATTTGAGAAATAATTTAAATATTTAAAATATATCGCTTTGGCTGGAATGAGATATTTTAATCATTTGGGAGCAACAGACACCAAAAATTGAAAGTTTAAAATATGACAAAGTATGAACTAGGTTCAGGTGAAAGTTGGACATGTGATACAAAATGATGTTTAGATCCTGACTGTCAACTGGTTTCCCTCAATTTGTGGTAATTCTCAAAATCTTCCATTTTTCATATTTTGAATAGTAATGACCTTGGGCAACGCGCTCATTACTTATGCATAAACACTCATTGGACCTTTACTCGACATTGAGATCGATTTGAAATTTAAATTTTAGGTATGTTAAATATGGGGGCAACACATGTATATATATACATGCACGTATAAATATACATACATGTATGTATGTGTGTATATACATACATACATGTATATATACATATGTATGTATTTATGTATATACATGCACGTATATATATACATACATGTATGTATGTGTGTATATATACATGTATGTGTATATATATACATACACACACACACACATATATATATATACACATGTGTGTGTGTGTGTACATAAAACATGCAAGTCAAAGGAGTCCTAGAAGAAAGAGGGAGATGAGGAGGATGTGAAACTAAAGAGATAAGTATGAAACAAAGAGATTGAGGGGAAGGGGAGAGCACAAAGAGGAAGATAAATCAAGTGGGAGGAATAGATTGAGAGGAGGAGATGCTACCAAGGCTAAGATAGCGAAAGGATCTAAAAATGGTGGGGAAGAGAGGGAGTAAAAAAAGATTCAACTCAGGGCCAAGAGGAAGAACATTGGGGACAACAAAGTGGAAGGCAGGGAGGGGGGGCTGGGTGGCAATGAGAGAATTTTCAAGATTAATGGTTATGATAATTTCTAAGGTTGGAAAGTAAAGGGTGCCACAAAAAGCTACGACCCCACCCATCATTGTGAGTAAGGCTTGATGAATGGTTGTTGATTACTATGGATTCTTTGAGCTTCCTCTTAAAGAAATTATCCTCTTCAAACACAATTTGAGTGTTTTCCAAACAAATGTGGTGTTTAGTGGAGGAGGTATGATCAACTAAAAACCATAATTTATTTGAAAATAAAAAATTAATTTATTTAAATTGAAATTATATATAGCTAAATTTAATCTGTATTACTCATTTATAAGTGTGTAGCATTTAATAATTAGAAAATATAATACACATTTTCACAAAAAAAAAATGATTCAAGTTTTCTAACATTTTTCAATGAGAATAAAGCTACAAGAAAATAATTAATTTTCCTCCACTAAAAACCCTCTAATTTTTTATTTTTTTAATTTTTTTAAATATCAACATAATGTTTCAATATTTTTAGTTTATTTTTAATATTAGTTTTAATTCATCTTTTCGAAATCTAATTATTATTTCCATCTAATTAATAAATACTATAAAATTTATAATAAAAGATAGATTTTTAGATGATAATGGCTCGCATCTAGAACTTTGGGGGCACATGAAGGCCAGTGGAGTCTAGACATGGACGTGGCGGATTCAGATTCAGATTGGGAGAGATAGGTAGGGGTCAAAAACAAAATATATAAGGTTATAGGGAAAGTGGAGAGTGAATATGGCAGAAATGATAATCAGATTGAAAGAAAGAGGTTAGATGGAGAAGGAAATGGTCCTCAAATGTGAACGGGTGCTAATGTAGTTGCTTTAGGTGAGAAAAAAGCAAACTAGGGGAGTCGGATAAATTGGGGTTGGGGAGCAAGATATCATGCAAAGAAAGAGAGTTGGAAAAATTACCAAATCAAATCCACCAACAAAAACGCTAGGAGAGAAAAGGTTATAAGCAAAAGAATGATGGTAGGATCCATGATTTTGAACCCAACTCTGGAGCATCTTAAGGAATGTGCCTATTTTGCAAAATGGTATGGTAAAGAAGGAAACAAAAGGGAAATAGAAAAATGGTGGAAGCTGCAATAGGGAGTTGATGTTATAGTCAAATTCCTTGAAAATATTTTTTTCTTGGTTTTATGCCCAACATCTGATGAAAAGAAGGCAATTATGGAGAAAGGGAAAGTCTTCATGTATGGGCATGGATTCTATATAAAGGATTTGGAGGTGAACTTTGATCCAACAAAACATTGATGTGAAAAGATAACATATTTGCTATAAGCTTGTCAATCTACCAGCAGAGTACTAGGATGGAGAAATCTTAGAACTAATAGGAAATGAGCTGGGCAATGAAGAGGGAGCATACATGTGTGTACAAGAAAGATGAATCCAAAAGGGTTTGGATCATATATTAGGTTTTGTGTGGAAATAAAGCCAAACAACACTAGATGGAATGAATTGGAAATAGTAACAGTGTCAAATAGATGGATGGAAAAATTAGAATATGATATATCTCCAAGAGGAGAATTATTAGGTTGTATAGGGTTTGGGAATTCTCAAAGCCAAGTCATTGACAAGACTATGGAGGGTTGCAAGGAAGACTTAAAGGAAGGAGATAGTTCTTCACAAAATCTGGTAAAAAATCCTCTCTCTTCTAAGTTTAAAAGGAAGACAAAGAAAGGAAAAGAAGGAAGATTGGAGTAAAGTCAAATAGAAGAAAATCATATGTCAGAGGAGTATGTTCAAGAAGAGGAGATTCAACCTCAGCCTGCGAGCAAGTTATAGAAGACAATACTAACACAATACTTGAGCTAGGGAGTGATTTAATGGATCTGGTTGAAGGGATGAAGGAGAATGCAGTGAAGACAAATTTTGAAGAGCTAACAACATGAGAGGTAGAATTAGCTTACATGGATAAGGCGCTAGATAAGGATGCAAAAAAGGAAGAAGTAGCTCGGAGTTTGCAGCATATAGGTTAGAAGGGAGTGGCTTGGAGAAAGAAGGATATGGAGTAGAAAAGTTGGGGATCATTCAAACAAATCAAATCAAGCAGACTCCAGATTATGGGGAAGCCAAAAGGAGAGGCAAATGATGAATCAAGAGAAGAGGAATTAGGATAGGGAGGTAGATGGATAGGTGAAAAACCACCATATTACTTAAATCAAGGAAGGGTGTTCCCCTTACTAGGACATTATGAAACTCTTATCTTGGAATGTTAGGGGCTTAACCACCCCTAACAAAAAGTAGTTGTTAAGGTACAACATCAAGGTGGTCTTAGTAGACGTATATATGATGCAAGAAAAAAAACTTGTTAAGGAGGAAGTAGAGGTGTTCATCAATAGGTTATGAAAGTTTTGGAAAACTAAAATGGTAGGTTCGGATGCTGCTTCTAGAGGACTCATCACTTTTTGGAATCCACAATTAGTTTATGTCAAATAGTGGCAGTAAGTAGTAACTGGTTGGTTTGTGAGGTAAAGAGTCTAACTTCAAATATGCACTTCTTGTTAGTTAGTGTATATGGTCCCACTTCATGCATTGATAAAAGATCAGCATGAAGAAAAATGGAATGCTTGTGGAGGATTTAAAACAATAGATTCTTCATATTGGGAGGAAATTTCAACACAATTCTCCATAATCAAGATAAAGGTGGCGGGGGGGGGGGGGGGGTGTGTTTAGAGGAAATTGCAATCTCAAATAGAATTTGAGAACTTTATGGAAAGAAACATGTTAATGGAGACTCAAATGTTAAATGGGACATTCACTTGGAACAATAGGAGAATATGATTTAGCAACATTGCTCAAAAGTTGGATAGATTTATTTTCGAGGGAGATATAGGTTGTTTCCATTATTCATTAAAAGGGAGCATCATGCCAATGTCAGGGTATAATCACTTTCCCATCATCTTAGATATTCAAGGAGATAAAGGAACCATTATATGTCACTTTAACTTCAAAAATATGTGGATGAAAGACAAAAACCTATACAATCTAATTCAAAATTGGTGGGAGGAGACAAATCCCATAAGAACAAAGATGTTCAAACTTATGTCAAATCTAAAAATAGTAAAGAAACACCTAAAAGAATGAAATAGAACAAGTTTCAAGAACATATTTGCAACCAAATTGGAGCTTAATGGAGAAATCAATTCTTTGAATGAGGATGTAATAGACAAAGGAACATATGATGGAAGATTCTTGAAAGAGAAAGAAGAGTTGAACAAGATGGAAGATGTTTTAGCCAAAGAAGAAACCTTTTGGAGGCAAAAGTCAAGGGAAAGTTGGATAGGGGATGAAGATAAAGACTCCAAGTATTTTCACAATATAACCAAGGTTAGAAGAGAAATCTATAGAATAACTTTCCTCAAAACTTCAATTGAATGGTTTTTGGAAAAAACCAAAAGATTTAAAGTAGGAAGCAGATAGTTTTTCAACAAACTGCTTAAAATTTGGGAAGGGTTGATTTTAACGACACAATTAGGCAATTTGGCAAGCGTACCCAATTTGGTGTCAATAGAAAAAAATAAGGAGTTAATCAAACCATTCACATAAGATGAGATTAAGTAGGATCTTAGTCAATTGCATCCAGATAAAGCACTAGGATTGGATGGTTTCAAAAGTATTGGAGCATAGTGGGGGATGAGGTGATTGTGGCTAGTGAAGACTCAAGGAAAATGGGGAAAATTTTAAAATAAATGAATAACACATTCATAGCATCGAATCCAAAGAAGGAAAAGACCACATATTTAGATCAATTTAGACCGATATCCCTTTGTAATACCATATATAAAATCATGGAAAAATCTATACCAAATGGACTAAAAGCAATTCTTTTAGACATCATACCAGAAGAACAGATTTGTTTTATGCTCCAAAGGTCTATCATGGATGTGGTCATCATAGCACAGGAAGCAATCCACTCAATTCAACAGATGAAGAATTCAAGTATGCTAATCAAGTTGGATATAAAAAAAGCTCATGATTGGGTGGAATGAAGGTTCCTCTTCAAAGTTCTAGAAGCAGTCAGGTTTGCAAAACCATCATTGTATTAGATATTCAACTGTGTGGCAAGATTTGAGGTTCTCAAAGCTCTTTAATGGCTCTCCTAAGGGATTATTTGAAGCTTCAAGGGAGCTGAGGTAAGGGGATCCATTGTCACCATTCATCTTCATTATTATGGTAGAGGCAATGGGAAGAACAATAAAACTAGCAACAACAAATGACAAGATCAAAGGAATTAAACTAACATTCAATGTTCCTTCAATAACACATCCACAATCTGCATATGATACTTTCCTTTTAGGGGAGTTATATATAAGGGAAGAAAATAAATTGAAGATATTGAATTTATATGAGGATGCTTTAGGCCAAAAAGTGAATAAAGAGAAATCTGAAGTTTTTTTTTTTCCATACTAGCCCAATAATGGAACAACAAATTTTGAAAACAATAAACTTCAAGAAGGGATCTATGCCCTATAAATATTTGGGGATTCCATTAGTTATGGTTATAAGATGAATCTTCTATAGGGTCCACTAGGAAAGAAGATAAAGAGCAGATTGACTTCTTGGAAAGGCAAATGGTTATCTTGGGCGAGAAGAATAACAATGCTCAAAGTTGTTGTTTTAGCTCTACCAATCTACTTAATTTCTTGTATGGCTCTTCCGATAGGGGTGAGTAAGAAGTTTAACCAAGATATGAGAAAAAAAATTTGGCAAGGGAGTTCATATTAGAAGAAGATTCTTTTGATTGCATGGGAAAAGGTGCGGAAGTCTAAGGTTCCCAGAGGTGTGGGATTGAAAAACTTGGTGAAACAAAACATGGCATTGGGAGCCAAATTGGTGTGGAAGATGTATGTCAATCAGAATTTGAAATGGGTTAAAATAATTCAAAACAAGTATTTAGATGAAGGTGAGTTGAGCATAATCTTATCAAGAACAATTTTGCAAGGTTTAAGAATTTGGAATGCTTTGGGAAGTTATCATTCCCTTGAAACAAATTATGTTACTTGGAGCATCAAAGATGGTAGATTTGCATCCTTTTGGGATGATTCTTGCGATGGGTATCCAATTTTAAAGTGAAGGCCAGAATTAGATTAGGCAAGAATATTAACCCATCAAATTTGGGGGCCCAAGGTTAGAGATTACATGATAGCACTAGTTGAAGCTAGAGTCGAGATGTGGCATTGGAAGGATGCGGGCAATTTAGAACTCTCTTCTAAGGCAACCAAGGATTTTGCTTCTCTTCTGAAGAGGATAAATATTCAAATTCAAGAGGGTAAAGATAGATTGGTATGGAGTGGGACAAAAAATGGACAATATAACATAAAGGATGTATATGAAATACTATAAAGAGAAGAGGAATTTAGAACATTATTACCAACCACTCTTTGTTGGAGCAAGAAATGCATGCCTAAAGCTAGCACCTTTGCTTGGGCCACTCCACAAAACAAGGTTCTTACTGCACACAAATTCAAGAAGATGGAATTTCTTGGTCCATCAAGATGTGTTCTTTGCAAAAAAGGAAGAAACTATTAATCATCTTTTTTGGGGTTGTCCCTTCTCACAACAATGTTGGAAATGAATTTGTGCAAGGCTAGGTTGGGCAAGTGCCTTGCTGAATGACAATCCTAATTTGTTCTTTTCTTGACCTATAATATATAAGTCCACATTATTTTCAAGTCTATGGATAGTTAGTCCTTCAATATTGGTTTGGGAAATTTGGAACGAGAGAAATAGAAGATTGTTTCAAGATAAAGATTTTAGTCCTTCAGTTAAAAGTGATTATTTATTCTAAACATTTAAAATTATTCACATATTATTCATTCAAAACACTTATAATTTATTGCATGCACCAAGAGTTTTAAATATTTTTTTTATTGCATGGACTGTGATATTTAGAGAATCTTTTTTATTGTGCAAAGTCTCAGCTAGTAGCCATTGCTAATGATCACAATGGGTCTCTACTTACTACGTTCAAAATTATCACGAATGAGTATGTTTTTGTATTCTCAGAGAAAATAAAACCATTCTCTTGTTGTAATCTGGTTGGTCTATGGTGTAGGGCACCTAACACTCCAAGAATGTAAGCTTTGATTTTCTTTTAGTTTCTGTGTTAATGTGTGATTTAATAATGGACCAACCATTGAGGACTCGGTAGAGCCATGGTTGAGTTGTCCAAATTTTGGTTTGAGTCAATTGTGCTCAGGATGTTGTTAACCTGAGAAGTGAGATGCTTAGGTAGTTCACAGGCAAAATACTCCTAATGAAGGTATTCATGAATTAGGAGTCAATTGAGTTGTTTTTAGGTCTTGTAAGGTGTTTGAGGACCTTCAAGAGTCTTAGAATGCAAATTGCATCCTGGAGCAAAAGTTGTCAAAAGTTGTTGAACAACATTTTGTAATTTCTTGCAAAAGTTGCATTTTTGGTTATGGGTGTTAGGTAGTTGGTTGAACCAACTAAACTAGTGGATATAAGCTAAATTTCACTTTATTGTATAGGTTGGAGGAATGGAAATGCAAGATAAGGTTTTTGGTTTGTGAGACAATCTTGTTTTCACCATTTTTTACAGTTTTGTCTTGTTTTCATTGCTTGTACAGTCCAGTACGGACTAGATGGTGTAAACTCATTGCCATCTTTGTATGTTCATTGTATTTGTTCTTAATCAAGTTGGTTTGCAAGTTTTATTATTCCAAGTTGTAGAGATTTCTCTCATTCTTTGCAACTAGGAGCAAAACCCTTGCAAGTAGGGTTTAAGAGCAAGAAATGGCTCTAGCCTAGGCATTCTTTGATGGAACTTGTTGAAATAATTAAGAATGTTAGGTTAGGGTCTGTACATAGTTTTGGAATAGGGTGTGTGATGTTGCAGGTCCAGGAGGAGGAGAAATAATGAAGACCTAGGCTCACCGTTGGGAGTAGGTGAGTTAGGACAGTAAGCAAAGTGTGATTTGTGAGCACTTGGAGATTGATGCAGGCCCAAGTGGATATGTATGGAAAGCCCTCAAAGTGTCCTTGAAGGTTCCCAAGGTTTTTAGAGCAAGAGTTTTGACTGGTGAAAGGTACTAGACCAAGTTTGTCAATCCACCGATTAAGCCTAAAACCCCACAAAATAGTGCAACATTGGAAACCACACCTGTACGGATAACCCAGATGCACTTTTCCAGTATTGTCTACAACTTCTGAAAGGGTATCCGAATCCATGATTTATTCCTAGGCTTGTTTGAGACTTTTGCAAATTAAACCCCAAAAACCTCTTAAGGAGGGCTAATGCAATTAGGCCTATTTAGGTGTCGGTAGAGACCTAGAAGGCTTGAGAAACCATGGTAATGGAGTTGGTGAGTCTTAAACTTCAAAACACAATGAATACACCTTATTAATGCATTGGGAAACCATAAGAAGAGTTGGTGTGTTAAGATCCTAGCAGGGATGGTTGGAGCCGAGGAGAGGTGAGAGTGAGTATCTGAGGTGATAACCTCAAGTGGAGGAGTTGATTGTCCAAAAACCATTGGCTATACCTAGGAGGAAAGTCAAGAAGGTTCAGACCTTGGAGGTCTCATTGTCATAACCCTTACCAAGTGCCATACGAAGGACTTGAGTAGTTGTAGGGTTGAGTAGGACAAGCCACTCAGAAGGTGAAACAAACAAGGCTTCAAGACTCTCTGCATCAATCTACCTGTTTTGGTTATCTATGTAATATGCCTTAGATCTCAACCTGAGTTGCATCTCCTAGGTTTTTTATTGTATATTATTTTCTTTTATGTGTGTGTGTGTATACATATACATATACATATGTATGCATGTATGTATGTACACAAACACACATGTATATTGTGTGTGTATGTGCGCGCGCGCGCGTGTGTGGGTGTGTGTGCGTGTGCATTTTTCCTAAAAATAAAGAAGTAGAAGTTATGAACATAATTTACTATCAAATCAAAATGGGTCTAATTACACATTTTACTTTCATGACCAATTGTGCTACGTATTCTTTATGGTCGAATTTAATTAAAGAGTCATATTATTTATTTCATTTCATATATATTTTTTAAAAATGTCTTATTATTGTCCAAGGGGTTGAGCTTAACTGGTTAAAACACTGGGTTCTCACTGTGGAAACCCAAGTTCAATTCCCAATAGGGACATCTAAAAGTGGAATTCTAAGATGTGACTCTTGGCCTTCCATAGGATGGGGAAGGTCTTGGGTCAATCTAATCAAACATAATAATAATAATAATAATAATAATAATAATTCAAAATATTGCGGCTACGACCTATTACCTATCAAAAAAAAAATTTAAAAAAAATGTCTTATTATTTAAATAAATATAAAATAAATGATTTAATTTTATATAAAATAAATGATTTAATTTTATATAAAAAAAAATTAGTTTTATATTTTATTTCTACTTTTATAATGTAAATTTATTTTAAAAATGATATTATAATTATATTTATTTTATTTATTATATTTTTTATAATAGTGAGTGAGTGCAATAATCACCTTCAATATAATTACTCTCTCTCTCTGACCATGTTTTCCCCTCCCTATTTCTATCTCCATATCACTCTCACTCACACACAAAGTCTTCATTTCTCCCTCCCTATCTTTATCTATATCTATATTCCTCATTGTTCCCCCTTCTATCTATTTTTTTCATATCCCCCATGCCACCTTACCACCACCCCCTCTCTCTCACACACACACACCATGTTTCTCTCTCCCTATTTCTATCTATGTATCTCTCTCACTCACACACAAACTCTCTATTTCTCCCTCCTTGTCTCTATCTCTACTTGTCTATCTCTATCTTTATTTCTCACCCTTCCCCTTTCTATCTCTTTTTTCAAATCTCCCACCTCCCTTTATCTATATCTTTTTATAGAATATCTTTGTCTTATTCGCTCTATCTCTCCCTTTATCTCCTCGCTCTATGTATCTGTCTACCTCTTTATATTTCTCTCTATATATCATCTCTTATATCTTTATCTTTATATCTCTCCATGTCCCCCTCTCATTATCTCCTCCTTTCTATCTTTATTTCTCTATATCCCTCTTACCTCATAGACCTCTTTCTCTCTATACTTATTTCTAGGCCTCTTCTATCAACACTATTCCATCTCTTGTTTCAATATTGATCAAAATTGATTATTCAGATATTTTATTTTTTGTAGATGTATACGGCTTTTTATACCCTACATATAAGGGCTTTTAAGATATGCACAGGAGAGAAAAAAACAATATCATAAGATCAGTAATCAGAGTCTCAGTTGCAAAGGTCACACCAAGAAATCCCCTTGGTTAGGTAGAGGGAATTACATGCCCTTTCGTAGCAGCGACCCTGGCGACTCTGACATTTATAGCCCTATTTCCACTCCTCTAACTTGGTCATCTGAATTGTATGTGCAAGAACTATTAAATGCCAAAAGGAGGTTGGAGGCTTTGGAGGCTAAAGAACAACAAAAAGAGATTAAAATACAGGCGTTTACAGCAGTTTATAAGTCCCTAGCAGACAACAATAAAGCATTAAAAGAACAAATATCATTTCTGCAGGATGCGCTTGCTGTTGGAAAATCTGAGCGGCAAAACATGAAGGATGGATGGCAAAATGTGAAAGATGAATGGCGAATTTTAAAGGTTTCAGTAGCAGCACATAGTGAGGAGCTTAATGCCAAGGCATTCCATGGTGGGATGGAGGAATCTTTGGATCAAACACGCCTAAATATGAAGGCAGAAAGCATAGAAGGTAAAAGCAGTTTCTCAAAAGTTACCAAAACTTGGGCCAACATCAGCAAAGAGACTACAAACATGGGTAAGGAAAAAAAATTTCGGGTAGACGAAACACAAGATAAAGAGTTCAAAGAAAGGCAAAGAAGAGCAACAAATGTAATCATCAAGGGAGTGAGGCATTATGGGAAAAATGAACACACTCTTGACCTTGCAAGAGACTTCTTAAGAGATATGCTACTTTGGTAAGGGCAAATCACTAAATCTTGGAGAGTTGGCAAATTATGTGATGGGAAAAATAGGCCTATAAAGGTTATCTTACCAAGTGTTCACGACAAGCAAAATTTGTTAAATAAGAAGCAACTTCTAAAGGGTACTCATTTTTTCTTGGATGAAGATCTAACTATGAGACAACTAGAAGAAAGAAGGGCTGAAATGGCAAAGATTAGGGCAGCTAGAGATGAAGGAAAAAGAGCGTGGTTGTTCAATGGCAAAGCAGTAATTGCATATTTTGGTCCCCAAAATAGGACGGAGCAACAAGAGAGCAGCAAAACAACAACAACAAATGGAGCTGGGTACATTGCAACAAAAACCTTTCAGCCACATAGAGATGAAGACTTAGCACCGAGTCTTGCATCCCAAGGCAAATAGCAATCAAGATCTACCCAGGCCTCTTTGAGTCTAGTTTGTTGGAACTGTAGAGGCTACCCTTGGAGACGTGGGCCTGGGTTAGGGCCTATTGCGGAAGGTAGAGACGTTATTTGTCTTGTTGAGACTCATGAACACGAAGGTTGTAAAACTCCCACATTCGAAGGTTATTCAAAAATGACAGTGTGGAACAAAGCAGCTAGCAATGGCAAGGGTCATGGTGGGATATTGGTGTTAGTGAAAGAAAAAGAAGGGTGTCTCATTCAGCTTGAAAAAGAGGACTCCAATAAACAGTTTTTATGGTTTAAGATCTCAGAAAATTACAATTTTATTAGGATTGCAGCATGTTATTTTGCTCCGCAGGTCTCCAAAACTTACAAGAAATGTGGTCTTGACAGCAAAGACCCCTTTGCTGCCCTAAAAAAAGATATTGATGTGTTCTCTCAGCTTGGCGAGGTCCTCCTTGTGGGGGATTTCAATGTTAGAGCTGCAAGTGAACAAGCTTGCATCTTTAGCTGTAAAGACGATTGTAATCCTATTTGGCTCCTAGAAGAAGAAAATCATCAATGGGAGAGAGTGTCAGATGACACCAATGATTGCAACCAATTTGGGGAAGAGTTGCTTACTCTATGTGGCATGTTTGACTTAATTATCTGTAATGGTCTGATTAGATGGACAAATTCCAGCAATTTCACTTGCAACACTTACAATGGGGCGAGTGTGGTTGACTACATTGTTTGTTCGCATAGCCTATGTGAAAAAATCGAAGATATGGTGATTGGTGAACATTTATGGGACCTCAAATCAGATCACAAACTGATCTATTTAAGTATTGTTTGGGCAGAAAAGAGGTATTATGTGGAAAAAAATCAACTTCCCTACAACAACATTCAAAGGGCAAAATTCTTTTGACGCAAGAAAATTCTTGTATCTTCCAGGCTGCTTTGGAGAGACTTCTTAAATGGGAGAAAAAGACATTTCATGATCTCAACAGTCATAAGTTAACAAATCTGATCCATGTGGCCCTCTCAAAATGCAAAAGAACAAAAAACAAAAAATTTGAGACAAATTGTTTCCCGGTGAATGCTTGGTTTGATGAGGAATACAAAATGGCTAGAAGAGGTTTAAGAAAGTCAAATAATAAAGAGACTCACATCAAAGCTTACAAACAGATTTTAAAGAAAAAGAAAGTTGATTGTGTACTAGGAGGGAAGAGTTAATTTTTCTTAGCAAATATAATCCCAAACTTTTTTGGAAAGAGTTGCAATCAAAAAAGAAACAGATTGACAATAGTATCACAGCCACTCAATGGTTTGATTATGCTAGGCAACTTTATGAACATGATTTGGAGGTGGCTCCCCCACCCTTGGTCAACATTTCTACTAATCTTTTCACCGTGCCAGAAATTGAATTGGGTATTAAGAAATTGGGTGTTGGTAAAGCTAAAGACTTAGGTGAACTTCAAGCAGAGTTTCTCAAGTGGGGCATGAAAGTCCTTGCCCCTCATATTGCAAAAATATTCAATAACATCATTCCTCATGGGTTTCCTAAAGATTGGACTACAAGTCTTGCTATACCTCTTTTCAAAAGTGGAGATGTCAATAACCCCTCCAACTATAGGACTATAATGATCAATCCTTTGTTTGCTAAGTTATTTGGCAGCATGATAGAAAATAGAATCAGCAAATGGGCAGAAGAAAATCATAAACGTGCAAAAGGCCAAGCTGGTTTCAAACCTAAACATTCCATAGTTGATCATGGTATTACTTTGAGACACATCATCGAAAAAACCTGGGAGAAAAAGGAAGATGTCTTCTGTTGCTTTGTTGATTTCAAAAAAGCTTTTGACACAGTCCCACGTGACAAACTGTGGCACAGAATGGAAGAGCTTGGTATCCCGGCTCATCTTAGGGCTGTTGTTCATAGGCTTTATGAGGAGGTTAAAGTGAAAATCAGAACTCCTGATGGCATTTCAACTAGTTTTAGGAGTGATATTGGTGTCAAACAAGGGTGTCCTCTTTCCCCTACCTTGTTTGGCTTATACATTGACAAACTTGAAGAATGGTTAAACATGCAGAATGGTGATGGTATTCAATTGGGTGAATTTGTGATAAGGCTGCTCCTTTATGCTGATGACCTCATTTTGCTTGCTAATTCCGCCCTTGGTTTGCAAGAGCACTTATTTGCCCTTGAGCGCTTTTGCAATATTGTGGGAATGCAAGTTAATATCAGCAAGACGAAAATCATAGTTTTCTCAAGTAGAAGGACACAAGAGCAACATAAGTTTTACTTTGAAGGTAGCATTCTTGAAGAAGTCGCAGATTACAAATACCTTGGAATTGATTTCAACAAGAGTCTTAGTTGGGAAGGTTGCAGGAAGAAGAGAACTCTAGGCAGCTGGAAGGCACTCTATGCACTTCAAAATAGATGCAGAGAGGCTGAGCTTTGGGATTGGAAAACCATCCAAACATTTTAGGCTTTTGGTGTTGCCGGTTATTCTATATGGTTGTGAAGTTTGGGCCAACGGTACATTAGATTCTCAATGGAAGCAAATTGAGAGAATTCAAAAACGTTTGATCACAAGCAAGTTCAAAATTAAAAGCACGGTCCCATATGATATCATGTTAAGTGAAACGGGTGTTGCCCCTATTGAGGCAGTTGCTATAGTGCGTCTCATTAGCTATTTAAAAAGAACCGAGCAAATGGGAGAAGATAGATAGCCTAACGTTGTTGTCAACGACACTTTGTGCAAAAGGAAGAAGACGTGGATGAAACAAAACATCAAATGGTTGAAAAAATGGGATATTTATTTGAACTCATGCCCCACAAACAGCAAGGAGATAAAGGTCTTCGTTATGGAAAAGTTTTACAAGAAAAATTGGAGTATTGGGTTAGGAAGGAAGAAACAATACTATATTAATGAGTTCAACCCCAATTATGATCATCTTCAAAAAGTCTATATAGGGGCTAATTTATCATGGAAGGCTAAAATTCTAATCGCACAGCTTAGAACCAACTCTCACCAACTTCGGTGTGAGACCGGGCGGTGGAAAAGGCCAAAAGAGATTTGGGAAGAAAGAGTTTGCCCGTTTTGCGTCAGCGGGAGTGTGGAAACTGAAAAACATTTTATCTTGGAGTGTGAAGCACTTAAAGTTAGCCGGGAGAAGTTTGCCAATTTCCTAACTGCCAGCACATGGTATAACCTGTTCATCGAGGAGCATATTGTAAAGATGGGTGCTCTCATCATCAGCCTGAATAAGCAGAGATCAGACCTTAAAAAACTGATTCAGCTTGATCAGATTGTCCCATAGGCTATTTTTAGCCTCGTGGACGTTAAAATTCTTTCTTTCTTTCTTTCTTTCTTTCTTTCTATACCTAGATTACTTAAAAGATCTTAGCCTTAAAAAATCATCCAAAATTTTACAGCAATTTAGTCTTCGGTTTCGTCACGAGGGATGCCAGAGAGACATAAGGCCTACAAAAAGACATGATATCTTTTCTCAGGGAAAAAGGGTAATTGAGCTGAGGGGCAGGTTGGGGAAGTGCTTCAACATGGAGACTGTTATTATATTTGATTTCGATCAAACCTTGATAGACTGCAACAGTGATCCATGGGTGGTCAATCAGCTCGGGGCTGCTGAGTTAATGAATTCTTTACTGAGAACTAATCTTCCCTGGACATCTCTAATGGTGGGTCTGATTCACCTTATTGTATCACCTGTTCACTTTCATTTTTGTCATAATTAGAGAAACACACTTTTCGTTCTGAAAATCTGGAATTGAATTTTTGCTGTATTGCAGGATCGAATGATGGAGGAGCTGCACGCCAAAGGAAAGAATGTGAGTGATATCCAGAACAGTTTGAAGACTGTTCCCCTTCACCCAGAAATGATCAGGGCAATCAAATCAGCGCATTCATTGGGGTAAATTACATTCTTTCTACTAACGCATACTCTCCTGTTCTACTTCTACTTTAAAAGCTGCCTTACTCAATCGTGGCTCTCTAAAGGCATATCCGTGATCATGGTCATGGTCACAGTATTGTCCTGAAGCTCGGTCCCTCTTAACGGTCAATATAGTTGTAACATATGTAACTGTTGTCTCATGGGCTTTTATTTGATACAGTTTATGCCTATCCCATTTCCCCACTAGAAAAATATCACAAGGTTCAGGATGCAGACACAAGGTAACATCTTAGTTATTGCTATGTCTGAGCACATAACAAGATTAGAGATAGTTGCAGCATACAGTAAAATTTATCAGGGTTTTTTATCCTCAATGCTTGGAAAACCCGCACATTGCCTGTGACTTGATGAGGCTAGGGGCTCAAAGACTAAGAAATGCTTGCTAAGATGCCTGAAATTTTCCAGCAGACAATACACAAATGCGAGCAGATGCAGTCAGTGCTGATGATCCCGGGATTACAAATATTTGAAAGAAAACTAGGTTTTCCCCATGAAGATTAAATGCCTAGAGTCTCTGACTCTGAAGTCTGCATAGCCAGTAAGAAGGAACATCCTAAAAGATGGATATCAGCTCACATGTGCCAGAGTCCAAGCCAGTCAGAAAAGACTTAAAGGGCAATGACAATGGTAGGAACCAACACAGGATAAATTGCCAGAGTCACGCTATATTGGGCTCCGTATATGTCAGAATAATGGTGATGCTTCTTAATGTCCTTTGAACAAATTGGTATCTAGGACCTATCAAAGTGCATGGAGACATTATCATAATTTACACAGCTCAAATTGTGCATTGTATTCCTATATATTGCCATGGCCCATTTCCAACAAATTTCCAAAAACTTATGTTTGGCAGCTGTGAGTTCATAACTAGGATTAGATTATTTTAATTTGGAAATTGGAAACTAAACTATAAGAAACGATGTGTTTAACAGTTGACAGTTCTATTTATCATGAAAAAAATATAGTTTCGTTCAAATTCTTCTATACAAACCAGAGGAATTGGGAAATGGATTTCAATAAGCAACAATTGACATGTCTAGTTCTATTGAATTTGTCTAAATTGATTTATTTTATTCATGACAATTTTTTAATGAATTTAAAAGAGTAATAGCCTAATTTGGATTGGTTATTTGACAATTGTTCTAAAGGGAGACTGTAACTTTTGTGTCTTTGCAGATGTGATCTACGGATTGTGAGTGATGCCAACTTGTTTTTCATCAAAACTGTTCTTGAACATTATGACCTCCTCCAGTTTTTTACTGAGATTATAACAAATCCAGCAAAAATTGATGAAGAAGGAAGACTAAAGATATTCCCTTTCCATTCAGACTCTGCTGTACCACATGGCTGCCAACTTTGCCCTGCTAATATGTGCAAGGTTCAAACACATTGTCCTTTACACCTATTTTTAATGTGTGATATTAGCAAAGGCTGTGCAATTGTAAGTTTCTGTCTAATAATAATTTAGTAGGCATATCCCGCCCATATATTCTTTTGCAGAGTGGTGTGGTAGAGTCTGGATCTGTAAAACAAACCAGACTCTTCCCCTGCTAAAAGCACCATTAATC
Source organism: Cryptomeria japonica (assembly GCF_030272615.1). NCBI lineage: Eukaryota > Viridiplantae > Streptophyta > Pinopsida > Cupressales > Cupressaceae > Cryptomeria > Cryptomeria japonica. The sequence goes on along the minus strand of NC_081409.1, from coordinate 928,059,905 downwards.
AGAGAAGCTCCCCTGACCTAGTCTGAAATGCTTCTTTGTGCATAATTCTTAAGTTGTTTATGCATTAGCTATATTTACTCTTACATTTGTTGCAGGGAACAATAGTAGATGGCATAAAAAATTGCTTCCCCCCAGAATCTAAGAAACGCTTCATTTATCTTGGAGATGGCAGGGGAGATTTTTGTCCTTCATTGAAGTTGGGGAGTGAGGATCACGTCCTTCCAAGAAAAGGGTTAGTCTAGTTAACTGTCTAAACTAGTTATACAAACCATCATTTTCTGTTGCACTGAACCACACACATATGTTTTCAGGTACCCACTCTGCAACCTTCTTCATGTAAACTCTAATCTCGTTAAAGCTCAAGTGCATATTTGGAGCGATGCCAAAGATGTGGAAGATTGCCTTGGCAAGTTGCTTAATTCTTGAGGACGCAAGATTTTCCTCTTTTCAAAAAAATGCATCTACATAAATGTTGTTTTGAAACAACACTCTTGAATATTAGTTTGATCAGAGGTGTCAAATTAATCAATGGTTAGGTACTTAAACAATCTTGTAGAATCCTTACTATGCATAATTTCACGAAGGAAAAATCACAGGCTATATTCTAGAGGCAAACTGTGCTATTCTTTGTTCACATATATCGATAAGTTCAGAATGTATGCCCAGGGAAGTTGCATTTAATTCCATGTCATTATTATAAAATTTTCTCATTGTTATTTTGTTGTATCCTATGGATTCAAAGTCAAAAAGGAAAAGTTTCTGGCCTTCTCCAGAAAATGCATCATAAATAGGTTTTCAATCGCAAATACCTTATGATGATGGTATTGGAAAATTAAGGCATTTGATGTAGGTAGTTTCAGGTATTATTTGGGTATTTCCCAAAGATTAGAAGCTGATGCTAATATCACTCTCACTGAGTCATTTTTCCTTGTTGATGGTTCACTTTTAATTCTTCTGAATTTGCAAGCATTAAAAGCAGCAAAATATAATTTCTAGGAGGAGATTGATAAACTGTGCCAAGAAGAATGAACACAATCAAATAGTACCTCATAAAGATTATATAGGTAATCAAACCGAGGAAAAGAAAATGGAGAATATAGATGATACAATAAAACAGAAAAAACGTCCAACAGGTTGAAACCATGTAGAAGATCATTGAACTTGAGCATGCAGCCAACAGATAACAACACAGGCTGCAAGCTGTAGTGTCACACAAGCGCAATGGATTGGAGGCTTCCAATCTACAAATCAACTACCAGACTGACTCTCCCATCCAATTAGAGTCAAGTCGATCCCATGCATGCTACTTTTCAAAAGAGAAGCGACCTCTTGAATGTGCCTCATAACTAACTTCCTAATCTCCAATTATGTATTCTGTGTGGGCAGTGCTAATAATCTCATCTTTAAAATACCCAAATTTGTAATCCGTAAAGCATAATCTTCATGAAGATGGAGATCAGCGTGTATGCATGTAAGTAATTATAATATGAACAATATAGTAAAATAAAAAATGTACAGACCCCTTGATTAGATAGTTTGAAATTCTTTAAGTAGAGGTTGTTTATTTTTTCATGGGCTCATTTGATGCCTTAGTTCTTAGTTCTGATTTACAAGGCTATGTTTTCAAAAGTTTGACGAACCAATATTTTGCTCTTGATTTTTCTTATTCATGTTGTAATATCCTTTTATAATATTTTGGCTCTTTCCCAAATCACCCTGAAGAATACTTCTGAATTCATTGCTTTCTCATACATTATACTCTTGAAGAATATTTTTGAGGAACCAGATAAACTAAGAACTTTATAAGTTTATACTCTAGTTAGGAGTCTCCACATGCATTATCTGTAAAGTGAATTCTATTGTTGTTCTAACTCCTGTTGGACAAATACCACTAAAAATAATCTACTTATATGTAGGAGCTTCTAGTTGTAAAAGTATTGTAATTTCCAATTTAATGAACAGGTTATATGCAGGATGGTGTATTTTAATTTTGATATTATGACTATGACACTAATATTGCTATCTTTCTTTTACTGCAGGTTAGGAGGATGAACATGTATCGATTTCAATGTCATCTCCTTTGGTTTGAATAATGTATAAGTAGTAGGATGGCCACGATCAAGTGGCACCTTGATCGGACATGTCTTTTAGACATGTCCGACCAAGATGTCACTTGGTCGTGACCCTTACTAACATTAACCGATCCATAACTAATCAGTGCTACAAACATTAGTGTATCGGTATAATGATAACAGTGCTTATACCCGATAATGAATCGTTTAATGCTTATGAACATACCCGATGGTGAATCGGTATCACTGTTAACAGCGCTTATAAACACATCCGATCATGAATCGGTATTTGTTAATTGTTTCAGATAAAACATACCCAATAATGAATCGGTATCAAGCATATAATAATGGATCAATATAAAGTAAACAATAACAATTACGGTTAGCATTATATGCTATCGGGTTAATACCCCGATAGCATATTAATGCCGATTCATATATGAATTGACATTAATATGCTATCGGGTTAGTAGCCCGATAGCCCTTTAGATTGACACTTAACATAGTTAAGTAGATCGTCAATCTAATCCATCATTATCCAATATCAATATCATAATTATGATCAATGTTATAGTCTGATAAACATAAAGCATGAATGAGTAAACTAATAACAGAGTAGAGAGTTAGGAGAGTCTTATCTTGCAGAAGCTACTAATGCATTAACACTTAGCTTTTCCATTGGCAGACAAGAAAGTCAACTTGGCAGATGCAGATGGAAGGTGAGAAAATGGAATAGCTAGCAAATTAGATACAAATAACAACTTATGTTTTCCATGTTTCTGCACTCATCTCCAATTTCAAAAACTAGGCATCACACAAGAAGATATGGTTGTACTATCAGGCTTTACAGCTATTGGTTTAGGAACCTAAGGTCAATTGTGAACAATTTAAATAATATTCTAATTAATAGATGCTATATATTTTCACAAAGACTTTTTGTTGAGCAGTACATGCCTAATCTTCAGTTCATATTTGGTGGCACACTCTGCATGAAGGTACAAACTTTTACAAGGGCAATTAGGAAGTAAATGTCTGTGATCTTCAATGGACTGTTGGTAACATATTTTGCAATAACTCGTGCTGCTATGTCTAATATCAGACAGAATAAATATTCAACTAGCAAAGGTATTCAATATGATGATGTTTGTTTTGAACCTCTTCAGTGAGTAGGGAATCATGTGCCACATTCATTGCTAAAGATTCAGGATTGGGCACATTCATTGCTAAAGATTTAGGATTGGGCAAATCGCACCCTCAAAAAAATTATTGCAGAATCACTGCAGATGCTCTACTTTTGTAATTTTTCCAACAGGATCAATGCTGCATCTCCATCTAGATATGGAGACTGTCTTAGCGACTATCCCTAGAAAATGCTAATGTTTGAAGTAATAAGAACCTGATAATACCAATTGAAAGAGAGGATTTTATATGATAGAGGCCTCAAAAGTATAATTGCTCTGAAGACAATCAGTCCCTACAAATCCGACTGTACAATTGCCAGCGACTAGAAAATTAAACCAAATAATAGGAGACCGACATAGAAAAAGGCTTACAAATATGTGAACATTAGTTTCCTAAAAAATCTCTATTTGAGAGGCCATTTACAAGAACTTTTCTGGTAAAGGGGTGATGAATACTTAAATGAACGAAGCAGACATTGAAGTGCAGGAGCAGAATTGAATCAGCCATACATGGCTTTTAAGCTATAGATGGCCTCAGCCTCTGGATACATTTATAGATAACAATCAGGCATCAAGTGCATGCCCCAAGGCATGCCTTTTCGCTTGTCATCAAATGCATTAACATTAGCAAAAAAATCAAACGTTGCAGAACTAGCCATGGTACAACTAAAAGTTCCTAAGAAAAACAAGATAAATATAGAAGCAATATGAATCAATAAGACATTCAAGATGAAATCAGCTATGTTATACCCTAAGCAACCACAAAAGTGGTTTGAGATAGGCCATGTATCTTAGTGGCCCAATTGAGAAGATGAGCCAAAAACAACAAGTACATTGTCATGGCAACAGAGTACCTAACGAAGTGGTCAGAAGCAAGAGCTTTCAGAAAAATTCAATGCCAGGTATGACAAGATTACAAGTTCTGGGGTATAACCTTCCCTCACAAATGGCACAAAAGGTCACCTTGTGAATCAATTTATCTAGTACTTGACCAGAGAATCAGATTTCATTCTGTCTACTCCATAATATAGCCCCCCCAAAATGACTCTGAAGTGGTAGCCAACAATGGTTTGATTTTAGTGACACAAGGTCATCTAGGATCGAGTGCAATAATTAGATGGAGAAACATCCAGCCATGCTTTGGCTTTACAAACGAGTTCCAAAATTGCAAGGCTTTGCACCCTATTCCAACTTATGTATGGCATGCTTGTCAGCTTCCAAAATCGTAGCTGTGCATAATAAGTTTCTTAGATATATTGCCTTCTACTGAAGACATTTATTTTAGGGAGTTAAAGCGCTCTCATATACATGGGGCAACCCTGCTGATAAATGTTTTGTATCTTTCTGTAAGTATTGTGCTCAAGAGGAATATGAAATTCAATTTAACTTTATGTAGGAAACAATTTTTTTTTTAACAATGGTTAGGTTTATTCTAGAAGATTTTGGCAGGTGACAGTTGTTGACCCACTTAGAAGGAAATCCAAAGGTCCGAGAATTAAGGCATTGTTCTGTAAACAAAGGGAAACCTATGCAAAGATTGAAATCGAGGTGATTTTCCAATCAAATTTGCACCATAGTCAGGTGCAGGCCACATGCATTTGCCAGTAAGTGGGATAAATACCTGGAATTATAAAAGAAATGAGCAGCTAAGGTGGAAATTCAATATAGACCTTGCATGAAATGAAAATTTTATGATTAAAACCAATGGTTGCACGAATGGTTAACCAGTGGACTTGCAGATGATGCAATACATGTTGTAGTATGATTTTATGTGTTTATCCTTTCTATTAATGCAAAGATCTAAAATTTGCACAATAATATTCTCTAAGATTGGTCTACCATGTACCTTTCATCCTTTCATTTGGTATCAGAGCCTAATCACCTTAGATTCTAGGTGTTGGATAAGGGTTTTTTAATACTAATCTTCTTTTGAGTGGTAGCATGTGTATAAGAGTTTGATTTTATTGCAAGAAGAGATCACAAGCACATCTAGAACAAAAATGGAGTTTATAAGGTGTTGGATAAGGGTTTTTTAATACTAATCTTCTTGAGTGGTAGCATGTGTATAAGAGTTTGATTTTATTGCAAGAAGAGATCACAAGCACATCTAGAACAAAAATGGAGTTCTCAAGCATAAACTTTGAGTTTCAGAAGATTAAGATGAAGGATATGCTCATGGATAGTTATCTATCACTTGTATTTCTTCGATCCAAAACTTTTGCCACATCACAACAAGATTGGAAAAAAATGGACAGGAAAACTAAACATCTCATTAGACTTTGTTTGCTTAATTTATATGTCTAAATGTACATGAAAAGGCCACCATGACACTTATTTAGAAGATTTGGGAGATTTGCATCAAGTAAATATCTAGTTAAGAAACTCTTTTTGAAAAATAAGATGCATATAATTAGGATGGGTGATGTTGGCTTTGTTACCCAATTACACTCCATTGGAGTAAAAATGGAAGAGGATTATTGCATGATTTTCTTGTGTTCTTTGCCAAATTCATGGGACCACCTTGTTATGACTATTGGGAGCACTACCACCAAGTTGAAACTGAAAGAGATGGTGGCATTATTTCTTTCATAAGAGATGTGAAGAAAGAATTTTGAATCTACCAAGGAGGTCCTATTTATTCATGGTAGATAGAAAAAGGCAAGAAGAAGGACAAGAAGTAAGACAAGTTTGGATCTTAGTCTTGTGGGAGATTTAAATATCTTAGTAAATCTAAGATAGTATGTTAAAACTATAGCAAGGCTAGCCATTTAAGAAGAGACTATAGGAGACACATGAAATTAAAAAGAGTAATTCTAATGATGAGTTTGAGAAGTCCTCCTAGGTGATGCATTTTTTGGTAGCTTTGGCTACACATGCATCAAAATGTGTTCGATTGATTGATTCCAGTCCCCCTTTTCACATAAGCTAACATGGGAGTTGATTTACAAAATATGAAGAATATGATGTGTTGGGTCAAAATTTTGTAAATTGGTGAAGGTTTACAAAATGTGAGTTTCACGACAATACGTGAGATAATACTTCTCAGAAGGCAAAGTACAATCTCTTCTAATTATGAGGGAATGCTCCCCCTTTCTACTGCAATTACTATCTATTCTAAATCTTCCTGCTAACTTTACACTAATTCAGGATTATACAACAACTTAGTTCTCTTCTTTCAGAACAAGTTTTTATCTAATTCTCTATTTAGAACAGATTTCTCCTTTTCTCAATAAAATAACTTAAATTTGCAATAATACTAAAATCTATACTAAATAGGAAACAAAGTTTTTGTGTAGGAGCAAAGTCCTTCATTGCTTCCCTTTCTGAAAATGACCTTAGGGACCGATGCAGAGCAGGGGTGGACTTGTCTCAAACAACCACAATCAACTTACTTTGCAGTGTTTCAAAACCCAAAAATGGTGATCTTTCTCCCAACTCACCTATCCACCTTGTAGCCCTCAAGACATGGCTAATTTGATACATTTCTTGGAGAAGGGTTTAAAACTCTAACAAGTAACTAATGTGGGATCCCTTGGGCTTACAACAACATGGTTGATCCACACATTCAATTCAATTATCACAAGTGTTGTATATATAGCAATTCATACCCGATTTTTGGCTAAGGGGTGACAATTTTTGGAGTTCCTAACCAATTTGCTTCAATTGTAGATGTACGACTTGCATTGAATAATGTGCCACATCCTTGTTTGATACCCTTGAGCCTCCAAAGGTTGTGCTAGACTTGCCAAACCCCTGTGCTCCCTTTATGGTGTATTTCTGATTTTTTGAAGCCTCAAATGCCTAAGTCGTGGCTCCTTGGGAATAGTGCTACCTCACAACAAAGGGGTTTTTTTTGGCAGCAGCACGTCTTCCTTGGAGTTGATGCCAAATGTGGGATAGGTGGGGATGCACAAACTTATCCTATCCAATTTGCAGATATGATTCTTTCTCCATCATTAACTTCTTCAAATTCTCCACAATTTGCACAATTAGAACTTCTGAATGAAGCTCTCCTCAAAGCCACAATTCGGTAGGTATTTCACTACTTCAAAGCAGTTGCACACTGAAGATTTGCACGTTCTCCAATGGCTGAAAGTCTGAAACCCTTGGCTTCTTCCTCTCCAAACAGATTCATCAATTTTCAATTGCATAATCATAATAGTTCGAATTCTCTCCAAGGCTTATATACATTTTCCACAAGGGTGCAATTTTCTTCTATTATTACATTTAATAGCATTTAATGCTTTTAATGATATAACACCTTTAATATAACATTAAATGTTTCACCTTGGTAAGTGTGCAATAATTAATTAATTAATGGCCCCCTTTTAATGATGCCATGACCCTCAATAATAAAGTTAAGTTATAACTTTATTATAACACTTTTAATTACTCAATTATAATATGGGTCATTAAAACATTAATATCTCCACTATTACTCATCCTTTTTTTACGTCGGCTGAATTGGGAGTTGACATGATGAAGTTGCATACGACCATACCCTTTTACTAAAAATAGCAAGGGTCCATCTCTAACATCTCTGGCTTACTATTAATAGTAAGTAATGCATACAAAGTCCAAATGAAGTCGAACGAAAGCCAAACCTACAAAACTCTGACCACTGGAGAAGTTGCATCCCTCAAGGGATCCTCTATCCAACCTTATTAGCCTACTAGGGTCGGTAATAGGCTAATCCCGCTGAATAACTGATGTCAATAGGAAGGGGACATCACAATCCACCCCTCCTGAAATTGCTTGTCCCCAAGCAATCTTGACAACAAATACACTCCTCCACCTGGATCCCAAGTGAAAACCCGTGCAATGTTCCTATTGTCATCAAATGACTCCTATAACACTGACACATCTAGCTGAACCTGGTGAATCAACTCATCCTCGTCATCTTGTGTCACTGGAGTAAGAGTCTCAAGTGGAAGCAACTCATAACACTGATCTAGGTTGTTACCAAATTTGGCACAAGGTATGCTATCATACAAATAGTCCATCACATGTGCCATTGAACTGCACATCTGAAACAAATCATGTACATGAGGGTCAAATGTGAAATTGTATGCACTCACGATGTACATTGTTGAAAACTCCTTTGTGAGTGATGTTTGAAAATCTAATGCGCTGCTAGGATTCCAAACACTGCAATCCATGCTCACCTCATAACTGGGGTCATGAGAGTGATCAACATCTATCTCGAAGAGTGGGTTATCACATGACCAAGCAGCGTCTATCTCAAACAAGGGATTGTTCACAAACTAAACAACACCTCTATGCTGATCCAAATCATACCATTCTGAATCCCTAGAGTCATGAGCAAACGAGAACCCCTCTTGAATGATCCCATGCTCTATCATCTTGCTCTCCTCTCTATAGAGAGAGAGAGAGAGAGAGAGAGAGAGAGAATGTAAGCTCCCATCCGCAATTCCCCTCAACACATAAGTCATGTTATTCATTTCAAACTTCATTTCCAGTTTAGGTACGTTGAGGGTAAAAATTCCAATGTCTTGGAGCCATTTCATGTCCAAGACTACATCTGTTGCACCCATATTGACAACATAAAAATCAGCTTGTAACTCATAATCATTCAGCTGTAAGGTGAGATTACTTATCCGTTTGGTGCACATGAGGGTATATCCATCTGCAACTTTGACTCGAAAACCATTGAAATCCTTTGTTTGTAATCTGCATCTGGCCACAAATCCCTCATCAATAAAATTACGCATTGCTCCAATGTCAAGCAAAGCAATGCAACGCTGCCCACTAACTAATCCTCTAAATCGGAAGGTAACCTCATCCTGCACGTCTATGAATAATGCCATAGGAGATAAATTCCCATCAGGCTCTAACTTTGTTGTAGTTTTTCCACCCTAAGCATCCCCTATTGCAGCTTGCTGATATGAATTTTCACTGTCTACATCCTCATAATAAGCCCACATTATGCGGTTTGCCTTGCCCTTGGGCCTCAAAGGGCAGTCATGATCTCTGTTGTAAGGCTCCTTGCACCAAAAGCATAGTTTCTTCTTTCTTAGCTCTTCACGTGTCTCCTCGTCCACCATGGTCACTGGTTTTTTTTTTCTTATCAACAAATGGTTGAGGAATCTCATTGTTGGTGGAAGGAATATTTTTATGTGAGATCTTGCTTTTCGGGGTTGCGAGTTCCATGCTCCTAGCCTTCCTCATGGCTTCCTGCAGTGATGGAGGGTCAAAAGCTTTAAATCAACCTCTCAAAGATTCTAGAAGTCCCTCAATGAATAATACAATCAATCTCGGCTCAGAGATATTAGTGACCATGACAGAAAAACGCTGAAACTCTCCAATATAGTTCTCCAAGCTCCCAACCTTCTTAAGTTGAGCAAGCTCCCTGAAACATGATTTTGGATCCTTCCTGTCAAAACGCTCAACCAACCGATCATCGAACTCCTGATATGAGGTGATACAATTATGCTACAGGGTGATCATTCCATTATGTTGCCAATCATTTGCTACTCCATCAAGATGCAATGTGGAAAATTTGTTTGCATTTCCCTCAGTCATAGGCCGCAAATGGAAGTATGTGTCCAATTTATGTATCCAAGACCGAGCTGTGACCTTCCCACTTCCATCGAACAATGGTAGAGTCAACTTGCTAGTGGCATATTCCAAATCCGTGTTCTGATTTCGTGGCCTTTTGTCTTGCCTAACTCTAGTAGTCTCTCTCTTTTGCCTCATATACTGATCAAAGTTCATATGTTCTCTGACATCACGAGGTAATAAGCTCCATTCGTCATGCACTGTCATGACATTGTCCACAAACAAGGCATCATCATTCTCTCCTACACCTCCTTCCTCATCTCTCAAGAAAGTTGGCCTAGTAGGCCGCTCAACTGTGCGTGTAGGAGTTCTATGAGCCCTGGGAGTACCAACCACACTCCTGTTATCTTCCTGCTCACAATTCTGCCTTCTAGGATTAGCCAACTGTTGTATGGCAGCGGTAAGTTGCTACAATGTATCTGCTATACGTTGCTGCCCATCCTATAATCCTCTCATGGTTGCCCTCACTTCCACAGCCTCATCACGTGGTGGACTATTGTATCTCCGGTCCCCCATAGTGTCTTGTTGATTATCAAAATTTTGTTCGATGTTCAACAATGCCCTTCTGCGTGTATAATATCTATGAGGACCGATTTCCAATGGCTGCATATGAAATCTTTAACCCTCCAGGATGGCAGGATCAAAGCTCTGATACCACTGTAGGAACCCTAAGGGTTCCGACTTGACTTACCAACTTTAGACCACTTCGGAACTTTTTCAAACAGTTGTCACGCAACCTCAATGTATGTTGATCTGAGTTTCAGTCTGATATAATTCTGTTTAAGTGACTACACAGCACCAAAATTGTTTGCAAATGCTCCCTATAATGTCTAAGCTAGAAGCACTAAGCGAATAGCTTCTATTTAATCCTTCCTTTACATATACATCACTTTCAAAAGTGAGATATGTATCTACAGCCAATACACATTTTTATAAATAGTTGGCATGCAAACTATTATCATCATGAGTATGGACATGTCATCAAATAATGGGCCTGCAACTTATTATTCAATTCAATTATTACAAGTGTTGTATATATAGCAGTTCATACCCAATTTTTGGCTAAGGGGTGACAATTTTTGGAGTTCCTAACCAATTTTCTTCAGCTGTAGATGTACGGCTTGCATTGAATAATGTGCCACACCCTTGTTTGATGCTCTTGAGCCTCCAAAGGCTGTGTCTAGACTTGCTAAACTGATGGGATGGGGTATGGGATAGACTAGCCTAGTCTATGCTCTTGGATCCTTTCCTTGGATCTCCTGGTGTTCTCCTCACACCCTAGGGTCTCTAGGACTTCCTTGCTTGAGGAATCCCCTGACCTTGCCCAATCCACCCACCAATGAATTGCTATGTTGCTCCTAACGTCTCACCTACTCATGAGACTCAAAATCCCTTACTATGGCTAATAAGGGCTAATCTTGTTCCACACCTTCCAAGGTCTTAGCAAGGTTGTTTCTGGTCTATTTCATGGTCTATCCACCCGTTTATGAGCCCCCAAGAGGATTCAAGATTCTAATCCCTTACCGATTTCACAAATTTGGGTTTTTGCCGTCAAATAGGGCTACAAGGATTAGGACCAATTAGGCCTCCTAACTGGTCTTCTAGGGCTCCCTCTCACAAACGATGCACAAACAACCCTAACTCCCAAAATGGACTGCCATTCAATTGGCAAGGGCTCAAGGATTTTCTAGGTTTTGGGCCTCCAAGTGGTCGTACAGTGCCTAGGGTGAATTTTGGAGTTTTTCAAGGGTTTTGTGAGGGTTTTGTAGTCTGCCTGGGTCACAGTGAAGGTTTTGAGTGTTTGCCACCTTGTTTGGATTGGTGGAGGCTCCTCCTTCACACCAATGTTGCTTCTAACACTCCTCTGCACTTCCTCCAAAGGATGCCCTCTCCACTATTCAACCTTGCTTTCCAAGACCCCTGCAATCTGACCTCTCCTAACCGAGCACTATCTAGTCTCGCCTAGGAGTAGGTCTTTTCTTGGCCTTCCTGCATTTTGAAGGGCCCTGCTTGCTTGGTACTAATGTACAGGGTCTTCACATCCATTCCCCATGGTTTCATGGTGGTTCCACAATGGGGAATGGAGTTAAGACTTCATTTACACAATCTTGTCCAAAATTGGACAGTAAGAAGACAATTTACAGAGTAATTACAAACACTTACAATCTGCAAATAAAAACCTAAACTAATTGCTGGAAATGAAAGTATTCTACACTAGGAAAAACATTCCACACAAATTTTGGCATTTCTCAATCCATCAATTTGCTTGTTTTCTTCATTCAAACTGACTGGTAACAGTTTCACAGTCTCAGTCTGATCTTTCTGCTAGGGCCGTACAATCTCTAACATCCAACCCGTTCCTTTAGGGTTTACAAGTACTTATACTACCCGTACCTCGATCTGTGTGCCCATTCTAGGGTTTTCCACGCTAACCTAAGGATTTTGACACCATGTTGGAAAAGTTGCTTGACAACTTTTAAAACTTGTCATGCAACTTTTGCAACTTTTGAGCAACTTTCCCAATGTTGCTCTTCATGACTCCTAGACCCACAATAGGCCAACCTAAGGATACCACCATGATATGAAAGACCCCTAAACACCTCCAGGACACACATACCCTTCATTTTCAAGAAAATCACAATCTTGACTTATGACCCCTAAGATCTCCTCTAGGACCCTAACTAGGACCTATGAGCACATGGCTCATTATTTTATGTACAATGGCTTCATAAGAAGCATAACACCAACAAAACAAGAAAGAGAAAGAGTTAGGAAGGGTGCTCCTGCACCATAAACCCCTGCACTCCTTTTATGGTCTATTTCTAATTTTTTTGAAGCCTCAAATGCCAAAGTTGTGGCTCCTTGGGAGTAGCGATACCTCACAGCAAAGGGGTTTTTTTGGCAGCAGCATGTCTTCCTTGGAATTGATGCCAAATGTGGGATAGGTGGGGATGCACAAACTTATCCTATCCAATCTGCAGATATGATTCTTTCTCTAGCATTAACTTCTTCAAATTCTCCACAGTTTGCACAATTAGGACTTTTGAATGAAGCTCTCCCAAAAGACACAGTTCGGTAGGTATTTCACTACTTCAAAGCAGCTGCACACTGAAGATTTGCACGTTCTCCAATGGTTGAAAGTCTAAAACCCTTGGCTTCTTCCTCTCCAAACAAATTTATCAAATTTCAATTGCATAATCATAATAGTTCGAATTCTCTCCAAGGCTTATATATATTTTCCACAAGGGTGTGATTTTCCTCCATTATTACATTTAATAGCATTTAATACTTTTAATGATGTAACACCTTTAATATAACATTAAATGTTTCACCTTGGTAAGTGTGCAACAATTGATTAATTAATGGCCCCCTTTTAATGATGCCATGACCCTCAATAATAAAGTTAAGTTATAACTTTATTATAACACTTTTAATTATTTAATTATAATATGGGTCATTAAAACATTAATATCTCCACTATTACTCATCCTTTTTGAACGTCGTCTGAACTGGGAGCTAACATGCTGAAGTTGCATACGACCATACCCCTTTACTAAAAATAGCAAGGGTCCATCTCTAAAATCTCTGACTTACTATTAATAGTAAGTAATGCATACAAAGTCCAAATGAAGTCGAACGAAAGCCAAACCTACAAAACTCTGACCACTGGAGAAGTTGCATCCCTCAAGGGACCCTCTATGCAACCTTATTAGCCTATGAGGGTCGGTAATAGGCTAATACCGTTGAATAACTGATGTCAACAAGAAGGGGACATCACATGGATAGGGTTATTTTGTAACAAACGCCTCTAAAAAGGACTAGTAATTCTGCAAGTAGGCCTATTTTACAAAGCATCTATTGGGTTTTTCCACTCCAACCTTCCAAACTCCTTTGTCAAGTCTTAAATGTGTCACATGGGGCCTAAATAACTCAATCCAATCAACTGGAATGGACATTACATCACCATTAATCAAAACCCTCACTCTAGGTAGTTTATTTTGCCTAATACATAAGGGAATATTAGGCTAGAGCATCACCAAAATAGCCTCAAACACCTTCCCCTTCTCTTGCAAATTTATGAACATCAAATGCACCCCAAAGCACTCCATTCCATTGATTTGTAGATTTTTGCACTGGTGGAATGACATTATTCCATTATTTTTACACTCTGAACCCCCAAAACAAGGGTTTCTAGACAGTTTTCAGAAAAATGCTTCTAAAATTCACAATACCCTTAGGGCATAACTTGTTCATACAAAGTCGTACCAACTGCTGCACTGAAGGCAAAAACTGTTAAAACATAGGAAAAGTGTATGTTTTGTTGCTTTTCACTTCCAACACCACACTAACCAACCCTTGGTCAATGAAAACAAAGTATATGAATGGTTTTGGAACCTTTCCAACAATTAACAACCATATTTTAAATCTCCAACTAACTGGAAATTAATTTTATGCAACATAACACCTTTTTACTAAAAGTTGCTTGACAACTATTTGTGCAACTTAGCAATTTTGACAAAAACTTGCAATTTTGACCCCATATGACTTTGGATCATTACAAATGGTCTATTATGACCTTATTACATTACATTTAGACTCAAAACACTTGAAACTAGACTTTTGACCATATTTACATGACTTGACATGGTGCCCTTGCACCAAGGATGGGTCTTTTGTACGCAAAAGAACTCAAAGTTTCTTTTGAATACTTATGTCTTATCAACCACTGTAACTCAAATATCGATATATTTCTAGCTCAAAGACTTTCAAATATATCGAAGGATTTTCTACTCTAACAAGATAACTCAATAAAGCACAAATACTTTATTTTATCATCCACTTAATACAAACTTTTATAGATAATAAGTAAAAGGTCAAAGACTTCACACTATTATCCACACCAATTTCCTATTCTTGAATTTTCAAAGTAACATAAAGTCTACTTGTATAAACTCAAATTACTCTTCAATATTTTGCAGTAATAACAATGTACAACTTAGATCTTTCAAGAGCATATAACACAAATGACATTTAAGAACATTTATATCATACTCAATATTGATTCCAACACAAAGTTTGAAAGCCAAAATTGTCTTCTATTTGACTAAGTTTGCAAATTCACAATATGAACACAAAGTCTCACTTTGCTTTTCACTTCGGCAGAGTTTTGTTGCATAAAATAATGATAGAAAAAGATCCTTATTACAAATTAAACCCTCACATATATAGAAGAGGGGTGATGCATAAAACTAGGAAATACTACAACTAATTATGACTAAGTCAATATTAGAGACCTATTTGACTTAAGACAAATGTAGTCCTCCATGTGTACTCGAGGATATACAAAATGACACTTAGTGTCGATTGACATTTAAAAATGCTACTGCACTAGAGATGCATAAAAATGACCAAGTATCCAAAGACACATCTTTATTATGATCATCTTTCTTCAAAAAATCTTCGTATTGTCACCAGGTAGCTTGTATTTCAGATTCATCTAATGTTTGCAATGTTTGATGCCACTGAGGATGAGAGGAAGAGAGGATAGGAGTCTTGCTTCTTGAACTTCATTGTCTTTTCCATGGAGATGGTTTTGACATCTATACAAGAACAACACTGTAGCATGGGGAAATCATCCATACTTGAAAAGAACAATCACCAACCATCTTGATCATTTGAATTGAACAGGATCATATATGTGTTAAATTTGGTGTCATCAGGATTACAAAAACCCTCATTGTATCATGGTAGAATAAGTGTAAATTGGGTCTACGACCTCAACTTACGTGTGTGCATTTGGTGTAATTCGAGTTCATAGCCCCACATTACACTCAAGGCCAAGTGTGGTTTAAAGGTGCAGTTCGGGTTCATAGACTCAAACTACACTTGGTGAAAAGGCCAGGTGTAGTTCAGACTTATGGACCCAAACTGCACCTTGGGAAAAGCTTGTGATTAGTGTAGGTCGGATCTATAGGTCCGAACTACACTTGGAAAGTGCATAGGGTAAAACTAGTGTAGATCAGATATATAGGTCCAACATACACCAAAGGATGGATGACTTAAAAAAAGTGTAGGGTGGACCCATTGGTCTAATCTACACTTGAGGGAAAGATAATATGGTGTAGGTCGGACTTGCAGGCTTGTCATACACCAAAAGATGGATCCATGATGTAAGTCCGGCCTATAGGTCCACCATACACCAAATAGTAAGATCATGGTGTAGGTCGGACCTACAGACCTGACCAACACCAAGAGAGTGGAAGTGCAAGTTAGGTGCAGTTCGGGTCTATGGATCTGAACAACACCAATTCACGCGCAATTCGGGTCTATGGATCCGAACTACACCAAGACAAGTGCACAAGTGCAAAATTGGGTTTAAGACTCGATTTGACACCAAAATCAACAAAGGTGAAATAAAACTACTCCTAAAAGGCATTTTTCTCAATCTTTCAAATTGACAATATGAGAATTCAAATCGAGATGATTTCTTGAGGGCCAAGTCACGAACGGAGACAACGAAATTGTACCTCGATCAATGTGCTTAGAACACATGGGTAACAAATTGGACAAAAATTGTAGGGGTTATCCCACAATTTTGAGCAAGCCAAATTGAGGATGGTGGGAAGTTGTACCTTGGAGATGAATCCAATCTAAAGATTATTTTTCATGTAAGAGTCCAAAATTGATTCTTTGATGAACAATTGGAAGAGATCAATGTTGTATTGCATATCCTTGGTTTGACATGATACCTACCTTCCATAAGTAAATTGAAGATTAAGGTGTTTGGGTTGTTTTTTGGAGTGAAGGGTTCAAGATGGTTAGAGGAGCTATGGTCTTGTAAAGGTGTTTAGATAGGCACTATATTTGAACTAGATGCATGCTTGTAAACTCCCCCTTTTTATCACTCTTTATTTTTGGTGGGCTATGGTATGGAAAATTAAGAAATAGTTGACTTGATGTTTATATATGAAGTTGCCCAACACCCTAAAAAATTCTAAATCTAGGAGCTAATGAAAGGAAAGAAGCTAAGTTCAACAAATTACAATTTTCACAAAGTTTGTGAGTCAGCAAAATGTGCAAAAAAGTGACAAGGCTTTACTTGTCACAAATTTCATGGGTTTGCAAACCATGTGAAAAAGTGACAGGGTTATGATTACCGCAAAGTTCACAAGTTAAGCAAAAAATGCAACAATGTGACATTCAATTTGCCACAACATTCCCAAGTTAGCAACAAATGTGACAAAGAGAAGAAGACACCTAGTTCATATTGTTGCAAAGTTTGCAAGTTTGTGAACTGTGCAAAATGTTCATAAGGTTCACAAAAAGACAAAATTTACAAGAAGGTGAAGAAAGAAGTGAAGAGAAGGAAAATAGAGGCAAGAAAGGGGATGAAGTTTTGAATGTCACAAAGTTTGTGATTTGTACAAGATTTATCTCCAATCGTTGATCTCAACTATTTCAAGGGTGGATAGATTCTTGTAGGGATTATCATGCATTCTACATCCAAAAACCTTTATTTACTTTTTTTGAGCCTTGTGTTCAAACAACTAGATCTAAAGACCAACTTTTGGTTCCAAAGAATCGGATGACAAAACTCATTTGGTTCTATATAGCAATCGAGTTTTGATGTTGTGAATGTGCTTCATAATTTTGTAATTTCAAACTATAATAAGTTTATGCATTTTTGTAGTGGATTTCAATATAATATTTTTAGTCTATTATTATTATTGTTGTAGCTATTGTTGGTTATGTTATTGTTGGATTTCAATATAATATTTTGACGAATTTAATGATTAATGATTAATGATTAATTATTCCCAATGATAGTGAGATTAGGTATTTTAGGTAGGAATAATGAAAAATATAAGTTGAAGATAGGGAAAAAGTAATGGTTGAAAGTGACAAAGGGAAAAAGAAAATGACTAGTGAAGAAAATGAAGAGTTCTAGTAGAGATCACTACTGAATCTCAATCTAAGCTAGAGAGAAGTATCTAAAATCCAAAGAGAGTCAAATAGATTGATAAGGAGATTGGTAGAACAACTAAGCATTGAAAACATTAGAGGGTGAGAAAGCCCAACAAGAAGCAATATAACAATAGGTAACTCTATACTTCATTCCTTAAAACCAATACTTACCAAATGAAGACAATATTGCAGCTGCATCTGCTACTTCCATTGAAGAGTTGAAAGTAGAAAAAAAATTGTAAATGGTATGAATAATATATCAATCAATTTGAAGGATTTAGGATAGTCGTACCATTTGAAAAAAATGTAGAAATAATAAGAAAGGACTCACACAAGAAAGTGAATGGAACTAACTAGAATAATAGTGAGAATGACTTGAAGGATAAACTAAAAAACCCTTAGCAACACTTTTAATGGGAGTGACAAGATAATAGCTCAAGCATGGTTAAAAAAATTGTAGATTGGTGAGTGCACACACTTATATTGAAAGGGGGAAGGTGGTTGAATCAGTATAAGATGAACTTTTACTTATTTTAAAATCCAATAACCATGAAAAAGCAATCACAAAAGATTTACCAACTAAGAGACACAATATTTATGTGGAAACCCTTTCAAGAGAAAACTACAGAGAAACAATTGCTTGGATCTACTATCCAAACCCAACCAACAATAAATTTCTCTTTACAAATCTTCGTAGGCACCAACCCACTGGAGACACCAATCCCCACCACTAAGCACCAATTTAGCAAGAAACACTAATCTCTTCTATTGAGAGGCATTAACCTCCAAAACTTCACCTTCTATAATATAGCTTCTTCAATGAGTGATATTCATGAAATCTGCTTCAAGTTTGCTCCAAAAAATTAATTATAACTTCTTCAAATCTTCTCCATAATTCTGATTAAAACTTCTTCAAATCTGCTCCATAAATCGAATTACAATCTTCTTCAAATATTCTCTATAAATCTACTTATTAAATATGTTCTCCACTCTAAAAATCTACTAGTATATGGAACGATATTGCATTAACTTCTTGTCTTTTACTTTTCACTCTCACCTTGTTTTATACCTCACCAATATACCTCTTCTCCCAAAAGAGGCGACTAAAGAAATAAACTTAATTTTAATTCCCTTAAGAGGGGTGATTACACAAGGATGGTCAACCAACCAAAAGGGCCCTCAAAAATCATAGTTTTATTTTTAACTCTCATAGGATTTGAGCACCAATAACCATGAGGGGCGATCAACAATATGGGTACAAAAAAATAACATTGAACAAGCATCAAGGTCGGCCAAGGTTGCACATAAATTATCTTATAATCAAGGCAAACTATCAACTATAACAATCCTTCTTTCAACAGCAATACGATGGTAGTGATCATGTCCTATCTTTGACACCAATGACAACAACATTTCCAACACAAATAAACAATACAATAAAATGTATCAAGTTCTCAAATATAACTTGTCACAACACATACATGCATCACAAAATGAGAAAAACAAAAAACAAAAATGCCAAGGAACACCATCTCTATATATTTGAGTGGTCAAAACCCACATCATAGAAGGCATATAATATCTCAAACAAGCTAATAGATCAACATAATACCAATCCCAAAATTGGATCCAAGGAAAAGTAAACATAATCCATAATTATTAAAATAGATATTAATGAAAATGATGAAGCTAAAACATTTATAAACATTCAATGCAACATACATAAGCATGACTAATGTACTCCATAATACATAATAAAAAATATAATGTCGATAAAAGATGAGTCAAGGCAATACAAAAGTGTGGGCATTACAACAGTATTAGACTTGGAATTTATCTCCCTAACCCTCTCTATCTATGTATCTCAATCTATCTATATTACTCCCTCTCTCCCTCTCTATTTATTGATCTCTTTGTCTCTTTCCCTATCTATATCTATCTCTCTATATTGCCCTCTATCTATGCCTCTCCCTCCCTCTCTACCTATCTCTCTCCCTCTCTCCTCTCTCTTCCCCCTTTACCTATCTATCTCTTCTTCCCCTCTTCTCTATCCCCATCCTCTAGCTATATCTCTCCTTTTCTCCCCCCGCTCTTTCTCTCTATATATTCCCCTTCGTTCTCCCCATCTCTCCCTACCTCAATGCCTCTTTATCCCCTATCTATCTATCTCTACCTCTCCCTTTCTCTTCCCATTTATCTCAATCTCTCTATTTTTCTCTTCCCATTTATTTATATATCTCCCTTTTATCTCTCCCTATATTCGTCTCTATTTGTCTATCTCTACTTCTCTTTATTTATATATCTCCCTATCTTTATCTCCCCCTCCCCTTCTCTCTATATATCCTTATATTTATATCTCTTTATCACTCTATCTCACCATATATATCTTTATATATGTTTCCCTCTCCCTCTTCCTCTATATCCCTCAAGCTCTTTATCTACATCTCTCTTTGTATTTATCTATCCCTCTACCTCTATCTCTCTATCTATTTGTCTCCATCTTCATCTGTTCCTCTATCTTTATCTCTACGTCTATTTTCCTCTCTCCCCCTCTATCTCTAGACATGTCTCCCTCTCTCTATCCATACATCTCTCTCCATCTCCATTTTTTTGTACCTATTTCTTCTTCCATATCTCCCTCTATTTAGTTATCTCATTATCTCTCCATCTCTCTCTAACCTTATATCTCTCCCTTTCTCTACCTATCTTTATATATCAATTCATATCTCTATCTTTATTTTTCAACCAATTAATGTGACTAATATCTATATGGCATGTTTTCCTCTTTCAATTAAATAAAAAATCAAATATAATATTCATTCATTTCAATATGTGGTACACACAAAAGTCATTAGAAGGGTGTTTAGTTGTATGGATGTTTGCAAGAATTAACCTCAAAAGGTACCAAAATTCAAGAACATGTAATCAAAATAGTATCTACACAATCATATGGTTGTATGTGAAATGAAAGCATATCAAGTATGGGTAAAGAGAAAACAATAGCATAGCATAATTGAAGACTTACATAGGTGAGAAACAAGTACAACCTCTATCCCTTATCTATGTTTATCTTCATATCTTTACATCTTTCACTATTCCTCTATATCTCTATCTCACTCTCTATCTATATATCCCCATCTCCCTCTCCCACTCTATATATTGAGCCATCTCTCCCTCTATCCCTCTCTACCTTCCTCACTCTCTCCCCTTCTTTTCTCTCCCTCCCTCTATCTACCCCCCCCCCCCTCTCTATTTCTTCCTGTCTCTCCCTCCCTCTCTCTATCCCTCCTCTCTATCTCTCCCATTCTCTTTCCATGTATCTCAATCTCTATCTTTCTCTTCACACACACACACACACACACACATCCCTATTTTTCTCTCCTTCTCTTTAACTCCTCCCTCTCTCTCTAGACCTCTATATGTATTTTTCTTTGCCTCTATATCTCTGCCTCCCCATATTTTTTCTTCCATCTCTCCCATATCTCTATCTTGTTATCTCTCCATTTCTCTACCCCTATATATATCCCTCTAACCTCTCTTTATTTATCACTTCCTATCTCTATTATTATCTTTCTGTCTCTCATTCTCTCCCTCTCTATATATTTCTCTTCCATCTCTATCAATCCCTCTCTCATCTCTCTCTTTATCTCTCCCTATCCTCTCAATACCACTCTCCTCCATCTCCATCTCTATCTTTATCATCCTCTCTATCTCTATTTATTTACCCCCTCTCTTTTGGCCTCCCCCCTCTATCTCTTTCTATCCATATTTTTCTCTACCTCTATCTCACTATCTCTCTATCTCTTTCCTTATCTTTGTCTATATCTCTATATTACCCACTATTTATATCTCTCCCTCTCTCCCTCCTCTACCCATCTTTCCCCCTTTCTCTCCCTCCCTCTCCCTATTTGTCCCCATTTCTCCCTTACTTGCCCCTCCCTATACCCCTATCTATCTCTTTGTCTCTACATCTCTCACTTTCTATTTCTATGTATATCTCTCTCTTTCTCTTCCCATATATCTTTATCTCTCTATCTCCCTTGATTTATCTTCCCCTCTTTATCTCACTTGATTTCTCTCTACATCTCTATTTGTCTATCTCTACTTATCTATTTTTGTATATCTCTCTCCCTCTCCTTCTTTCTATATCTCCTTATATAGTTACGTCTTCATCACTCTATCTCACCATCTATATCTCTCTATCTCTATCTCTCCCTAACCCTCTTCCTCTATATATCTCTCTCTTCCTTTCTATCTTTCCCTTTGTATCTTTCTCTCTTCCCTTCTATCTTGAGATATGTCTCCCTCTCTCTTTCCATTCATCTCTCTCCCCCTCCCTTTTCATAGCCCTCTATACCTATATCACTTCACCTCTCTCTATCTATATCTCTCCATATTTCTATGTTATATCCTTGCATAAATATGTGTCAGATTATTTTTTTTGTCCCCTCTTTATCATTACTTCTCAATTAGATTTTGTGTATGTACAGAATCTTGCTTATGTATTGAACCATTTTCATTTGTCACACCAAGCTTTAACATTTATTGTCTTCGCTAGAGAAATTTGCTATCATGGCTACACCATCTACAAAATATTTTTGACCTTGATTCCAAGTGGGTTCCTAAATTCACATGGTCGTCTATTATTCTCAATGTCATTTCTGTAAACTTTTAATGCATGCACAATGATAATTTTTTTCCTATGTGGCCCTAGACTTGGTTGGCTAGTGCCTAAATTTTAATTGTTGCGTCATATCACACATATGTTTGACGTCTGCCTAGACTATACTTTAAACTCCACATCATCATAATCAACTTACCTATATTGGACTTTTAGATCATTGCACCATCTCTTTTTGTTTGGTTCGCCACTTATGCCACACTATGTTGCACTCTATAACTATATTCTCCAAGAAGACATTTGATTATATATGCTAAAATCTTGTTAAATGACACACTAAGTTTGATTGTACAAAAATTATAATCATTTGCACTAAACTTCTTACCACATGCTATACATGTATGAGCCTAATTTTATTTTGTACAGGTTACAATAGATTATTACCTACCTTTACATAGCTCTTCATCACATTTATGTTCACTTGTACTATTTCACTCATATAATTTTGTTATAATAAAAGATATGTGGTTATATTTTTCAATAGGAGCTTATAAAACTTTGTATGTTAAAACTAATATTTATGTATAGTCTTTTGTATTATTACATATGCTTTTATAAGAATGCAATCAATTGCTACATCATTTCTTTAACTTCACCTAAGAGTAATTATGAATGCACCATGATTAATCTTTCTCCTGTAAACCCTTTTTGACAAAATCCACTATAATAAAAAGGGGAAAAAAATTAGAAAGAAAAATATAAATAATTTCCATTACCATTCCCTAACTCTCAACTGAATATTTTAACCAAAATCAAAAAAATAATGCCACCCCTACACAAAACTTAAACTCTAAATAAATGTTATGGTTGGTCATCACCTTTTTGCTTAGAGTGGAGAGCAAATGTTGAAAACCTAGTCCAAGTCATCTTCTACATGCTTTCCTCAATCCCCTACAGTTGTGTTCCTTGTTTGGCCACCATGGTCATTTTCTCACTCATGATTTCCTCTTTATTGTATCTTTCTTGTGAACTTTTCTGTTTATGAGATTAGGCCACGGCAAGGAAAACGGAGTTCATTTATGTTTTACTTTATCACTAGGCTTCACTTTAATGTCTTCTCATGGTTTTTTTTTTATAAAGTGATTTTAGCTTTACCTTTATAAAACCATTCACGGTCATATTTGATATAATTTCACCTTTCCCTTATAAAACAATGACATCTTATAGTACGTGGGTTCCACTTGTTGGGCCTACAACCCACTTTAACCATCCGCAACATAGTGAATTTTTCACTTTATTAATGTGCCACTTTACTTGAATTAGTTGCCCTCAATTTTAAATATTAAAATTATATGAGGTAGGCTGGAAAAAAAAAATGACTATTTAAATCTTAACTGGGCCCACTTGCAGGGCCCTCCATTTTTAATTGGAGCACCCGCAGATTCTAAAGGGTGCATTAGATTTGATGATTTTTTTTGTTTTTCACATGCGACTTGAATGCTTGTAGCTATTGTTTTGACTTTTGGGTAGTAAAGATGCACATTGTAGGATCCATTATGTGCGCAAGAGTCAAAAAGTACACAATTCCAAGTGTCATATGATACTTGCTTAAAGATGCCTCAGTAATTGGCAATACTTATGCACAAATACCCCATTAGTGTCAATTATGGTCCTAAAATGCAGAAAAATGGGAAATACCCCATTAGTGCCAATTATGATCCTAAAATGCAGAAAAATGGGAGGCTATTGGTACAAGTAAAATTCATTAATAGACTTTTAGTTTTGTTTTTTTGTTTGTTTCTTTGAAGTTAGTAATTGGGGGGTTGGGCATGCAAGGAGCATCCAATTATTGGAACTATAGCAGATGCTCTTCTCCTAGATTGAGTTGATATTTAATGGTATTTATAGCTTTCTAACATTATTTCCTCACATAATAATTGTATAGGGTTTTAATTCTCTACACCCTCCTCATTTTGCTATCCCCTCATCAATATTTGTTGGTTAGCACTTTTGTATGTGTGGGCTTACCTACGGCTTGCACTTTTATTTGTTGTATCAAGTTTTAATATCTATTAGTTATAGTGGAATTATTTTATGTTATGGTTGTATCATCTATAAATTGATGTTAATTTCTTTTAAATAAGTTCTTAAATTCGTAAGGTTCTTTATTGTTCTTCTTGTTATTCTATGAACATATTTTTGGCAAAAATAAAAATATTAACTTTAGAATTAGAAAACTATTTAAAGATTTTTGCATCTCAATAGTTGTTATTTTAGTTTATAGAATAAAAAATCATTAATTTTTTACAACCTACTATCTTTAGAAATCAAGGGAAGCCACAAAATCATAAAGACGCATACATCCAAAATGCAAAGAATAATTGTCATCCCAAATCATTATGAAAGAGTTTTATAAATTGTAAAGCACAAGCTACAAATATGGATTCCCAATCCATAACATTCTAATTACAATCAACATTGGATGCACATTTAGCCAAACATTGGCAACAAGATTCCACTCACTAGCAATATGAATAAAAGAATTTTTAGTACTGTAGACGTATAAATTTGACCACTTTCCTAAGTGAATATTTAATATTTATTTTAACCCCATTCCCCTTATTAATTAAATTCTATTTGATTAAATGAATTACTCAATTTATTTAATTAAGTTCACCTAAGCGTTTTCTAGCCTTTGATTAATTAAATCACTTTATTTAATTAATTTCCCTTTCTCCCTTTTTAATTAAATTTACATTTAATTAAATTGATCTTTGCAGATAAATAAATCTTATTTATTTATTTAAATCTCCCACTTTTATTTATGCAAGTTGCATCTATTTTAGTTGAAATAAAGTTATTTTATTTTAATTATAATTCTCTTTCCTTCCACTTGCATTTTCCTACATCTCCCACTTGCCTCCTAAACCCCTTCTAGATTCTTCTAATCACTTCCAATTTAGCCTAATCCATCTCCTAATTTTTGTCACAATCCTAAGCAAAGGGAAGTCACTTCTCAAAACTTCCAAAGTCTTCAATAACCATTAAAGGCTTTATGTCCTCAACAAGTTAAGCCTCCAAAGTCTTCCAAACCATTTAAGGCTCTTACATAACCATTAATGGTTAACTCAACCTTCTTGTGTGATTGGAGACTTTCTCTCTAACTCAACCCTCATCTAACTCAAGGGTCTCATCAAGCATTCATGGCTTTAACCTTGGTTATCCCTTTAACCCTTGCACAAGAGTTTACCCCTTGGGTAAAAGCTTTATCCAATGGATAACCCTAACCTAACCTTAACCCTTACCTCCTAAGGTAGCCTTCATGTCTTCTCAGGCTTTTAATGCTTCTTTCATCTCCTCTCAAGCAACCTCTTGTTGACAATTGTCACCATTTCATTGGTGAGAATTGTGAACATGGATTGATTAACTTTCAATCCTGGCCCTTGTTAAGATTATTCAATCTTGATCATCCATTGCCCTATTTTCTCAATAAATAGAGCTCTCATTCTCTCATTTTAAGAGATCAAAGTCTTTATGCATCAAACTTATAGTCTAATTACTCAGCATTTTATCCTCTATTTGTTAAATCATAATAGCATTTAGAAGAATTCTAATATCATAAGAACATCCATGCTAGACTAGTATATCATTGCTAGGATAATTAGCTAATCTTATCATCATCTTTTATGCTAGCTTAATCATCGTAGATTCAATATCAAACATCTTAGGAATGCATTCATACATAATAATCAAACATCACTCGTTCTTGGAGTTGTCATTCCTAAGTCACTTTGCTCAGTGATCTGAGAGCAAGGACATTGGCTTTAGGGATCTTGTGAGATAGAGAACAATGGGACACCCCTCGGGAAGTTGAGCTATTTCAATATAGTTCCTATAACTTGCACCAAGAGTCTCATTGGTGTGTGGGCCTTTTGAAACATACTTTTACGTTTTTGTCGCCCTCATTCCCTGCATACAAGTACCAATCCCCATAGTAAAATAAAAAAAGAAGTAAACAAAACCAACTCTATCTCTTCATACTCCACCAATCCCTGCTCTAATCATCTTATTGAAATATTTAATCTTAGAACTAGGATTAGTTAAACCAATCAAATGCCCAAAATCTAACTTCTTTAATATTAGCTTTAAAAAGTAGGTAGAATTGCATCATCAGAGTACTTAGCCATTAAAGTTTCTTTAACACAATCTAAAACCTTTTGCCAAATATACCCATGAAGATTCTTAGACATGCTCAACAAATGCCCAACTTCGATCTCTAGCACCATGTGACTCATATGATGTGTTATGCTCTTTTATAATTTATTTTTTGGCATGTATGAACACTAGACTTTCTTAGGTAGTGGCCAACTTCAACCTTTGGCACATTGTGACTCATTCATATGATGCACTATGATACTATTGTTGTTGTGCAATGTTTATTTGGGATACACTATGAACTTCATCATGACATAATGTCCATATCTTCATTAGATTTTGCAACATTTATATTTGTGTTTCGTACACCATTTATGCCACATTGCATTGCACTATACAATTGCATGCTATAAGAAGGTATTAACTACATATGTTAGCTTGAGGTTAAATGTAGAGCCAAGTTCTATTGTGCAAATGTCCTAATTATGTGATGGACTTCTTACCACATGTCATACTTTTATGAGCTTATTTCCATTCTATATAGCTATGTTGGATCGCTACTTACATTTATATAGCTCATTGTAAACATGTTTTTACATGCACCAATAACTCACATGGTTGTGCTATCATAAAATATATAGACAAGCATACCTCTCATTAGGAGCTTATAAGCCCATTTGCAAGAAAATTAAATTTTATGCACCTAGGTCTCTAGCAATATTGAATAGGCTTATACCAAGCTATAATGGCATTAATATGTGGTACAATTCACTAATATATTATTTGTTAATTCCATATTGGATTAACTACAAATGTGAGATTGCATTGTTTGCTTCCCTTTTGATCTAAGCACATCTAAAAGATACACCATTGAACTAAAATGTGCAAATATCATTCTATTGCTATATTATTGCTCATTTTCCAATTTGAGTTACAAATTGGTTTCATTCATCTCGAGCACATATTTGTTATGTTCTATGATTTCCCTATATTGAATATATAAGTATGTTAAATTTTTATCCTTGTATTAAGAGTATTCTTAGTCCACACACATAGTTATATGACTCATTAACTTGAAGCATGAAGCTTGATCCTGTATATAAAGCATTAATAGTCGTAACATTTCTAGAGTTCAATCCATGGGCTACATATGCTACAAACTACTTTAAAAACTATTTTCAAATTAATGTTCCAAAAAAATTTCATAGAAAAACTATGACACATTCTATAAGAAATATAAGATATGATAAAACTAAATGTATAAAGAGATAAATTTATTTTCTCCCTAGTATTCTAAAAAGAATGATGCAGGGACTTCGCGGGGTCATAACTTTTGACTCGGTTGTCCGATTGGGCTGAAATTTTACATGGACGTAGATCATGAGGAGTTGATTGGATTTCCGACCGAACCTAGTTGGGTAGGGCCTCCAAAAATTCAAATTTTCAGGGCTGGATTCCTTCATCTAAGGCCTCAAAATTGGCTTTTACTTTCTTTTTCGGTTTTTTAGAAAGTTGGTTTTTTAGTTAATTTTGAGCTTGTAATATTTTTGAGATTAGAGAGTTGTTTTTTTGTGTCATAGGAATTTTTTTTAGATTTCTATAAGATTTTGTGATTTTTGGGATAGATTTGAAAATTTCCTTAAATGGCAATTTTTGGATTTTGTAAAAATCTGCCCAAAAAGGAAATTTTTGGTGATTGTTTAAAATAGGGACTTTTTCATTGTAATGGCAGAATGGTTGGAGTTGCAGAAGAATAATGAAGAACATTTGATCTAGATTTGTGTTTATTTCTGATTATAACATTTTTTTTGTGTCCTTCCTACAAAATTTAGGCGCTATAACATTAAATTCAATTTGTGCTACCAAGTTGCTCAGTATCTCACACACACTAAGTTTTGTGATATTTGCAACCAATATTAAATAAGATGATTAGAGATCGAAATGTAAACCCTAGTGAACAATCCAATCAAATCAAATCAATTCAATTAGATTATATGTATGGGATATTTGAGTTTTGATATGGATTCAAGAATAAATGAAAATAATAAGTAGACAACAATCACATAGAATAAATAATTAAAATTGTAACAAGTTTTGTATAATGCTTACCCATGGATATGATCTAAGAGAGCAGGTGTTTTATCAACCATAATACTACAAAGAATGGTTATGTACATATTTATGCAAAGACATGAATATGAGTCCTAAGTTAGGAAATGAAGGTTCATATTCACATGCAACTATCACAACCACTCATAACTATTGATGATAATTCAATCCATGTGGCGACGCTAGCCTAGATTTATGACTTGTAGTTTGGATATTAAATGTTAACCAGAATGAGAATCCTACTAACAAAACTATTAAGCTATCATGCAACACTTGAGATTTGAAGTATGTTTTTGCGATCCAAATAGTCCTAGATTAAAGGAACCTCTTTCATGAGAAATGGTCCTAAAAGAAATTTTGCAACAATATAAACTATTTCAACAAAACCCTCATGATAGAATTTGTATTCAAAATCCACAGTGCAAAAGAATAACAAAAATACCATAAGATAACACTAGATTTATTGCATGTTAAAATGTCGCTCATGCACCCCAATGGCTCTCCTGCCTCCTGCAGTTTGAATGTGCCTGCTGCTGCGGGAGTTTCTCCTCGCGTTGCCTTGACCGACAATGGATCTTCGATCCCTTCTGCCCGGGCTGGGGTTGTGGTTGTTGCTCTTTGCTCCTCTTCAGAGCTGGTGCCTCGGCCTACTGTTGGCTGGGTCACTGGAGGTTCCCACAATGATGGTGTGTTTCCCCCATTTGTGGCTGCTACTTCGGGTGCCGGTGTTGTGGCGACTCTGGCTGCTACATTGGGTGATTTTGTTGTTGCAGAAGGTCCTCCTACGATTTTGGGTACCAATGTCGAGGGTTTGGCTGCCAAGATCCCCGTTGGTGGTTTTGTTACTCCCAAACCTGGTGTCTCTGATCCAGTTCTAGATTTGGATACCTTAGCAACTGTTGTTGGTGCTAGTGACGACCTTCCTGCGGGTGATAATGTTATGCCCAGACCCTTTGGTGGGATGCGTAGCTTTGCAAGTGTGGCTAAATTTGTTGCCCAGCCTTCTAAGGGGGTTCGTCCTCTTCCTTGTGCCAAGACCTCTCCTGTTGTGGTCTGTGGCCGTGAGGTTATGGAGAATGTTGACTTCTATCAACGCAACGCTCTAGTCTGCAAATATACTGGGTTTTGGCCTTTCCTCCCGAACCTTGATCGTTGGGTGAGTGATTCCTGGAAGCCCCATATTTCTTATGGCATTGAGTTTTTCCCTTGTGCTAAGGGATTTTTTGTTGCCTCCTTTGTCTCTACTCATGATCGAGATTTGATTTTGTGTAAGCTATGGTCTTGGGAGGATCACTCTCTCTCCCTTAAGCCCTGGACTCCTTCCTTCAACCCCCTTACGGAATCCCTCTTTGTTCGTTTGGTTTGGGTCCGCCTCCCCAATCTCCCCCTTCATTTCTAGGAACCTTCTTGTTTTGAGGCCATCGGTAACTCCATTGGCAGCTTCTTGAAGGTTGATGATGCCACGTTCTCCATGGGTCATTCTACCTTTGCTCGCCTATTAATTGATGTTGACATATCGTTGGCCCTCCCTAGGGATGTGGTTCTTATGGTTGGGGGCAGGCCTTGGACTCAATTGTTGGATTATGAGGGCCTCCTGTTTTGTTGTCGAAGGTGTTTCTCAACGGGTCACCTTGCTTCTGATTGTTCTCTCTCTTGCCGCAAAGGTGCTGCTACTTGGTGGAAGGATGCTACGGAAGACCACTTGACGATTAATGCTTCAGATTATGCTTCGGTTGATTCATCTCAAGATGAGGTGCCCCTTACTGCTGATGAAGCCCTGGTTGATGTTACTGTTGTTGTGATCCCTTCCACCCCCTTGGTTCTTCCTCCTGTTGCTCCTGCTTCTCACCTTCACTCTGCTCCTGGCGATTCTTCTCTTGCTGTTGCTCCACTGCAACAGCCTGTTGTCGCTCTGCAATAGCAGTCTGGAAGTGACTCTGTTCTTCTTCGAAAGTTCCTACTAATAGTGTTGCCTAGACGGTTGTTTGTCGTAGGCGGAAAGGAAAATCTAACCACCTTTCCCAAGCCCTCCTTTCTCAAGATTCGGGGTTTTCTCCCCCCTCTTGATTTGGGTTGGGTTGCTGATGGTTTGAATGGTTGGTTTGGCCGGTCTGACTTTGTCCTATTG
Source organism: Cryptomeria japonica (assembly GCF_030272615.1). Classification (NCBI taxonomy): domain Eukaryota; kingdom Viridiplantae; phylum Streptophyta; class Pinopsida; order Cupressales; family Cupressaceae; genus Cryptomeria; species Cryptomeria japonica. Next base: position 928,029,095 of record NC_081409.1, on the reverse strand, counting down.
GGGTTTGCACCCCTACTTGGTCTTTTAAATTTGATAGCCTTTGGCTTTGTAAAGGGTCAGTGCCCTTCTTAACGTTGTTGTTTTTCAAAAAACAATTAGCATTAGTTAACGCTAATTGTAGAGGGGTTGAGGTCTCTATGTTAAGGGTCAACGCCCAAGTTAACGCTGCTTTTTTAATCAAAAACACTAGATTTACCTTGGAAAAACCCTATCATATGAAAAATCAAACCTCTAAAATTAGCCACTCAATTTATTATCTCAAGAAATAGTATTACAATATATGTGTAGAGTCTTTGTGTGAGCTTTTGAAGCATCAATACCCCTAATTATATTCCTCCATGTGAAAAAGAAGATAAGAACCTTGTAGCACACATCCCAATGCATTCTTCCTCTCCTCACATACACAACCTATAAGAGACATTCAATCCAACCTTAGCCAATAAGCCAAAGGTTACACAAGCCGCCGTCATGTCTTGCTTTTATGGAAATAATCTTGTGCAAAACCATTAATAAGTGGCATTACATAGATCTTGAACCTCAAAACTATGAGCTTACTAAACTATGACCATAAATTAAATATTTGGTACAAAGTTTTCTTGATGTTAAATATTTTCTCAATGTGACACCCACTTTAAATATGTATCTAAACGATATATAAAAAATAAAGTATCCCCAAGAATGCCTAACCCATGTGGAATCCACATCTAAAAGGTGTACCACAATTATATAAAACAATCCTTTTGAGAGCTAAACTACCTACAATACACTCAAATAAACCAAAGGCAATCCCTACCTTCAGGTTTATCCTATTAATAATGAAAAATATTTATTAAAGAAATATTACGTGTTTTTGTTTATATCGTGAACATGGAACAAAATTGAATTGTGGGGAAAACAGACATGGAAAGTGCAGGTGACAGAGGTCTTTTGGATAGTTTGATTAGCTCTCTATCCAAGATCTTTGTGTGTTGCTCCTATACAAATAGAAAATAGAATTGTCGATGGTAGGACAAAAGTATGACCAACATAAATTATGACGTCATAAATACTAGAATGCAACAAAGCAACAGATAATGGCAATACTATATTAAATTGTGAGAAGGCAATGAATCACCCAAGAAGCTTGAAAGTTGTAAGAGCTTTCACCAACTTCCCTTTGAAACCCACACACATAAGGCCAAAGAGCAAATTTTGGGGTGGTTGTATAGGGGCCTGTCATAGTAAAACCCTCGTTTTGGTGTTTCCAGCTCCATAAATAGCTAAGACAGATTGAGAGACAGATTGAGAGACAAAAAGCATGCAAAGAGACAAGTGAAAGAATAGTATGCCACTAAATAAAATATGATGCAATATTGTCAAATAAAGCATCAAAAAACCAATTACCAATCCTTTAGCAAAAGGAAGACAAATTCTCTAGAGAGACAGGGTTGTCTTCAAACGAATGTCGTGAGGAAGGACAAGCAATGATCTGAATTTACTAAACTTTGATATGCCATTGTGTGTGTGATAAAAGCAAAAAATTTGCAAAGCGGTGATGTGAGAATGAGAGCGCTTCTAAAAATATGAGAGATTGATTGAATGGATTGGAAGCAAAATAGAAGTTGAAACCAAAATAGGAAGCCCAGATTTGTTCGCAACCTCTTTGCAGATTGACAAAGGTATTACACTACTAAAATGTGACAAGTGAAACACTCCAACGATTAGTGCATTTGTAGAATTATATAGAATGCTAGTGCGTCATGCAAACATCTGTGTGTAGCACATTCATTTAAGAGAAATCAGACTCAACGGTCAGGAAGTTAAACGTATTTATCAAATAAGCATTTTTAACCAAATTAAAAAATAATATTACATAATTGTCTTTAATTGATCTAAATGAAAGGAGTATGTGATGTGATTATATGGTATGCAATTTATGACATTACATTTTGCTCCCACATTAGTGAGCATATGTGTTCTAACAAATGTGCAAGCTAAAGTAGATAGAAAGGTTAGAGAGGATTTTACCTAAGATGCAAAGGGGATGCAGAGTCTTCTATCCATCCAAAATTGTCTCCAAGGGAGAGACCCATGTCAATCCCACATAAACAGTTTGATGTTAAGTTGTAGATTCATCAAAAACATGTTAGTTGTAGACAAACATGATAGGTGAAAAAGTTAAAAATTGACACCAAAATTGCTTAGACATGTATGATGTCGATAAGTATCGCTAGAAAGTTGTGTTATGTCAGAGACCATACAACAATCCAATCGACCTATGACTATTGCAAACTGTGTTGCAGGACAATCACAAAAAAGAGACAAAGACATATGAAGACGAAGTCTATCAAGGTGCCCCCATGATAGACAATGTATATGCAATAAGATGGTTGATTCTTAGACAAAATGATTTTTAGATGTATAATAGTGATGTGATAATGATAGACCCCCTCAAAATGAGATGCCCTACACTAAGGAGCACAAGTCATTTTAAAGAGAAGAGATGTTGTGTTATAAAATACATAGTGAGATGTATTCATTGAATGTTATCTTGTAAAAGATAACACATAAAATCCACAACATTAACAAAAACATAAAGTACAACACTAAGGAATCCAAGTATTCAAGGTTAGTACCATTCATAACATGTATCTATATAAGGTATGTATGAATCGTCATCATATCCCCAAATGCGTTGAAACTACAAGAACAAAGGAAGAAGTACATGAAGACAAAATAAAAATTTAGGTTAACATGGAAGAAGCCTAAATGCCTCGACAGTTTGCGTCAATTTGAAAGCAAAAACAAATCCATATACAACAAAGAAAAGAAAGACGAGACAAATAGAAGAATTGACAATAGATTTTCTCCCTTGTATCCATGTACCTACAAGGGCATCTTGGATCCTCCAAGAGAAAACACAAATGAATACAAGTGTAGGGGAACAAAAACAATTATACAAACTTTAATCTAAGGACATGAAGTATAACACTAGTCAATTACCTCTAAAAAGTCATCCTCCTTTCAATATTTATCATAGGGGGAAGGAGGTCGAGATCGTAGAGGGACAATGGCTAAGGTGGTACCAGACATCTTGCCTAGAATAAGAACCAAGGATGAAGCTACCTCGACATCTTCATCTAATAGTTCTTGCAAAAAAAGTGTCAAGAATTTTGTGAAGATGATTGACAATACCAAAATGTCCTCTAGAGAGTTCAACATACACTTCTCAAGAGAGGAGTGTGGTGACTCAACTAGATGTTGTGAAAGAACACGAGGGTCACTGCCAACCTCCCAAAGAGGGGCAGTCACAAACTCCAAAGGACGAGCCTCCTCTACTACCAAAACAAAAGAAGATAAGCAAGTGGGTGGAAAAGACGGCAAGGAAGCTTTCTTGTCATAGAATTCAAGAATAAGGACCCGGTCCAACTTGCGCTTAGATGATTGATGCAAAATCTCCACATCAACTGTGGCAAGTTGACGGACCCCAGAAAAGCTAGGATGAAGAGATCATAAAAAGTAGAAGGAGCAACAAGAACCATGCTAGACACAACCTTCGTATGAAGCATGTCTAGACTATACAATGGATACAATATCAAGTCGATAAGTGATAAGTGGTGATTCCAAAAAGGGAGCAATGAACCCTTGCACCCTTTGGGATGAGGTTCGTCATTTTTCAATGTAGTAAGTTATAATTTTTTGTCTATTTTTTTATAAGAATTGATGGATTGGATTTGGATTGGTTTGGATTGGATCGGATCATCCCAATAATATGATTTGTACTACTTTTTCTAATAAAAAATGTGTGAAAAAAATTTCATGAAATTTTTCATATAATCTTGAGAAAAAAATTTCATATAATCTTGAGAAATTTTTCTTATAGTTTATGGATATTTCTCGGTAATTTGCATTACTTCCTTTCTTGTCAAAATCGCATTCTCCGAGCAATAATTGAGTTGATTAAAAAAAAATGTCTAAATTTTTATAAGTTCAAATGGTGTAGTTAGTTTATGGGCATCTTGGCCTCTAGCAAATAGTTGACAGTGTTAGTATTCACTCTACTTCTACAAGATTTTGGACAAATGGGAGACTGTTGGGACTTTTGTCTCACCCTCACATCCTCGTGTTAAGAACGAAAAAATACAAAGTTTGGGTTGTAGAACACATATACAATTTTCATAGCTCTAGAAGCCAATTTTATCTCTAAAAAGGTGTTAAAATAAGACTTAACTAGGGCAAGCAAATTACAATGACATAACATATTTAAGGTCTACAATTTTAAAAATGCTCAATTAACTTTCTAAATCAAAAGTACTCTAAAAGTAAAAAGTATTTATGATGCATAAAAGAGTTGCAAGACAAATTTACACTTGTTGACTAACTTATAAGGCATGTTATGACATGTTATAAGACATCTTTGAATGGAGATATGGAGCCAAAATGGAGACCCTGTGTTAGTGAATGTGTTATAATGAGCTTATGAAAGGTGGAAAGAATA